>NC_056725.1:1510368047-1510723047 GCF_019279795.1 Protopterus annectens
CATGCCATCATATTCTAGAAGAAGGAGCATAGCAGACAGAAAAGCAGAAGTGTATAGATGATAGATAAACACAATTTCCACAAAGTTAAGACTAATTTTGCGAATTTGCATGCACTGAAGGCAGGAATGTTCTCATAAAGGCACGTTATAGAAGGAACAACTACTACTGTTGTTAGAAGCTCTACCATACCTCTCAACTGTCAAGAATTTTGTAGAAGGGCCAAACCTTTTCCGCATATTTTTGGTCTGTTCCACAAAACAAATAGAGGTTTTCTAGCATATCATTGAGGACTGAAGTGACTAAATAATGACAGAGCCTTTTTTCCTGAGCTTGTCAGCACAAAGTGGGTGGAAAACAAGCCTCAACTCCACAGGACAAAACATGGCATATCTACAATTAGTGGGGGGTGACTTTATTAGCCTGAATGCACCATCAAAGTCTTAGAAAAGGAAATGTAAAAAAATGATGGGCACTTGGAAAGCATGTAGCTGAAGCACTGGTATGTCCTTTAGGGATCATTTGTATGTATCCCAAGGGCCTCCACTACAGAAGATGTAAGGTATTACACAGTGAAAAAATTTGCTTTACTCTGACTTTCTTGGGTGTTATTACTAAGTGGTTTGTCTGTGTGACCTTTCTACTCTTTTGTTTGAATGTTAATATGGGCTGTTTTACAGTTACCCTCATGTTATAGATATCAGGCTTGTTTTTATGTTATTTTTTAGTATGGCCAAACAATTGACTTATACTGTACTGATTGCCCTGGAAAAGGGATTAAACACAGCGTGTTTACAGCTAGTGGGGTTTTATTGATGTGAATGCACCAGTAAAAGTTAAAAAAGTAATGTAACTGAAACACTGGTATGTTTTAAGGGACCATTTGTATGTATCATATGAGCCTCCACTACTGGGGTTTAAGGTATTCTACATTGAATACTTCAAGTTTGCTCAGTCTTTCTTGGAATTTTTGCAAATCTATTTTTAAATTTTATCTATGTTTTACAAGTGCTAATGAGAAACAACATGAAACACACAGCTATGAATGCCACAGTGGTGATTATACTAAAATCATGAATACTAAAAAAATTAACTTGTTAAAATCAACTTGAGAAACTACAAAGTGCTTTATTATAACTTAAGTAGCCCCCAAAATAGAACATAGAAAAGGTACAAAATGTATGTGTTTATTATAATCAAAAAAGTAAAGCTTGTTTTTTCCACCCCACTGGTAAAGACAGGAGTAACAATGCACAGTGCAGATTGAAAACAGTTCACCTTATTTTACTGTTTTTAATAAGAAAATGTTTGAGGTAAAAGGGCATTTCACTTGTCAGTCTAGCGGGCTAGTGCATTGGGCAAGTTGAATAAGCTAACCATGGGCAAGACAAAACATAGGCTGCCAGAGCATATAAATGGCAATATTTATACTATAAGGAATGATATTGTGAGCGATGCATTAACCGAACATAGTGTGTGGGAACCTCAAGAAAATCATTTTATTAGTTCTTGAAAAGTATGAAATGGATTATCATGGGGGGATAATAGTTTGTGGTAGGCAAGAAAGCTTTCTTTGGCAGCTCAATGTAGCAGCCATTTTTCCTCTGGATTTAAATGAGATGGTTAGTTTGGGATGCATTTTGAATTTATGATCTTTAAAATAATAACTTTGATTGCTAGGAAAGTGTCATGTGATGTTATATTTTGTATAAAATGGAGAGTGTTCTTTTTTTACCATTGTTTCTGGTGAAATTCATGTATTAATGTGAACTAAAGCACCACAAGTCAGTTTTGTGCTTGGTGGTCCTTCATATTAAATAACCAGTCAGGCACATTGTCGGGTATAAGTAGCAAAACGGCAGCAGTATGAAAGTAAGGCAGCCAGAATATATGTCTTCTCATTACATTAACATCCTGTACCATACCCTGCACACAAAATGTAGCTGGCAGTTTGTAAAAAAGTGTTTAGGGGGCTCAGAAATATAAAATTTCAAAAGATGTGCTATAAAATCAGATACTCAACAGGAACAGTGGGTAGGAATAAGCAGATAAAATTTATAGTAGTAGGAACACAAGTGAACGCAGAATACTTGTACTCTGGACAAACTGTGGCCTTCATTGTGGATCAAACATAGAAAATTCAGCTAAAAAATCCACTGAATTCTGTCTCTCTTTCTGATATCTGCTATATGCAGATAGCTCACTGGCATCTCCCTATTTTGTAATATTTTCACTGAAAGTCATAGCCTTCTTGAAACAAATACTTGTTAGCTGGGTGAGTCATATGTTCTTTCAGCGAACTCTTTCAGTCTCAGCTTGTAGCACAAAGGCAAGGTTACATTTTATGTACAGGTAACACAGGTACTTAAGTATTGTCTATCAACTTATCAGCCTTCTCTCCTCCTTTTCTTCCTCCGTCGCTGTTTTCTGTCTCAAGTTCCATTAAATACTTTTATGGATTTCTACTTATCATGAATTCTAGTACTACTGTATTAAATGGGAACACAACCCTCTCCCTGAAAATGTACTTTCACAGATACAAGTAGTAGCTGGTCCTTACAATCTGCCCCCTATGCCTTCTCCTTTCTCCTGTTCTTCCTGTTCAGGGTAACCCTTCCACAGCCCCCTGACTTGAACTTGTGCACTCATATTCTACCCCCTTCTCACCTCTGTTGTAAAAAGGGTCACACTCCATTATTCCTTGGTAATACTCTTTATACTTCATTCTATACATGTTTGTGGTGACATCCCTTTGGACTCCTTTCATCAGCCTAATTTCCCTCTCCTTGACTGGCCTCTGTAACTGTGCACAGTATTCAAGGTATGGCCTGACCAGCTTCTGGAAGAACAGGATCATTACCTCTGAGTCTGTTCTGTAAAGGTATACCCCAGCATTTGATTTTATGTTGCCACTGCTTTCTAATTTTGTTCCTGGTGATCTGGTCTGGTTTGGGTGAGGTCAGCACCTCTCATATCTTTTAGCTGTTCTGCTAACATTCCAGTTGCATTTTATCTGCTACATTAACCCTTGGTTGCTGTGGCTAAGTGTATTACGTTGGCCTTTGTTGACAGTGGGCCTCCACTGTCACATTCCTACACACTTGGTCAGCCTTTTCAGATCATTCCCTTAGACCCCTCCACTCTTTTTCCACTACTGCAACTATCTCAGTGTTGTCAGTGAAGAGTAATGGTCTGTTCTCTGCTCCCTCACATATGTCAAACAAACAAGTTGAAAGTACCAGACTCAGAACTAACCCTTCTGATTCCCCAATAGTCATTTACCTTATTCTTGACAATGTCATCTTATCAGAATCCTCTTTGTCCTGCCATTTAACCATGTGGCAGTCCAGTTTTTTATCAGAGGCCATGTCAAATTCTGGATAAATTATGGCTATCAGAACTTCCCTGTCAAGTTCTGCATCCCAGTCAAAAAACAGGATCAGGTTTGAATGACAGCTCCTTCTGGCCATGATCCTCTGTTGTCTGTTGTCTTGCAAAATGATGTCCTCTTGGAAAGCAATCTTCCTTTCCTCAGGAGTTTGTTGAAACTGTTGTTAGTCCAACAGTCCTCTAGTTTCTTAGATCTTTCCTGCTCCCATCCCTGAACAAGATACCCTGTTGGCTGTCTTCCAGTCTTCAGACGCATCTCTTCTTCCTCTCATACTCCTCGATCGTCCATCTTTGCTCACATGGCCAGATCTGTTCCTCCCCTCCTTCTCCATGCTATGCAACAAAAACAGCTTTGTTCCCCTTCTTGGCACAGTTTACAAACTTTCTTTAAACTTAATCCCTCATCTACTAAATTGCCATTCTGTCTGCCTCCTTATATTGTACTTCCTCTACAGCTACCCCCATTTTCTTTTCATCACCTCTAGGCCCTATATTTTGCCATAACTGAAGGACTTACATTCCTAAGCAGCAACAACAGCCTTCTCCTCTTTTTCTATTTATCCTTTGTCTCACATCTTTGTCCATATCCCTGATTAGCCACCCATGCTCCACTCCCATAGCTTATTTACTCTTTCCTTTTGTCCCCAGATCATTAACTCATGTGGCAGTCTTATGTAGCTCATAATCCACTCTCCTATAATCCCACATCATTATGTTCTTGGCATTCCTACCACACCACAAAGCAGCCTGATCACTGTTGGCTAACATTACTTTCCCAAAAACTTCATTGACTTTCTCCTCCTTAGTTAGAACCATACCCATAGTTCTACCTTTGCTAATACAGTCGAAAAGCTGTTAGCTGAACCTTACATACTCCAAGAATTCAGTTCATGTCCCTCTCTACCATGAAGCTTGGAGTCCTCACATTTGGTCTTCATAAATTCAGAATACCCTACAAGTATAATCTTTTAACTTCCTTCCCATCCTTTATTTTCTCTCCACTATCCCATCATTCTCACCTCTTAACATGTTTTGGGAATAATATGTCATATCAATCTGCCAACATTACCTCTTGTCTCTAACTTAGGTGTCAGGAAGTTTACCCTAGGTTCAAACCTTGCCTTCTACTTTGTCCTCTCTTGTATACTAAAGTTCCAGCTCTTCTCTTAACCTTGTGTTTTAAAGCTCTCCTTTATGCATTGTGCAATTCCACCTGCAGCCCTTCTTTCTCTTGTTAATAGAATACCCACTGAAAATGGTTATAAGAGGTCTATGACAACCTGCCTATATGAGGTAACTTTTAATATCTGATTAAACTGATCTATTTATTTATCTCTTTTACTATACATTTTTATTGCAATGTTCTGCCTTAATTTTATGCTTCTTTACTATTTGTGCATTTTGTTATTTTTACTTTTGTAAAGTATTTAGCTGTAAGCAGTGTAAGAAAAAAAAACTTGAATATGAAGTGTATAATTCCTGAGGCAATTCTGTGCCTCACTCCCACTTTCCAATGGCTGATGTTTCTGTGATATCAGACAGGTGGTTACAAGGTTATGGCCAATGATAACAACTGAAAACAACATTTTATTTCCACAATATGTGACTTTTTCTTTTGGTAGATTCTTAAACCTAAAAGAATTGTTGAACTACCCAATTTCCAGTCGGACCCAGAATAGTTCATTAGTTTGGTTACCTGGGTGGAAATGTATGTATTAAGTTTAAGATTGTTGTGTTACTTGCTGAACAGCTGTACAATTACTTCCTAATTTCATGTCATTTGATGTCAACTTCTGATGATGCAGCTCTGGGCACAGTTTGTAGTGGGTCTGTTTTTTTGGTAGTAGAGTTCAAACATCTAAAGTGATGCAGAATGTTACAAAATCTAGCAGCTGATGCACTTGACAGCACTGGCACAAAAGATGGGCATTCTCCATTCTGGGGGGGGGGGGGCAAGTGATGGTGGGTCCCACCCAGCTCACACCACAGCTGTAATGGAGAGCAGAGACTCATTATGATGTGGGGTGCCATTGTAAAGAAGATATAGATGTCAGCCCAAACCAGTGATGGTAGCACTTGTCAGCACATGTGGGGAGCACATGTGCATTGACAGAAGTGTACATGCAGCACTTGCTGTGGCCCAAGCACTCACAACACCACCAGGGTGGATTCAGACCATAAATAAAAAATGCTGTTATTGTTGGGATGCCAGTGAGAGCACAAAGCACCTTTGCGGCTACGTGGATGGTGGCCCTCCTCAGGCAGCACAATGTCTGATCAAGGAGAGTCTTGGTTTCCAGCCACAGTAGCAAACATTATACATAAAAAAGCTGAGATGGCTTTTAGCCTCAGAGATCTGTGAATTACTCTGACTGATAGAAGATTCTCAAGCAATAGAAGTGGGACTGTGGGAAGGGCTAATTGAGTTTCTCTCCAGTGCTAAAAATGTCCCAACATGTCATGGTGTCATTGTATTATCTTTTCATCCCCACGTCTGCTACCATCAGGCCCTGACCTCCTATCAACTTTATAGATCCTTTCATTCTCTGACCATGAGAGCCCTTGAGCTAATTCATTTCTATGAGGTGAAATATAAGTGTGCCAACAGTGGAAGCTGTCATTCCTATGCCAGGGACCAGGTATTGTGCATTTAAACCCTTGTGTCTCTGCACACACCCAGAATATCAAAGGGTTTGGCAGGCAGTGGGTTGTTGCATTGTTTGCACGCACAGTACCTCCATATATAATACATAATAAAATTGCCCTGTCCCAATTTTACACAGTGCCACCACTATCCTTGGTCTCCACAAGAGTGTTTCCAGGCACATCCCTGTCCTCTTTCCACAAACAAACAACAGTGGACTTAGCAACATCACACCCCTCCTTCCCTGCACCAACAGCTGTGCAAGCCACTGGTCAGATTTGAGTTGGGTGGATTGTGGTCAGGGCTTTACCTGTGGAACAACCTTTGAAAGTCAAGCTATCTGGCAATTTGTGACACATGGTTATGGGTATGAATGGCTCATAATTTTCATCTTGTAGACATGGAATTCATTTCTTAATTTCCACCTACCTAGTGACCCTCAAAATATCAGCTAACTGTATAGTACTCTCATATTAATCATACAAAGAGACATATGTTACTAGTGTAGTACCTAACTGATAAACAAATAAGATGATCATATAAAATAAACAAGTTGTGTTGGTGTTAGGAGAGACTTTTAAAGTTTACAGTCATCCCTAATAAGTAAAAAGTCTGGAACTCAGACAAGCTGTGCCAAATAAAACCATTAGCTGCTGGCCAGTGGGAGCTAATCATCCAACTAGGGAAGCAATTTTGACCTTCTGGACACAAGTGGATGGCCAGTACTGATGTGCAGATTGTGAACATTCTTCTAGTATAGGTAAGGACAAAGAGTCATTTCATGAAGTGTGAAAATTAACTCTGCATGTTAGAGCTTTGAACATATAAGATGCAGATCCAGTCTCTAAATAGCAGTGAAAGTTGAGTTTGGGCATTCAGACTTGTATTACTTTTAGAGATAGGATGAAATCCTCTAGTAATATCCAAGACCTCGCTGGTCTTGTGGAATGTTCTGGTTGGCTAGCTTCCAAGCATTGTCTGGATCTCTTTCATTGCACCTACTTACTGCTCATAAGAGACATCTGGCAAAGACAACGATGGTAGTGGGGAGGGGGAAAGAATTGTATATGTTATCCACAAACTTATAGGGCACGTATGTGACTAGAGCTACTACCTCCAACATGACCTTACAGACCAGTCATATTAAAGAGGTCCCTGGTATCTGGGCCAGCACCATTGGTGGGAATCATCAGAAGAAAATTGTTGAGTCTCATGACTCTTGCTGCATGGTCTCTGGAGATGCAGTTTTCTCTGACTTCTGTGCATCCTTCTGATGGAACATTGTGAAAGGTGAAGTTTTACACCTACAGGAGTAAGAGTTTACCTGCTTTCCAACACTGGTTTTTAGAAGTCACAGATCCCAGATACACACTTTCCCAGTCTATGCAGAGCTCACAGTTCCCAGCATGGAGGACGGATAGCTGGAGAATGCATAGTAGAGTGGTGCAGGGGAAGCATGCTGAGCCCATAACCCAGAGGTCGATGGATCGAAGCCATCCTCTGCTATGGAAAGGGTAGGAAGATTTTGGCGGCGCAGTGGTGCAGCGGTTAATACTGTCACCTCACAGCAAGAGGTTCTCCGGTTCGATTCTCGGCTGTGGTGCCTTCTGTGTGGAGTTTGCATGTTCTCCCTGCATTCGCGTGGGTTTCCTCCGGGTATTCCGGTTTCCTCCCACATTCTAAAGACATGCTTCTGGAGCATTTCTCCCCGGGCCACCACTGAAAACAGGATCTGTGGAGCCTAGTCGGACTTTCCCGGTCAACAAATGTTAAATAAAAAAAATAAAAATAATAAGGGTTCCCTGAAGGTCATGGCTATAAAGGAAGCTGTTCTCCTTCTACAAAGTCTCTTTAGAAATAGAACATTTAGGTTAAGAGTTTTAATATCCTGATATATAACACGGGATAAACATACACACTTTCCCAGTCTATGCAGAACTCACAGTTCCCAGCATGGAGGACGGATAGCTGGAGAATGCATAGTAGTATTCCTCATTTAGACTACTGTAAAGACAGTGAACTGAAGCTTGAGTATCTCGGCCCACAGAAAACCTCCCTTAAAGGGATATAATATCTGGTCTTCATGCAAAGAATTGGGACCACACTTATCAGGACTTTTACATTCATATTTCACAATGTCCAAAAATATGCCATTCAGAGGTGCAACACACAAGAGGATTTCTGTGCTGTCCTAAAGGCCTTGTAGAGCTTTCTTTGAGGAATGAGTGAGTTTCCTATCCTCCTCTCTCCTACATAACTTTTAGAATTTCACAAAAATGTGGGCTCTTTTTAGTGAAGGAAAGAAGGGGACACATTATTCATTATCTACATCGTCTGACTCTTGCTCATAGTCTTGTAGGGGATCTAGCTGCTTTGATTCTTGAAGACTTTTAATAAGCCTTTTAATTGCAAGCAATTAATTAAAAGAAGACTCCAGTGACCTTTTGAACTGGCCAAACTTGCCAAAAGTTACAGATACAGGAGAGGAAGAAGCTGAAGTACCAGCTGGAGCTGTGAAAACTTCAAGGGAGAGGGGAGGAGGTCTGGTTGAGAGAAAAAGATCGTGACTTGACTGGAAAGGGCCAGTGCTGTAGGGAATATGATACTATGCATAGCAGGACCTGCCTACATTAGCATTGCTTCTCTGAACTACAGTGATGGGAGCTCCTCTCTACAAAGGGAAATAGGCTTAGGGAATATGTGCCTGTGTAACTGATGCTAGACAGGGTAGCATCAAGCAAACTATGAGGTACGCAGATATGGGGAGAGTGACATTGTCAGGGCTAATGTATTTCAAGCTGAAGGCTGTTCAACTGATAACATTTGAATGGATGTTCATCGAACTGGTGCATCTATTTTGGCACATCAGATATTGCTATTTTGAAGTTTAATGTCCAGTCAAAGACAGCTTCTTAATTTACAACAACTACAGCCACCAATTTGTAGTCATTTCCACTGAAATGGGGATCCTCCTGACAGACGAAGGAAAGACCAGCATTTGTACTACAGAAAAGTGAGGTGTCAAAGCAGAGAATGTCTATGGTGAAGAAACAGGCTCAGGTCTGGCAGATGGGGGTTCCACTACTTACGAAGAGGCCTCATTAATAATAAGTGTGGAAAGCTGGGCTTTCAACTCAGCCTTCTAATATAGTATGGCATTTTTCACAATTTTTAGCACAACAGTAAACTGGCCTTTGATGCATCTTTTTACATTTGTACAAACCCTCATGTTCCTTATGAGATGTTTTAGAATATTGTGGTTAAAGATGTACAGCAGAAGAGGTAGGGGGTCCTTGTTCTAGTACAGACAAAACACCCTTGGATGTCATTCAAGATGATCAGGCAGATTAAACACCTCAGTTGTCCTTCTGTAAAGGAAATGGTTTGCCACAAACCAACAAACAAACAATGCCATGGCAGCTGAAGAGGAATAGGCTTGCTTGAGACACAGATTACCTGAACTAAAAATATTATAAACAAATAGGAAAATAATTAGTTTAAGGCAAATGTAATGGCAGAATATAAAGATAACCTAAAAGAGGGTTGAATAAATTAGTACAATTGTTGTAAGCTATCAAACAATAAATCAGTATTCTCAAAGCAGCCAGGGACCATCTACTATGTGGCCAAACTCATTCACAGTGGGAAACAACTGGAATATTCTGGTAGTGGAGTGCATTGAGCAATTGTGTGTGGTATTTATTAGCCTGGCCATGGTTTGTGGACCTAATATCTGAGGCATCAGTCAAGTACTTTATGTTCCCAGGTTCTGCAAAGTCAGATCTTCAGCTCCTGAGTTACATCCACAGATTTGATGTTTAGTAATGCACTTGTCATATGTGACCTTGTACTTGAAAAAAATTAAATCCTATCTTAGATATTAACTTTTTAAATTAAAATCTTAGCAGCTTTACTCATCTGCATTTCTTGCTGTTTTTTTAATTATACTCATATTTCTTTATTTCTTTGCAGGACAAGTTTGAAATTGTGAATATTGATATAAAGCCAGGTACCTCCTTGACATTTAAAGGAGTGCCAGGCAGTGAAAACAGGTAAGTTTACACACACAGTTCTGAAAGTCAAAAAAATATTTGTTGTAGCTAAAGAATATAACTGTATTAAGCAAATCAGAAATCAGTTGCTGGCAAAATAACTGTTTATATGTTATAGGATAACATTGGGCTGTAACAAGCCACAAATGCTAATCACCATCATATATCCTCTTTGCAAACCAGTGGCCCATTTATGCTGAATTTATATGTCATAATAAATTGACCTTTGTATTTCTGAGGTAAAGAATACAAGACGAATAGGGGAGAATCTGAATAAGGTCTGTTAGCATATACAACAATGTGGTCCCATAAGTCCTAATGGATTCATACTTAATTTACAGAAATATAAGCACTAAGTTTTGTCAAAACAGAGTCTCATTCTAAAGGTAAAGCATATCTCCTCTGGCCATTAGTTTGACTTTAAGATCTCTAATTTTCTTAAAAATACAACTTAAAAAGATTAGAGTGATGTCTAGTATGCATTATTCCACACGGATGTTCTGTTAGAGACTGGGTTTGAAATGGACAAGGTTGAAACTCATTATTTACATGCTTCCAGCATGCACCCTGAACATCTCTTTAAGTCATTGCCTTATGGCAAATTTAGAAGAGTATGGATGAATACTTCTGAGATGGCTTCTAAAGAGAAATCTGTGGCTGAAGTACAGGAGAGATTATTGGCCAGAGGGTATTTGAGATCTATTCTTAATGAAGCAATGAACAAATTGTCTGGCTCTGTAGCTCAGGGGCTAGAGCACTGGCCTTATAAACCAGGGTTCATGAGTTCAAATCTCATCAGGGCCTGTGGTTTATTTTGGGTTGGGAGGATGGCCTAATGGTTAAGGTGTTTGCCTTACAAACACAAAGTACAGGGTTTGAATCTCACAGGGGATAATTGGCTAGGCTTAAAATGGCTCTCAAGGGCAGTTGGCCTAGTACTAATCTATGAACCTATGAACCTATGTGATAAGTAGGGAACAATTGTATGAGAATATTAAGTCTGGACATAGAATTCAATTTACTTCAAGAGAGGCGGAGACAGAAAATAAAATATTTCTTGTTACTAGGTTGACACACTCACACAGGTGGTTACAAGGTTACGGCCAGTGATAACAGCTGATGATAAACTCAGCACTTTATTTCCACATGTGACTTTTTCTTTTGGTAGATTCTTAAACCTAAAAGAATTGTTGAACTACCCAATTTCCAATCAGACCCAGAATAGTTCATTAGGGTCTTTTCCTTGTGGAAGATGCATTGTGTGCATAGAATCAGAACTGTATCTAAAACTATGATCAATGGGCACAGATATGTCTCTCAAGCAAGGTTTATTTGTCAGTCATGTGGTGTTATATACATTCTGGGTTGTGGGTGTGATGAGGTTAGATGGTATATAGCTCAGGCCAAAAGAAAAGTTAAGATCAGAATTTTGAAACATTTGGGAAATATTAGAAGGCGTAATATAGGCTTCAGTCCAGTGGCAGAACATTTTATTGAAGCCCATTTGGGAAATTTTGATTCCCTGTTTTTTAGTGTATTAGTCTAACCATCTGGCAACTGTGGTAGTCGTACTCTATTTACTAATAAGTTAAATCAGCTGGAGACTACTTTCATTTATAATTTTGGAACCTTGGTCCCACATGGATTAAATCAGGAGGTGTTGTTAAATTTTTGAAGAAATTTCATTGATAATATGTCCATATATGTATATATGTGTGTGGGTATATATTATTCATATGAGTATATACACACATTATGAGAAGGTGCTGTTGTATTTTTTTATGTAAACTTTAGTTGATTTTTTTTTTGATGATGTTGCTGCAGAATTCATTGTAATTTTGTTATAATTTTGTTGCTGCTGAAGTTCTATGGGAAATGTAGTAGTTTTTCATGACTAAGGGATGTGTTTATGTATAATGTGCACTGGTCACTTTAAAAGTGCGATGTATAGATACATTTTGAAATACAATTGTTTAATTGTTTAGTATATTTAAGCTTTAGACTTTGATATCTTGATATCCTTTGAAGGCAAAATGCTGAGGTACCAGGATTAAAGCTGTTTGGTACTTCAAATCTGTGTATGCATTTTGGATTTATTACTCATTATTCACAACCTGACAAGCTGCAACTCATGAATTGCTGTTTGTCTTAGAAAATCATTGTGCTTTGTGTTTATGCTACAGTCGCACCAGTGATTTCATTGTTTTTTTTTTCCCTCTCACTTTTTTATTTTCTTCCTCAAATTTGCAACTATGCAGTATATAAACAAAGAGAGAGAGATATGTAATGGGGTATGGCAAGAAACCCCCGACATAAAGGTGGCAGGAGGGCTTGCTCCCCAGCAAAAACTGCTTTTTATTGTGTTTTTCATCCATACAAAGTTCTATTCATCTTGTAGTCTCACCTGGAATGCACCTTAAGAATCATTATCTGTTTATCATTCTTACACAGTGACTGTTGCGTTCTTCATGTCAGCAAACTGTAGATGAAAGGAAGGCAATCAGTGCTAACAGCCAAAGCCCATGCAAAAACGTGCTTACATTCATGGAATCAGAAAAACTACAGTGCTAAAGTTGTGATATCAAAATATCATTGGTACTCAGCAATGCACAAAATTAGATATAATATTCGTTTAATTAGGGATAAGGCGTTACAAAAAATGTGTACAATGGTAATAAATAATAGCAGTGCATACTTATATAAATACGCTGAACCGGGTCTATATTAAATTCTCAAAAGCCGACAATGCTGACTCTGACATTGTCGACCCAAGAATAGCGAAAGTGCAGAACATCAAGCCAGTAAACGGAAATCTCCATAAGGGGAGATTTCCATTTACTGCAATGTAGTGTGGTCTCGGACTTGATATATTTAAGTAGCGGGGGGTGTGGGTTTTTTTTTTTTTTTTTTGTTTGTTTTTATTTTTTTTTTTACGAACATTCAATATTTTAACAGTTCGATCACTAAAGGTCGACCTTTAGTGGTTCGAACTGTTAAATGTTCGATGTTCTAATATAGACCCACTGAACAGACACTTAAACTAAAGAAGTATGACAGACAGTATAGAAATTCCAAAATTATAAACACTTAACCTCTTGGATTATTACCTGAAAGCATTTTTGCATTGTAAAATACTAAACACCCATGGCAGTGAATTAAACTAGCAAACCAGTCTCAAAAGAAATGCATACATTATTTTTATTCTTTGGTGTAAACCCTGGAAAGCTAAATTTTCACCTTATGGGGAGGTACACAAACACTAAAGCAATCCACTTAAATGCATGCATTAAATCAACATATTTCATGTAAACCCAATCAAACACTAAGAAATAGCAATGTCACACAAAGATGAATAAAAAATATGCATATAATTATTTATAAATAATATTACATTAAATGGTTCCATTCAAATTCATTATCTAATCCATCAAGCCATAGTGCTTTATACTTTAAAATAAAACATGTCTTCCGCTACCCTCAAATGAAATAACTTACCACCACCTCTAGGCACTCTGGGCCAGTGTAAGATGATAAATCTTAAAGAAGATACTTTTGCTTCATGTTTTAAACAGATACAATACCGCAAATGTGTTCGTCTGACTCTTACACCGAATACTTCAAGTTATATCCACATTTTATCCTATTGACCAAACACATTAAGTTACACGCAAATAAACTTTTAAGGACATAGGGTCTTCTGCTAATCCTAAACTGTTTCTGCTCAACTGTATCAGAACAAACTTTACAGGGTAATTTGAAATTATAAATCAGTAGTACCTTTTTAAACGGAGAAGTATGCAGGGTTTTTTTTATCCATGAGCCTTCCTTACTCATTCTGGTGAAAGAGAAAACTCAGTAAGATGGAACAATCACAGCTGACTTCTATTGGTTTGAGACCTCTTGATTGTAAGGCCTTAGAAATCTAACTAAAGATCTGAAAATTTTGTTCTTGACCTTAATAGTGGCATTCAGCACCTGTACTTTGTACTTTACATGTGAAACGAAAATCAAGCACACTGAATTACTGGAGTTGGAACTCTGTCAGGTTGGATCGTGTTGTGTTTTCCTTTCTGTATCTTGCCAGTACTAGCAAGATAAATGAAAAAGATGTAGCCAATTTTCACATATCACCTGCAAAGAGATAGCAGAGATCATCCGAAAAGTATTAAACAGTAAAGATATCACGGTGCAGGTAAAATGCAATGAGATGAAATATGAACGGAAATTATAAGATAATTCATTGCATCAACAATCTGAAGTGAGAAATAACACAAGCCTAATGCATCAGTTAAATGAAACAAGGAACAAAAGTTTAAAGGGTTAAAGGGCAAAGCACTAAATAATTTGATACTTTGGGGAGTAAAAATGTGAAGGATTTCGCTGAACTCAAGAGGTGGTTCTAAAGATGCTTTTTAAAAGTGATACCTATTTCCAGCTCTTTAGGTTAAAGTGTCTCCAAGTATCCTGATCCCAATGATAGGAACAATTGCCAGGCTTCAATTTCTCCTACAAAATCATAGATATAACATGAAAAGAAAACTGGACATGAAACACTGGGCACACCTACTTGCTTTACACCTTTCTTCATCTGAGAACATTCTCCTGATTTAACTAACATCTTCCACCTGGCCCACTTAATAAATGTTCGGAACCCATTAAATTGACAATTCTTGCAGCGAAAGTCCCCCCCCCCCCCCAAATGTCCAATAATGTTAAAAGACTTGCAGTGTTAAAAGCTTATTTTACACATTGATTTGCTTATGTTTGTTCTGCTGGAAAGTCTAGAATGGGCATTTGCTTTACCACTTGTTCTATTTAGCTGTAGGATTTCAAAGAGGGGTGGGTCATTCATAGTGTGGAAGCTAAGCTGTGATCACACATCAGGAGTCTGTATAATACTGAGTAAACTGACAGAACTTTTAGACTATCAGAAAAACTAAGGTTATGAGACCTGAGATCTTTTTGGTGAGAAACATTGAGGTCTCTCGAGCTGGTTTAGGTGCTTTGTGAGATAAATGATGAAAGGAACACTATATTCAATGATGGGCCTAATAAGGAAGGAATAACCTAGGACTGTAACATCTTTAGACATTAAGCTGATACCACGAAGGACAACCTGTACAAGGTAGAATGATTTCCTAATTAAAGTAGAAATACAGTTGGCAAATGAGAGTTTATCAACAAATGTACCCAGTTACCTGATGCCTGTGTCAGATTTATATGGAATATTGTCTATATAGTAAGCAGAAGTAATGCTAGATTTATCAAAGGAAACTATACTGCATTTCTCAGCATTGAGGATAAGCCCTCAAGTAACATATATATGTTTGGTACAACTCTTGCTGGAGAATTTGAGTATCAGAATGGGATACAATAACTGCATCAGCGTTTCAGTCATTGACAAACATGGTTAACCGTAGTCCATTAATATCAGCTTTCATGCCAGAGAAGTAAATACTAAAGAGGAGGGGGCTCAGGATGGAGTACTGTGATACATCACTGGTGATGCTTCTATGTCAAGAGCAAACACCACTGATCTAAGAAGCATGAATTCTGTCCAATTGTCAGTTACCTATCTAGCAAACTATGTCTGGGATAATATTGATTTGGGAGAGTTTGTCAATAATACCAGTATGACAATGCAGTGGTACCCAGGAACCACATATTATAAAAAAGTGCTGCTTTGCATTACTATTTTCTGTGACTGTCATTAGTTCACTTTGACAATGACCCTTTTCCATATCACTGCTGAGGCAAATTCTGACACCGCAGTGACATCTAGAAGAATGAGGATATTCACTTGTTTATTTATTTGATTGATTGGTTGATTGATTGATTCATAAACAATAATATAAATGACATAAAACATTATCCACCATTTAGTTGTTTGGTAGTGATGACACTGTTGCTTCAGTATGCTACACTTCTCTCAGAATATTCAGAACACCAGCTGGACTACATAGCAAATATGGATGCAGGTAAAATAATGTTTTACACACTTTTAACAGAGTCTGGCATGCTTAGAAAACCCACAGATCTTATGGGTTGCAACAAGGATATACTTTAAAAATACTAAAACACCCAGTGAGAAGATGAAAAATTTTGTAAGATAGTCTAAGTTGGGCTAGTACTTTGTGAATTCAGATTGCAATATGTTTGTGAAAAGTGAGTTGCTGGTCAAGTAGGAGACATAGGTATCATTCTGTAACAACAGGGAGTGGGGATCCTGTTGGATCAGAAATTACTATTTTTCGGAACTGCTTAAGTTTTTGATGTGTGCCAAAAAGCAATAGAGTGGGAAAACAGTACATTTGCACAAGGACTGAAGAAAAAAATGCTCCACAGCAAGGTGTTAATGTACAGGTAATGCCCATTGGAAAATGAGTCCACCACTGTACATCAACATATTAAGGTGCCATGAAGCTCAGACAGCGAGGCAGTCACCATTATTTTACACTGGCTAAGCAGTGCTTTTGCTGTTTAGTGAGTGCAAAATTTAAATAAATAGAGAATGTTTAAAAAAATGAAAAGTGTATATGTGTGTGTGTGTGTGTGTGTGTGTGTGTGTGTGTGTGTGTGTGTGTGTGTGTGTGTGTGTGTGTGTGTGTGTGTGTGTGTGTGTGTGTGTGTGTGTGTGTGTGTGTGTGTGTGCTTGCATGTGTGTGTGTTTATGTCTGCGTGTGAGTGTATGTGTCCATGAGTGAGATTGATTGAGACATTATTTTAGTCTTGCCATTCAAGGTACAAGGTTCGATCCTGACCTCCGACCAATAGCTGTTTGGAGCTTGCATGTTCTCCCTGTGTGTGTGTGTGTGTGTGTGTGTGTGTGTGTGTGTGTGTGTGTGTGTGTGTGTGTGTGTGCTTGCATGTGTGTGTGTTTATGTCTGCGTGTGAGTGTATGTGTCCATGAGTGAGATTGATTGAGACATTATTTTAGTCTTGCCATTCAAGGTACAAGGTTCGATCCTGACCTCCAACCAATAGCTGTTTGGAGCTTGCATGTTCTCCCTGTGTCTCTGTGGGGTTTCTCCCATGTCCAAAAAACATGCTGAATGTTTCCATCTCAAACTGACCAATAAATGGCGCTGTGGGCAACAGCATAAATCTATATGATGCTCTATAGGGGGAGGAGTTGTACAGACCTACCGCTTTGGGCATCTACTGTGGTGCACAGTATCCTCAAGATAGGAGAACACAGATCACATACTGCACACCATGGCAGGACTAGAAACTCGATGGTGTAAAATATTGCTCTACGTGATTGGTCATGTTGACTAATGTCACCAAAAATGGGCATGGATAGTTACCGGTGATAAGTGGGTTGAGGACCCAGTCTACTCTGGCCCACACCAGGGACCCTTTCTAACGGTGGGAGGGTATGTGTCCCTATTGGCCAGTGTGTGCCCATCATAAAGCCCAGCAGCCCTGGGCCAATAAGCTACTGGCTGGCCAGTGTCTAGTTTCCCAGCCTGGGTTAACTGGGATAGCTCTGTTGAGCGAATGCTGGATGTAAAACTAACCAAACTGCCAAACATGAACTGAGAATTACTATGCTTAATGTAGGTTCACTGATAGGACACAGCTTGGAAGTGGATGACATGATGATATGGAGGAGGCTGGACATCCTATGTATCTAAGAGAAAGGCAGTGCAGCAAGGCCACTTGGCTTGGAATTCAGACTCTACTACTCAGGTGGGGGACAGGCTATAAATGGTGTAGGAACTGCGGTGTGAGGTTTCAGAAGGCAGTGAGGGATATCATCAGAATTAATGACAGACTCATGGAAATCAGACTCCAGTGTAATGAAAGGGCAGTATTCATAATCTCAGCCTATGCCCCACAGCAGGGTTGTGATAGTGAGGAAAAGAGTGCATTCAGACAGCAGTTGCAGGACCTACTAGATAAAGCTGGGCAACATATATTGGTGTTGATAATGGGTGACTTGAATGCACATATAGGGGCAGACAGAACAGGATATGAGGATTTTCTTGGTCCACGTGGGTGGCACAACAGGAATAAAGAAGGAGAAGCCATTCTAGACTTCTGTCTGGCAAATGGCTTAATAGTAGCCAACACATGGTTCAGAAAGAGAGACAGTCACAAGATCCCATACAAGAGTAGTCAACATGCAACTCAGGTAGACTTCCTCCTAGTAAGGAAAAGGCACTGGGGTAGAATCCATGATTGCACAGTTATCCCCAGTGAAACAGTCAACCCATAGCATAAACCACTAATTGCCACAATCAGCTGCAATCAGTGGTCAGAGAAGGCTGTAAGGTCAACAGAGACCAGGCTGAAAACCTAGAAGTTGACTAGAGAGAAAGTACAGCAGTTCAAGGAATTACTCAGGGCTCTAGCACCCCAAGAAGAGGAGGAAATAGGTGGAGTTGAAGAAGAGTGGCAGCGCCTAAAAACAGCATATGTTAGGACTACAGAAAAGATATGTGGCCGAGCCAGGTATGGAAATAAGGTACATAAGGGAAGCTGGTGGTGGAATGCAGAAGTCCAGGAAGTCATCAAAACAAAGAAGGAGTGCAGGAAGAAGTGGGAGATATAAAAAAAACTGACCAGGCTAGGAAAGCTAATGGTTGGCTAACAAAGAAGCTAAGAAAGAAGTTGCAATAGCAAAGAATAGGGCATCAGAGGCACTCTACCAACTTCTGGAAAGTGACTCAGTAAGTGCCATAAAGAAACTACATTGGGTTGCAAAGCAAGACAGAAAGATAAAGAAGATAGTCAGACACACATCATAAGGGATGCCAGCAACAACCTGCTCCACAGGACATCAAAGGCAGATGGAAGGAGTATTTCCAGCAGCTTCTGAATGAAGAAAACCCCATAGAAGCTGTACTTCCCCAGAGACAGCCTACTATGAGAGAAGAAGAGGAGAAAGGAAGATGAAGTCAAGGAAAGCAGCAGGCTCAGATGAGGTCACGGCAGATATGATAAAGATGCTGGGTGAGATAGGGGAGAAATGGTGCCTGAGGGTACTAATAGCAGTGTAGAGAGAAAAGTGTATCCCAGATAACTGGAGAATAAGTATACTCATGCCAGTGTACAAGAACAAAGGGGACATCCACAACTGTGGGCAGTACAGAGGCATCAAACTCCTATCACATTGCATGAAAGTTCTGGAGACGGTGATTGATAAACGGATATGCAAAGTAGTAGAATGTAAGATGGGAGATGAGCAGTTCAGATTCGGATCAGAATGCAGCACAACTGACCTGATGTTTGCATTGAGACAGATACTTGAGAAGAAGCTAGAGTTGAGGGGAGAGTCCAACTGGGCATTCCTAGTCTTGGAAAAAGCATATGACAAGGTCCCAAGAAAGCTGATCGGGACAGTCCCAGAAACACTGGTATAATTAGTGCGAATAGTGTTCGACCTCACAGAGGGGTTCCCAGTGGGAGTGGGTGTACACCAGCGTTCAGCTCTGAGCCCACTGCTGTTCATACTGGTGATGGACAACATTAACAAACAGGTGAGAGGGGACAGATCAACAAAGCTGCTGTATGCAGACGATGTGGCAGTACAGGCAGACTCTTTGCTAGAACTTCATCAAAGGATAGGAGAATGGAATGCAAATCTGAAGGCACATTGGATGAAACTAAGCACAGATACGATGGTGGTAATGGCAGCAAATTGGGGAAATCAGAAGAAGCTGAGAATAGAGATAGAAAAGAAGATAGTGGCATGGGTAAACAGCTTCAAGTATCTGGGAGGGGTGGTTGAGGAGAAGGGTAGTCTGAATGAAGAGGTCAAAGCTAGAATCAGTGGGGCTACACTGTATATATCTATATATATATATATATATATATATATATATATATATATATATATATATATATATATATATTAAAAAGTGAAAACAAATACAAAACAGTTTAACAGATAGCCCATTCTCTAAGCACAATAATGCCCTCCAGCCCTCAGAACACCCATGAGTATGCATTATTTACACAGTAGCACATACTCTGTTGGGCATTATTGTTTGCTTAGAGAACCTTTTTGGTATAAGCAGTTAAAGTGTTTTGTGACACCATTTCCAGGTAGCTGTAAAGTCAATCTGATGATATTTTTGTAGGAAAGAAGCAGTATTATTCTCTTTAAGGAGAGCAATGTTATCACTGTAGAGAAGACAGTGTGAGGGAGGCTCCAAGGAAAATCATTTAGTAAGAGTGAAAAAAGAAGAGGTCCTAAAACAGAGCCTTGTGGAACACCTTAATGAGAGGAGCTGGAGATATTGGTGGTGTTACGCCCAAAGATCATGACGATACAACTGGTTAGATTTTTCTTAAAAGTGTTATCGATCTCCAGCTTTTTAGATCAGTGATCCCATTGATAGAAACAACTGCCAGGCTTCAGTTTCTCCTACAAAATCATTGATATACCATGAAAAAAGGTGACATACAAGAGTGGAGGAAGATGCACACAGGTGGATTTTATCCTATGTAGGAGGGCCAGTCTGAAGGAGATTGGAGACTGTAAAGTGGTGACTGGGGAAAGTGTAGTTAAGCAGCACAGAATGGTGGTCTGTAGGATGACGTTGGTGATCAAGAAGAGGAGGAGGAGTGTGAAAGCAGTACCAAGGATTAAATGGTGGAAGTTAAAAAAGGGTGATTGTGAGGTGGAGTTCAGGGAAGAGTTAAGACAGGCACTGGGAGGTAGTGAAGAGTTACCGAATAGCTGGGTAACTACAGCAGAGCTAGTAAGGGAGACTGCTAGAAAGGTGCTTGGTGTGACATCTGGACAGAGGAAGGAGGACAAGGAGACCTGGTGGTGGAATGAGGAAGTATAGGGGAGTATACAAAGGATGAGGCTGGCGAAGAAGTGGGATTGTCAAAGAGATGAAGAAAGTAGACATGAGTATAAGGAGATGAGGCGCATGGCAAAGAGAGAGGTGGTAAAGGCTAAGAATAAGGCATATGGAGAGCTGTATGAGAGATTGGACACTAAAGAGGGAAAAAAGGACCTTTACCAATTGGCTAGACAGAGGGACAGAGCTGGGAAAGATGTGCAGCAGGTAAGGGTGATAAAGGATAGTGAGGGAAATGTACTCACAAGTGAGGAGAGTGTGTTGAGTAGATGGAAAGAGTACTTTGAAGGACTGATGAATGAAGAGAATGAGAGAGAAAGAAGGATGGATGATGTGGGGATAGTGAATCAGGAAGTGAAACAGATTAGCAAGGAGGAAGTAAGGACAGCTATGAAGAGGATGAAGAATGTAAAGGCTGTTGGCCCAGATGACTTACGAGTGGAAGCATGGAGGTGCTTAGGTGAAATGGCAGTGGAATTTTTAACCAGATTGTTTAATGAAATTTTGTAAAGTCAGAAAATGCCTGAGGAGTGGAGAAAAAGTTTTTTGGTACCTATTTTTAAGAATAAGGGTAATGTGCAGAGCTGCAGTAACTGCAGAGGGATAAAATTGATCAGTCACAGCTTGAAGTTATGGGAAAGAGTAGTGGAAGCTAGGTTAAGACGGGAGGTGATGATTAGAGATCAGCAGTATGGTTTCATGTCAGGAAAGAACACTACAGATGCAATATTTGCTCTGAGAGTTTTGTTGGAGAAAGGGGGTAGAGGAATGGTGAGGATGCAGGGCATAGAGTTGGTAAAGGTGGATGAATTTAAGTACTTGAGATCAACAGTTCAGAGTAATAGTGAGTGTGGAAGAGAGGTAAAGAAGAGAGTACAGTACATGCAGGGTGGAATGGATGGAGAAGAGTGTCAGGAATGATTTGTGACAGATGGGTACCAGTATGAGTGAAAGGGAAGGTCTACAAAAGGGTAGTGAGACCAGCTATGTTATATGGGTTGGAGACGGTGGCATTGACAAAAAGGCAGGAGTCAGAGCTGGATGTGGCAGAGTTAAAGATGTTATGATTTGCACTGGGTGTGACTAAGATGGACAGGATTAGGAATCAGTATATTAGAGGGTTAGCTCAGGTTGGACAGTTTGGAGACAAAGCAAGAGAGGAGAGATTGCGTTGGTTTGGACATGTGCTGAGGAGAGATGCTGGGTATATTGGGAAAAGGATGCTAAGGATGGAGCTGCCAGGTAAGAGGAAAAGAGGAAGGCCTAAGATAAGGTTTATGGATGTGTTGAGAGAGGACATGCATGTGGTTGGTGTGAAAGAGCATGATGCAGAGGACAGGAAGAAATTAAAACAGAAGATCCGCTGTGGCGACCCCTAATGGGAACAGCCAAAAGAAGATGACCATTAAAAAAATAATGTACATGAAACACTGGGCAGACCTGCTTGCTTTACACCTTTCTTCACCTGAGAAATATTCACATAGTTTGTAAAGAAGGAGAGAGTGCAACCCCAGTAATTTTACCTTTTTCTATACTGGAGTAGATGTGGTCTGAGAGGAAAAGAATGCCTGTAGTGATGCTATGATTGGGTCAGAAACCATATTGTTTTTATTACAAAGTCAAATTTGGAGATGTATTCAAAGAGTTGATTATAGACGATTTTTTTCAAGAATTTTCATAAGGGGGCAAGGATTAGAGATGGGGAAAATAGCCAGAAACAGGGGAAGTGGTGGAGACTTTCAGAAGGGGTAAGATCAGGGTATTTTTGAAGCTATAGGAAATAATATTGGCTGTGAGTATTAAACTGAAGATAAAAGCAGGAGGTTTTGCATAGTAAATTACAACCAAGTCTGTAGAGTTTAGGATGAATGGAGTGTATGAATGGTTGTTAGGACAGTCAATTTTTCTATGAGTTTTTCTACTTCAGTTTTACTAATAACCTTAAAGTAAAATGAAAGATATTGAATAAATGTTTGCAGGGGGTGGAGGGTGACCTAGAGCAGAATTTGAAAAGAGACAATTAGTAGTCAGAGGAGAGAAACAAGTATTATCTCTTATGTCTTAGTGTACTGAATCAGAGGAAATTCAACAAACAGACATTTAAAAAAAGGTCATTATACTCTGGATAATTTTGATAGCAAACAGGGCAAGGAGGTATGGAACCAAGGAGTAAAGAAAAAGGGAGAAAAATATGAACAGCAAGGCACTTAAAATGGATGAATATACAAAACAAAACTTTTAAATGTGTCCAGGGTGGGCAGCTGCCCTGGGTACAATATGTTAGAGGTGCAATTAGCTGTACCAACATTCATTTCTGAAAGGTTGATATTGCATTTATTGTCAGGTCTGTAGATGAGGGGGTGCCAGAAAAGGGAACAGCACAAGCACCAGAATTGCTAGCTATGGAAACTGCTGCTCCAAAACCCAACAGATTTAATCAACAGTGAAGGAAAATTATTACCTTGCTAAATATATAAAATAAGTTGTATAGAGTCTTATGTCTTGTGCATGTGAGGTTTAGTCTCTATCTTAAATGCTGATCTGTTTCACTTTTTTTTTGTTAATATATACAAGATTTGCTATTAACTTGGGAAAAGACAGTAATAACCTGGCACTCCACTTCAACCCTCGATTCGATGAGAATGTTGTTGTATGCAACTCTCTACATGGTGGATCTTGGCAGTCAGAGCAAAGAGAGCGAAGAATGAACTTTGCTAGGTCAGCAGTTGCTAAGGTAAGTTTTCAAATATTCAGAAATAATCAGAAAATAAAATGTTATCACAGTGATGTTGGGCAGGCCGCCTACTGCAGTGATGTCTAATAGAAGAAACAACAGCAAAATGTAACAGTGTTTTCTTCATCACCTGACAGGCCATAAATGAAAAACAATTTAATGAAATTGTATCATGATTGTCCACAATTTAAACAGTGTGCAGGCAATATGAAGAATTTGAAGAATCCTAGTTCTCAGAAAAGACCAAAAAAAGGGATAGAATAGTAACAATGAACATTCTGCAGCATAATCCTTCCCCCTTTTTATCCTAATTATGTTACTGACTGCTCACATCTACCTTCTTCATAGGCCACCTATAAATTTCAGCAATGACCCACTCCTTATATCGATTACTCAGCCTTTTGCCAGTCTGCACAGGCTTGCACCATGTTTTCTACAAAAAGAGCCATTATAAATATTTAATCAGTATATGTGGTGTCTGGCATTAAGACAAGTACTGACACAAGCTATACATACTCTGTCGCCAAAAGCAACCTGATAACATGTTGATGTTAAATGGGGGGGGGTCATTGTTGGCTGGCTGGCTGACTCAGTGCTTTGATAAATCATATATTTTAAAGTCTGCATGATATTCCAAGCTCTAAGACTTTCTGTAGCTGCACAGGTAGCTGTACCAACTAATTGCAAAGCTTTCTATTGTATTACAAACATAAAAGTAAATAGCATTTTCTGAGCTACCTTTGACTTGTGGCTCAAAACTGCACAATATTGTGAATCAGTCGCTTCACTCTCCTCACTTGTCAAACAGACAGCTTGTGCTAAGTCAGAAGCTGTTTGTATTAATGAGTAATATTTATAGTCATTTCTTCTTGTGCGGCTATCCCCTTTGCACTTCTTTCATAGTTTCATACTAGACAGTTCTTGCATTCTTATATAATGACCTTGTGAGCTATAGTCTCCGCAATACAAACAACATAACAATGACTTATTCAAGTTTCTAGCTGTATTTTAATTATGTTCTGAGACTTAGAATCACTTATGATCAGAGGCAGCCTCCTCCATAAGATGGAAATGACCTATCCTAGAAATCTGCTTGACTTAAGGCTTCTAAAGTTAGGAATACAGAATGTAAAATTTTTATGTCTGTGAGTTTTAGTAGGACTGTAGAATTTTAATCCCAGACTAGCTTTTAAGATTTTACTTTGAAGGATTTTGAGCAAGAGACATAATACTTTTTGTAGGACAGACAATACCACTTTAGAAATGTTGATAATGATGACCCTAGTAAAAGATGTAGACCTAGTGGTTTAAGTCCATTTCCTAGTGCTTTGCAAATATGTTTAGGCTTGAGCAGGTAATATCTGCAGAAAACTTGTCCAAGCAGGTACCACAGAAGAAGTTCACAGATGTAGAGACAAGTTTGTTACAATATCCTAGCAATATTTTACTATAATCGCCGTTAAAGAAGACAATGATATTTGAAAACCTTACCAAAGAACATAACGGGTTGTCATCTTTTTCAATATGTTTTGATATGTCTAGAAAATCTGTCTACACCAGTGAAGAAGATACTCTCTCTTTGGTTAGACTATTGTGAGAGAAAAACAGTTAAGCAAGATGAGTGGCTTAAACTAATTTCTGTAGTCACCATAGTCATGAAGGAGGAGTTTGTAAACATTAAAATGATTTCTTTCGGATAAGACTTAAAACTCACAGATGTTTCTAGCTGAAGTAATGACCAGTAAAACAGTGTTTTTCAAGCAGTAAAATATGGGGATTTGTAGACTTGAAGAAAGTATGAGCTTTTTCAGCATAAAATAGACAGCTAAAGGGCTGCATCAATTCCCTAACCAGAAGATGAAGCAGAAGGGTTCCAGGAAGAAATGCTGTACAGACTTAGAGGGCAGCTAAATATTTTGGAGTTGATTGATATAGAAGTGAAACATACTTTGATGAAGAGTAACTAAGACCAGATTCAGAGTGCTCCAAAATATAATGAAAGTTCTACTACACTAGTGATGAAAAAAGGTTCAAGTCCAAAGAAGAAGCCCAAATAAAACCCTGTCCTTCTACCCCTATAGAAATTCTAAGTGGAAGGTTATTGGGAAGAGGAATTGGCTAAAAACATTCTAGCTGAGAATGCTTCAGACCCAGCAACTAGCCGAGCTGAAGCAGCCAAGCCATCTGCTTGAGGGAGTGGCAATCCAGACTTAAAAGGAAAGGTATATGACACTACTAAAGCTTGTAAACCAGAATTTCTCTGGGCTACTAAAAGCAACTAGTATTACTATCGTCTTCGATTTTTTTTTTTGGTCTTTAATAGCAAGCTTCATAATAAGAGGAAGCGATGGAAAGCAGGAAGCAGGTGCCTGCACCATGTCTGTGTTAATGCATTCTTGGTGTTTGATCACCCCATCGTCAGAGGGGACACAACATCCACCTGCAATGCTAGCAAATTAACATCATCCAGAGATCTGAGAATTCAAAAGGCCAGCTATGGTATGGACTTGAGAAGCTAATAGCTAGTTTTCCTACCTTAGGCTGAGGGTGTGAGGTTCCTCTACAATGTACTGTGCTCTGCTGGAGGACAGACATCACTACAGGGTCACATCCACAGACAAGGATATGTGAAGTAGACAAACCAGTGCATCCTGTATGGGAGCATGCATGTCCACTTTCCATCACTGAATGCTCTACCCTTGGAGTTGGTGTTTGTGTGTGTGTGTGTGTGTGTGTGTGTGTGTGTGTGTGTGTGTGTGTGCACGCATTAGGACTACACTTACAATTGGGGTTGGGGGTTCGGGTATGGATTAGGATTAGTATGACGTATATGTGTGTGTGCTGCTTAGTGTTAGGGATAGGGATAGGGTGACAGTTAATATTATGGTTAGAACTGTGATTAGGTTTGCATACATACACATACATATATACAAGTATTTCAAGCATGGGAATTAATGTTCTTCTAGCCTACTAATATACTAAAACAATTGTTCCCATAATAAGTGTCCAGGCTGTTCTTAAAAATATCTAAACTAGTACTTGTTTTAATGTAATTTGCTAGTCTGTTCATGCATCAGATGATCTCCCAGAGAAACAATTAGTACACTTCTCATACCTACAGAATCTTCTACATAGGTTGTCTGATGATTCTCTAGCATATTTTGATAATCCCAAACATTCCCAGAGGTAGTTGTCTCTAAATGTCTCTAAATGTCCTATATACCTGAATAAGGACTACTCTTAAATATCTGTATGAGACACTGTGCAAGTTCAGATATTTTCAGATAATTTACATTTTCACATCCATGGATACCCTTGGTATAATTCCACTGTACTCTTTCCTGTTTACTTATGCTTGTTTTTTTATAAGGTTTCCATGTTGTTATTCCATACTCAAGTTTGGGCCTAATGTAACTGAAAAACAATGACTTCATCATTTTTGATTTCCTAGTCTTTATAAATCTTTTTATAAAACCTATAATTCTATAACTATCATTAACCAATTTGATATGATTAGAAAAACTCAAATCTGGATCTACCCATATATCCAGGTTCTTAAATAAATACACACTTTCAATATATGTCTCTGAAATCTAATATGCTTAGTTTCTGATGTATTTATTTATTTATTTATTTTTGATGTATATTATTCTCCTTGTGCCCAAATGGTCAGTTTAGTCAAGTTCTTTTGCAGACATGCCCTATCTGTAACAGATGTAATCAGTTTACTCAATTTCAAGTCATCTGCATACAGACTATAGAATTCTTCAGATGAAAAAGATAAATCTGTAACATAGAATCTAAACAAGTACTAGGACAGAGCCCTGTGGGATGCCCTGACTGTAACTAATAATTTAATTTGCCCAATTGTTGCATAACACTTGTCATATCCTATTTGTAAGCCATGCAGTTATCCATCTTATCAAGAGTGCTAAAGTTAAATCTACATAAATTATATCAGAGCACAATTTTTCATCCCATTCATATATGTTATTATATTGTTAAATAACATCATGTTACAGGTGTTAATAGATCTATTTTCAACATATGCACGCTTAAATATGGTTTCAAGTCCCAACCTATCCTGTTCTGACAATAACTTATCCAATATTACCTACGCCATTATTTTTTCCACAACACAAAAGTAGACTTAAGGGTCTGTATGACTCTGAGTTTATACTATTCCCTTGTCCCTTAAAGGCAGGTTTAATAAATGCATTCCATCTCCACCCTGTGCTTTGTTTAGATCCAGTTTGCATAGCCCTTTTAAAGTGTAATTTAATTTGGTTTCAGTATCTAAGGTTACCTGTATGTCACTAAAACAAGTTATTTTGTGGAGACAAACTGTTTTGCATAAAATTTTTTAAATATATCATAATCTGTTATGTCTGAGAATAAATTTTAGAATCTGCACACAGTTTGTCAGTTTGTAGAGTTAGGGTTAGGAATAGGCCTAGGGTTGGGGTTAGGAATAGGGCTAGGATTAAAGTCAGTACACAAACCTGGTTCTCATGAATTGCCACATTGAAGGTAGTCCACTGAACACAGAAGGTGTCATAAGAGATCTGGAAACACAGGTTGACAGCACCCTCTCTTTGGACCACAACATAGCCACTGTGGTCAGAAGGTCCTTCTATGTGGCACATCTCATTACTAAGGGTTTTGCATCCAGGAAGAAAGAGGTCATTGTCTTCCTCTACTCTTCCCTCATTAGGCCAATCATCGAGTACAATGCCCCATTTGGCATGTACATCACTAGACACCTACAACAACTGGAGAAGCCACAAAATACCTCACAGAGAGGATCTTAGGCCTTAAACTTCCTATATGGACAGACCCAAAAAACTCCAACTATTCTCTGTCTCATATCGCCTACTTAGAGGTGATCTCTGCTTGACTTACAAAGCCATGTCTGACCCAGCACTGTTAGAAATGCTACATCTAAAGAAATCCCAATCCATCCACACTACACGCTCCAGAGACCTCAACCTCATTACCACAAACAAAAGAACAAGCTGGGGGGACAGGGTCATAACCCACAGACTGCCCATTGCTAAGGAATAGACTTCACATACATGTCAGCAGAACCCCTCACTAGCCCTCTTCAAGAGAAGTCTTGATGAGTGGATGGGAACTAGAAAGTTCACCCCAGGGATCACTCCAGTGGCTCTACTTGACAGAGGCACTGGGAACTAATGTCAGGTGGCACGATGCCAGGGTAATCCTATGGGCTAGGCCTGTAAAGGCTCCAGGGCCATTAGCCTAGTACACACCTATGAACTTATGAACCTATGTAAGAAGAGTAAATTATCTACTTATGCTCCAAGTGCTCTCACATCTTCATTTTAGAGTGGGTTGTTGTCTAAACTATAAATTGAGTTAAAGGTTTGTTTACCAAAGACAACAACACTGCACTTTTTAGCATTTAATTTGAGCCCATCTTCTGTGAACCGGTGATTAACGGGTAAATTCAAGTTGTAGCTTCTGCATGTCATAAGAGGGGCTGAGGATGATGAGATGTTTACAATCATATGCAGACGTGGATAACCAGAGATCCTGATTTTTTTTTATTTGGTGATCAGAGCAGTATATGCCAAACAGTAGTGGTACTAGTAGGGTCTCCACTGGTTACTTTCATGGTCTACAAGGATGTACTTGCCAGCCTCACTGTGTTGGTTCTGTCCCCTACCTAACTACATAAGAATCAGTTTGGAGCACATTTAGATTGTTAAATATGTTAGCATGTGACATGGTATCAAATGATTTGGTGAGGTCAAGATATGTTATATGGATAGTATGACTGCTGTCCGTGGATTGTGTTACCTTCTCAAAGAAGTTTACTAGATTCATTAGACAAGATATACCCCAAGATATACACTTAAGAAGTCCAAACTGCTGGGGGTCAAATCTTACAAGATTTTAATAATATAGCTTATCATGTCAGTTGGGACCCTTTCCATGGTCTTGTACATGAAGCATGTCAGGCTAATAAGGCTGTAGTTTCTGGGGTCTGCGCTGGGGCCACCCTTGTGATGTGGCATCACAGATACTGTGCCATACCTCAAGTGCAAAGCCAATGCCTAAGCTCCCAAAGGTGCATGTTCAGTGCTATTCAGTAGGCATGCAGCCAGGTATGTTGCCAGGTCCCTTTGGGAAAGTAGTTGTTGCAAGGTTTGTCTATAATGATAGGGGATTTGTGATACTTTGGAATATGTGGGGGTGCGTATAGTTGTCTCTGGGGTGAAATTTGCACTAAATACGTTAGCTAATAAATATATATATATATATATATATATATATATATATATATATATATATATATATACACACACACACACACACACACATATATATATATATATATATATATATATATATATATATATATATAGATAGATAGATAGATATATATATATAGATATATATATATATATATATATATATATATATATATATATATATATATATATATATATATATATGGGTCTACCTGATAACACCAACACACTAAAACACTGACAACGAAATCACTGACACCACAAAACCGAAAGTTCAAAAACACGAAACTTCACATGCCCGACAAACCACAATCCCGACAATCAACAAACAAAACAAATCCCCTGTCCAAAAAGCACACACACAACACAAGCACACCAAAAACCATACAAACCTACACTAAACCTTACATACACAACTATCTATGCACTAACCTTAACCCAAACCCTAACCCTAAGGTCTGCCACTATCGCACACTAACCTGACCCGCACCCCAAACCTAACTCACTTAATCCACCCCTAACCCTACAGTCTGTCACTATCGCATACTAACCTGACCCGCACCCTAAACCTAACTCACTTAATCCGCCCCTAACCCTACAGTCCGTCATTATCACACACTTACCTTAACATGTCAGTGTTCTCATCGTCGGTGTTGTGGACTTTCAGCGTTATCAGGTAGACCCATATCTATGTATATATATATATATATATATATATATATATATATATATATATATATATATATATGTGTGTGTGTGTGTGACATCTGCTGGATCCAAGTAAGTGGTGTCACTTTGAATAAGCTCAGGATAATGTTGGGTATTATTTCTTAATTGCCTGATGTAAGTAAAAAAAAAATTGTAATTAATCAAGCTTCCAGTGCTAGTCTAACATCATGGGTAACCTTTAACTTACTGATAGTATTTTTCAGTACCTTTGATAATTTTTATATGTTGACCTTAATTTGTTAGTTTTTGGCTTTTCTGTACATGCTAAGAATCTTTTTTTTTTGTTTTGTTTTATTGTCACTGCACAATAATTCAGCTTTCTTGAAACTGGGTCATTTTCATATATATATATATATATATATATATATATATATATATATGCATCAGTGTTAATGTATATAGCGATAACTTTAAATTACATTGTAAAATTAGCCAATTTATTTGACTTGTATAGCTTAACTGGCTATGTTTTCTAAGGAATTAATTTCTTCTGGTTATTAACAAAGTTGCTAATTCGTTCATGTGTTCCATTATGTCATTGCTTAAATGAGATTCAGAAAAAGAGGTGCACTATTTTTAGTAAAGTAACTGTTTTCTTTTTTTTCTCCAGTTTTCTGTTCATTTCAGAGGAGATGCATTTGTTGTCAAAATGCCTGATGGATCACAGATAGTATTTCCCAATCGACATGGGTATAACTCCATTAATTACATTGCTGTAAGAGGAGGCTTCAAATTAACTTCCTTCAAATTTGAATGAGAAAATGTGAAATTCATATGAAAACAATAAAACATTGTTCAACGTTTTCTTACAATTCTAGTAATCTCATTCTTGTGTGTGTGTGTGTGTGTGTGTGTGTGTGTGTGTGTGTGTGTGTGTGTGTGTGTGTGTGTGTGTGTGTGTGTGTGTGTGTGTGTGTGTATGTGTGTGAACATGAGTGTGTTTTAATGTACATTTGAATACAACTGATAAGATTGTCTGCATTGTATCCATGCCTCCTGCATGTTTTAGTATGTGCCATGATGGATATTATGCAATAAAACAATTTATGGAGAACTCTCCAATATATTATCCTTTTAATGACATATTCAGCTTTCTACTTCTGTAGTTTTGTCCTGTAAACCACATATGCATTGTGTGATATATGAATATTTAAAACTGCCACTTAGTGGCCTGCTGTGAAGGTTTAAGTAAAGCTGTGTCAGATTTTGGTAAAAGCACTCAACAAACCTAATGTCAGATGGTAAATGAGGCCATAGTAATTTGGAGTTACTATCAGTCATGCAGCTTAATAATTACTGTAAGCGGCACAGACAATGCCAGTGCCTTGTACCAGTAAGGGGGGCAGTGGTTATTTATCTGCCCACTGACTAGTGGAGTTTTCTGTGAGCAAAACTGCTGCTAGCTGTTGTGTAATTGAAGCTATACCCATATACAGTGTTACAGTCTTCATTCTCATGACTGCAGCAAATTCTATAGTGGCAGATATTAAAACAATTTATTTGTGTATAGGATCCATCGGTAGGCAGCAGTGCCACCTTTAAATGATACAGATCAGCTTTCCATTGGTGCACACTTTACTCTACTGGTTTAGGTGCGTCATAAACCTGACCCCAACTTGGATATTTTCCCTTAAATAAAAATACATGAATGGGGTAATCGTGTAATGTTACAGTAAGTCTGATATCACAAACTGTCCACCTTATATAGCATGTTGTCTTGTTTCTAAAAACAAGTTGCAACAAAAGAGATAAACAGAATCAGCTAATCCCCACTTACCTGCCATTTAAGTGAAGGATTCATTTTTGATACTTTCTCAACACTTTCTTATGCATTTATTCGTAGATCAGGAAGGCATGACATAATGCCATTCATACGCAAACTATGTCTATTCTTTACCTTTTATGCATGTGACTCTTATACCACTAAACTATAAAAAATATGTTTTGCTTATGCTCCATCACCTAACAGTCATTTATAACAAGAATCTGTCCACGCTGAAGGTTTTATGCTAACAGTATGCGGTGAAGGTCAGCTGCCAGGTTACAAAAATGTGCATATTCAGAGGGATCTGCAAAATCACAGCTGTCAGACTTGTGGTACATTGTGAAGAATTGTAAAAATATGTTGTGAACACGTTGTAATATGGCATGGTTTTACACACGGGTTCTAAAAGCATAATATATTCCCTTAACCATTTTCCCTTTTCATTACACACGTGCACATTTTCAATATGTTTGTCTTATGAAGCAAGTGACATCATACACATTGTTGCTGAAAATGTTCTGTCATTTTCTTGGTAAGAGAGTCTGCATGGTGAATGACACAGTGTTAGTTTTGGTGATTATGTGCATACAGTTTCAGCATATTCTTTTGATCAAATTTAGCTCAAGGAATTACAAGTTTAAAATATTTAGCTTCTGATCAAAAAATGATTTCATATTGTAAATCTGGAAGTCATTTTGGAATATACAATAGAGAACATTCTGGATGAAGATGAAGCAGCTACCATATTTGTGAGACAATCCAAAAATGCCCATATTGTAAGCTATCATATACCGAATATTGTCAGATAGACTATATTCATAAAGCTGAAGTGGGTATTTGGGTTAAATGCAAAGGAGTTGGGTTTAAGAACCACTCAAGCATGATGCATGTCACTTTATAATGATCTCTAACAGTATTATTAATTTGTCATGTGTTTTTGTTTGTAGAATACCTTATTTCTGCACATACTTTTCATTTTTAGTTACATTAATAGTCTGTAATGGCTTTTGTATGCATCATGCAATATATTGATATAAATGCACTGTGAAGTTATCCATTATTATACAAACCTAAATACTAGATTCCAGAAGAAAGGATGTATTGTCATATCAGAGAGTCACATAATTATTGCTTCAGTGTCCTGGGGGGGGGGGGGGTTGCACTTTATGTCAGCTGTTTCCCCAATACTGATGTACTGCAGCATTCCGGGAGTCAGACAGAAAGTGTAAGGCAATGGCAGCTCAGAGAAGTAAGAGGTGCTGCTGTAATATGCAGCAACCCTGAAAGGGACTTAAGATCTGTTGTCGCAGGTCCAAAAACCTTAAATAATTGAAGAGTGTTACTATGTAACCCAAGCTGCAGGAGAACAGCAGATACTAATCTACTAGACACAACTCAGCGACATAGAAACCTTATGATGTACTGCAGAACAGAAGCAGGGCTAAATTCAAAACCAGCCTGGACAAGATTGTAAGTAAATGTACCAGACAGAAGCAGACAGCACCCAAGATACTATACCACCTTTTAATATGAGGAAAATATTTAATTCAATAACACATTTTTGAAAAATGTACCTGTTACACGTTTTCACTGTCAAGCATTGATAAGGCAATAAAAGACTAGTTTAAAGTAATGACGTTCAATAGACTACCAAACCTTTATTGAAATCAGAAACATTTTTCTGAGAAATGGGTCATCACAGTCTTAATGCAGTTCTGACAATGACTTTTCAAATCATACCCACTGATGTAATGGTGCATTTGGTGGTGATATACTGTTTACATAACTTTTTTTTTTCATGTTTGTTCTTTCCAGGCTACCATATATGATCAGACTCATAATTTCTTTCTGGATAATCCAGAATAGCAATAGCATTATGGAATGACCAGTGGTGGACTATAATTCCAGATCCCCACAATGCACAACAATTTCTGGTACTTACATATTTATGAATGGTAGACACTAACCTTGGTCCTATTATTTTAGGCCAGAATTTCATAACATATGCATGTATCTCTGACAAAACTACATAATTGGTAGTCCAGTATTGTAAATAGTTCAGTTTGGACAATCAGATATCAGTGCTGAAAATTGATTAAAGTCCCTCACCACCAAAAAGGAAAACATAGTCTCCAATTCAAATGTGTACTGCTGAGCAAGTGCCTACAACTACAAAATGATAAGGAGGAATCCTAGATGATAATTTAGCTGAATTTAAGAATGCATACGGTACCTTTTTTGTTTCAGAAAATACATCCATTTTTTATAGTGGACTGAACGGAAACCAGGGAGATGGATTCAGAAACATATTTAACAACTAAAAATTCTTTGTTGTGGGAGCTACCTTTCAAAATCATCTCCTTTTCAATTTCATTTCAGAAGATGTCATTGGAGGATATCTCCTTATCAATAGTGGTGACTTTTTGCACCATCCCTTTCTCAGTAATAATTTTAGCTTGAGATCCGTATGTCTTTCTCTATGATGCAGACTTTTGTTTTAACTTTCTGCTCATTCCTTCTCTCATTTATCCACAGTATTCTCTAGTATTTTCCTCAGTATCTCCTGTTTCCTCCAGTACAGCACAGGTAATATTGTCTCCTCCTTCCACTTGTCTAGTCTGTCTCATTCTTTTCCTGCTGTTCGTAGCTTTAGATCAGGTCCCCACAGCAGTAACTGACATCTCATTATCTCCATGGCTCCCTGCTGTAAATGTGAGACTCTTAAATGAGAGCCTTGCAATTTTGAATAAAATGAAAGCGATAAGTAGATAATGCTGAACATTGCCATTCTTCTTCAAAGTTGTTTTTTGTAGGAGGACAACCCTCACATCCCCATTGAACTTAGGTATACCAGCTCTGAATAACCATACCACTGAGAAAAGGGGGCATTATGAGAAACAACGATCTCTGATTTACTACATATAAGTCTGCATTTTCTGCTCATTCAGTCTCTGTGTTCCAGGACAAATGAATCTCAGAATCTCAAACTGTTGCCAACCTCCACGGTATAATAAGTAAAATCTTCTATTCCCTAGGATGGCTTCACACTCTCTTATATCTAAAAGTTTCAATAAGCCTCCCTGAAGACAGCACAGCTTACCCTTATATCATTTTGTTTACAGTTCCCCCTAATGCCAGCATGCAGTCTGTCTCTCTGTAAGCTGTTTTCTAGGTTATTCATTTTGTGCCCCCATAAATTTCTTAAATCCCCATGATCACCACTTAATGAGTATAAGGCCAGACATTCAAGAAAATTTAAAAACAATTTATCACCGGTTCTACTACAGGCGCTCAAGTCCCAAACACTTGAAAATTACTGTTTTGAAGTCAAGGACTCAAGTGCCTTATAGCTCATGTGGACTGCTGCACATGCTCAAAAAATAATTTCAGGTAACCAGCGGCAGGGAGGAAGTCCTGGTTGCTTTTGAACTCACATGTGAGTTTGGACAAGCAGGTGAGTGGAGGGAGTAAGAGAGGGGGGTTTAGGAGTAGGGAGCAACAAGGGGTTTAGGATTAGGGAGTGGGGGAAATTTTAGGATTAGGGAGCAGAGCAAGAGTTTTAGGTTTATGGACAGGGTTGGAGGTTTAGGTTTAGGTTTAGGGAGCAGGGAGGGAGATTTAAGGTTATGGAGTGGGAAGGGAGTTTTAGGTTTAGAGAGCAATCATAGAATTTAGGTTTAGGGAGGAGGATTGCAGTTTTTTTAAGTTTACAATGTGGGAAGGGAGTTTTAGGGTTAGAGAGTGGTAAGTACGTTTTAGGGCTAGAATTAGCGTTCTGGTAGACCTTTGGGAGATAAGTAGTTAAGGGAGATCAAGTTAGCGGAAGTTTGAGCACTTGCCTATTCAAACAAATGGCAAAGATTAAGTGTATCGCTAGCATATGCATGTGAGCGCTTGTAGTAGACCCTTTGTTACCAGATATTTCCTTCAACGAATTTGAACAGATTTCATTTTTCTATCCTTTCATCTAGTTATACTGTTTCGTACTGGACATGTTCACCCAAATTCTATACTTTTACTTAATGTCACTACTGTTGCATTTGCTGTTCTGCTTGACTCTATCTTGACACTTCCTCTGGACTTAAATGACTGCATATTTTTTTTACTACTTTTTAAACACATTATCTCTATTAATTATAATTTATATTACACTAAAGCCTTCACACATTATCTTAATTGAAGCTAGACATGTTATGAAACCATTAAATTCAATGACTTTCTCCATAAGATAAATTCATGCTAAAAATCTACATACTGTTTCCTTACAATCTGCCATCAAATCAGCCCTTCCAGAATGTGTCTTGCCAAGTCATTTTAATCCTATGAAGTATGCTACTATTGGACGTTTGTAGATCATGCATGTTAGTCTGCATACACCAATAACTAGAAAAGATGACAACTTAATAAGGCACCCTGAAACATGCAAAAAACTCAGATATCATTGCAATGAAGAGACATCTACAGATCACATAATACTCAAGACTTCACCATACATAAATTATCACTAAAAAGCACATCACATTCAGCACTTTCAAACAATTTTGCTCATAGCACCAGTCCGTTTTATGCCAATACTTCCTCCCAAAAGGATCTTTTGCCAGCTCTACCCATCAGAATAACTAGAAAGAGATACAATACATACTTAATAATCAGCTCACCTTATTACTTTCTAAAAGATCATTTGCTTTATTTCCCAATGTTTAGCATCAAACAACCTTCCTTCTCCTGTTTACAGAATAAAACAAAAAAGCATGGCTGACATCCAAACGCATGTTTATTTTTTCCATATATTTGTCTAGGTAACACTCATCTTTACTACACAAAGGCTTATCACCTTATTCCCATTTAGCATTCTTGTGTTCAGTCAATGCTCTCCCCAAGAAAGGGCCAGCAACAATCACTCAAAAATATAAGCAAGCCTAGAGGGGAACCCTACAGTCTTTAGTTCTGGCTAAGCCAAGATCTATTTTATACTCAAATTCAACAAGAAAAAAATATATATCTCTTTACCCACATTCTAAACAAAGCTTAAATGTAATCAAGCTCCTATTTAGTGTCTGGATTTTTTGATCATCGAATATCAAAACATAATCTATTTAGTCATCGCCTTTAAATCTTCTCAAATTCAAAGCACTATAACTAAGTATGCTATCTATAATCAAGCTAATTACAGTATTTATTTATGAAAGCATGACCAGTCTTAATGGTAGTTCATACTCTTAGCCAGTACTGTGGCACAGAGGGCTGAAGTCATGACTATGATCTGACTGCCCTGGGTTTCATTAGCAGCATTTGGCATCAGAGGTGCTGACGGAGAAGGATGGTCATGCCATTCCTGAGACATGCCAGACAGCAGGTCTCAAGCAGGGGTTGAAGACACAGGGGAGCATGACCTGAGTTGCATTAGCATATCAAGACAATACTCTGTTGCACCCCATTATAAGTCTAGCTCAGGATATCACAAGTGCAAAAGGCTGGGGATGTTGGGGCATAACCATAAAACACTTCCAGCAACAGTATGATGCGGTAGCAGAATCCTTGATCTCACCATCATTTCTAGATAAGGGTCAGAGTTAGCCCACAGGAGGTTAAGATGTTTCCAGTAGATTCAGTGACTGAGGGAAGGACATGGGGCAAACTGATGATGGTCCTCTGCAGTCAAAGACATTGTAGCGCAGCATCTTAAAGAATGCATCTATCCCTGAGCAAGCAACTCAAAATAATATAAATAAATTGTATAACATGAAAAAGCATACCATATTTTGTTTGAAATTTTGCAAGACATTTCTAAAACAAGCTATATGAATACTCTTCTAAGCAGATCCAACAGTCATAGTAGGATATGACAATCCTTATTTCTATAATCTTTTTAACTAAAAGTTTTAGGTTATCCTCTTATTTAAATTCATGTCTCATTAGTTAATAGTATATTTAAACATAATTAAAATATCTTGCTTTTTATATTACATGAAACATACAGATGGTTAAGATGCTACTTAAAAAGGAGCATATAGCATTCACGATTATTACTTCAATTATTAAATTTACATGAGTAAACAGAAAACCTTAAAATGACAGTTCCTCGAAACATCCTCATAAATATTTATTCATACATTTTTCAGTCCAAGAACTACAAATCATTTATTCTGCTAAATTAACTCTGAATAATATAAATATTCATGCAAGTATTACATAGCCAAAACATGTTAACAGTCACATGAATGAAATTTAACAATATTAGAAATAGACCTGAACTGGTACCCAAAAGGCTTAATATAACACACTTCAAAAATCTTCTAAGCAAAACTAACAATGCTTATAGTTACACCAATGTTTATTCCCATAATTATTTTTTCTAGAATTCCAAGTTATTATGTGATATATTCATTTCATCCTAGAAGAATATAATCACCAGGAAATAAGAGTTCCTGAGTAACCTGTAAAGAGTATGTTTGTCTTTACAGCAGACTTCCCTGTACTCCTGAGATGGGTATATTCATCAGTGTTTTCAAAATCTAATTTCAGAAGTCCTGTTTGGGATACATACCTAAAACTAACACAAGTTGTCATCTACAAGCTGACATGATTTGTTAAGCATACTTTATGAAACTATCAGCATGGGATGGGATGTACAGAAATGGAGTTATTAAATAGCATTTACAAAAAGTTATGAAAAACATGAATAATTCCATGTTTCCTTTAATCATACAAAAAATGGAGTGGGATACTGATATATTGGAGATGGCATATGTAAACAATGGGTGTTAGTGGAAAATTGACATTAAAACATCCTGGGTAATATAAAGATATTCTGTGATATAAATGTTTGTTTTGTAAAGCAATTATAACTATTAATATGTCCATAACTGTATTAATTTCATAAAACCAGTATGACCCACAGGTAAACAAATGGTGGCATCTTATATAAAACATTGTGTGCTGGTCATGTCCTGTAACATATCTTTTGAGCCAGAAATAGCCTACTTACCATGTACAATACCAAATCATACTTTGTTTTGATGCAGAAAGTGTGTTGTTTTTGCATTTTATTTTGCTGAAGCGGACATGCCCCTGAATTTTTTTTTCTCATACTTGAAAATCCCTGCCATGACATCATGAAAGACTGAGCCCAAAATGCCTCAATACCTAAATTAATGCATACACTACTGTATTTCCATGCTAAATACATCAGTAGTAATGTATTCTTCCAAGAAAAAAACAGGTCTTCAACTAGTTCTTGCAAGTGGAACACCACAGATTGAAAATTAACAGATGTGGTGATGTAGGGAAACCACAACATAAACAAGAAGCTGGTTCTCTAAAGCGATATTTTCATGATTACCCACAACACTTTGTAGTTTTATGTAAATAATTGCTCAGAACCTACCATGACATCATTTTATGGGTGTGTTTACAGAGAAAAAAATAATAAATGATGAAACTAAAAAGCAGCGCACTATAATCTTCATTTTTTGCAAAAATATTGGAACTTTATTGTGAAGAATGTAATGAGAAATTAAATTAATTGTAAAACAAAGATGCTCCCAGACATAACCAACACATTTTAAACTACACAGCTTTGACAAAGATACTTGTCACCTAACATGCATGTTTTGAAATATTGTTGAACTGTTATATTCATAGTTTGCATAGATTATGTTACATCCCAGAACAGCAGTATGGTAACCACACCAGTCATATGTTATCAAAAAGCTCTCAAAGAGGTGAACAATTGTAGCACTGACATCCTGGATCTGTTTTGTTCACTTACCTATTGCTTAACCACAACACCGGTAATTTCTAGCAAATAAAACACTGTTTTTCTGTCATAAATTGGCAATGTAAAATTAATAATTACAGAGAGACATCTGATACTAACACCAGTGTGTAGTTCATTGTCTATTGAAGATCTTACATATTTTATATTTTTTGTCATTTGCATTGATTATCGGGTATTACATATCTTATGAAGGATGCTTTTTCAGCAGATGATGTTGGAGAAAACATCTCAGGAAGCAAGTGGTTTCCTGGTTTAGAAGACCTCAGGGAAGTAATTAGCCTCCTGCTGATCAGGACTGAGTGAATTAAAGCACAAATACTAATGTCTACTTCCATGCTCAGTTATTCATAAAATATCTTGATCTTTAAGTTACATGAAAAATAAGAAGGGATGAAATATTATACCTACTCAGAATTCCTTCTTGTCTTTGATCTCCTGGGATGCCCCTGAAAAGAATATATATATATATATATATATATATATATATATATATATATATATATATATATATATATATATATATATATGTATATAGTGCTGGATCCATTACAGTGATATAGAAAAAAAAACAAATCCCTTTGATAATCATCCATCAGCCAAGGAACACATGAACACTCATTCTTTCATTCTAAGTAATCTATTCCTTCCATTCAAATTGCACTTCCACTGAATGGAAAGAATCTTTACAGTGAGAAAACTTAATACGCTCCATTTCTTCTACATCACTGACTGGCAACTCATTTTGCTTACCTATTGCCAGTTTTGGAATTAATAAAAAAAATCACATCCCACCTGAAAAAAAAACACTTTTAAAAGAGCAGAAAAATCAGTATATATTTAATCTTCCATCACCTGCATTCTTTAACTGCTTCTGTGATCTGCAGTTTCCATCACAACATGGTTTCAGAGAAGTTGTGATCCATTAAGACAGGTCTCCCTTCTAATGTACATTATTTTCCCAGTTTCACAAACTGCCATAATACTTGCTCCTTTTCAAGTAATTTCAAAAATGAAATCAGAATAATTCTAGGTTTACCATACTTTCACTCATTCATAGGTAATGGCAACTGGCAGACTTTTGCTACATCAAATTGCTTCTTTGTGAAACTCCTGCCATACTGTCATCTTTGTTTTAATGAACCCCAACACAATCTACATTTTTTCACTTTCTTTCACCTTTTTTTCACACCAGAGAGTTTCAGGTTTTTTCATTCTAGCTCCATCTTCCACTGAAACCAGTTGTTCTTTGAGATACCATAGATTCGTAGATTGTTACTAAGCTAATTCCTAAAAAATGCTGCAGAGGCTATTGCTTACCACATTAGCATTCTTATAAATAGATCCATCCAAGAATCTTATATTCCCAGTCTTTGGAAAAAAAGCAATCATACTACCTCTTCACGACGAAGGTGCCTCAACAGATATTTCCAATTATCACCCAGTAGCTATTCTATCCCCCAGCTCCAAAAGTCTAATGTATGCATACCCAACTTCTACAATTCCTTCTCAAAAATCAAATCCTTTCTCAAACTCAGCATGGTTTCAGACCGGGCCATACTACTTAAACTGCACTATTATCCATTATGTACATATTTAATAAAGCTTACAACTCAGAAAATATTGTCTCCAGTGTATTCCTTGAGCTACCTAAAGCATTTGATACTATCTCTCACACGCTCCTCCTTTCCCATATTTCTAATATTTGAATTTCTACTTCATCTCTCCACTGGTTCAAAAGCTACTTATCCAATAGAAAAACATGTGACAAAATGACAACACTCTATATCCCCATATATTTACAACCCCACTGGTGGTCCCCAAGGTTCCATATTAGGACCCTTACTGTTTAATATTTTCATCAACAACCACCACCTATCATTTCAATATGGGTCACTTGGTCAGTATACTAATGACTCTACTATAATCTGCTCTGCCATCAACTCAACTCTACCACAGCAAACTACTCAATCCACATTTATTGCCATACAGACATGGCTCCATAATAACCACCTCTCTTTAAACCCAAATAAAACCAAGCTTATAATATTTACCCCAAAGAAAAACACTCCTATTAACAAATCTCAGTTCCACATATTCTCTCTAAACAATACAAAAATTGAATTAGTGACCCACACTAAACTGTTAGGTGTTATAATTGATGAAAACTTAAAATTTGATCTTCACATACAAAATAACATTACTCACAAAAAATGGGATTACTCTACAGACATAAACATTTCCTTTCCCTCCACACAAAATAAGTACTTGCTTGAACTTATTTATTTATTTATTTCCCTCTCTAGTCTATGTTGCTCATTACTACCTAACCTCCAATCCTCGCTCATAACCAAACTTGAAACATGTTACAATAAGATAGCCAAATTTGCAACAAATTACTACCACTCCACCCACCACCGTGTTCCTCTAAAAACATTAAATTGGCTAGAATTTCCTCACTGTCTTACATACCTCTAACTAACCGCCATACATAAATTAATATCGAAACCACAGGACTGCCCTGTCCTAAAATCCTTATTCTCCTGCTATAATCCTAATAGGTCCCTAATATCAGAAAACCAACACCTCCTCCAAAGTTAGAAACCTAAACTACCTGCAGGCCAACTACTGTACTCCTGGGTATTAGCTAAAACCTGGAACAGCCTTCCTCTACACAGTTGCACAACCGAATGCACTGCCTCCTTCAAAACCCCACTTTGCACATACCTTCACTCCAACTGGATTTCTAACTACACTAAGCCTCTTCTGGCCATTACCTAGATCTTAATGTCATCCTACCTTTCCCCTTTTCTACCTTGCGCTCACATGTTTTCTCTATTTCTCTGTATATATATATATATATATATATATCAAATTCATTAACATTTCTTCTCACCCTCTCTGCCTCTTTTTAACACTTCAACTTTAAAGGTCTCATATCAGTTCGAATACAATAGCAGATTTAGACTTTAAATTCACCTCTTTGTTCACTGTTTCATTTTCCCACCAGCTGTGTTTTTATCTTTCAGGGACAAGTTACTACATCAGGAAAGGAAGATTTAATTATTTACAAGGACAAGTTATCTTATCAGGAAGAAGCGGAAGATTTACACATTTTAATTTCCTGACCCAGCAGATAATCACTTATGAAAAGCATAATATTAAGCTTGCTGAGCTGGCAGCTGCCAGGGTCAGGGGTCAAAGCACACTGCAGTTTCAGAAGCTACTTGCATTTACACATGAATTTATCCCTTCTGTTATATGATTAATAGAATAAAATGCATTATAAACTACCTTGCTTTTAAACTAGCATTTCACATATATTTAAATACATATTTTTCTAACATTTTCCCCCTATTAATACTTTTTATTCTATTTTGAAGTATGCATAGTGTCATTTCATCTCCTAGCCTTTCCCACTCAGGATTTTCAGCTAGGTGAGTCATTTAATCTATACTTCAGAAAAAGCATCATCTGAAATTAATCTTTCAATTTCAATATCTTGGTAGAAAGTTTCAGTAACAGATACATCAACAAAATCTTTGACTAATCTTTTCATGCAGGGAATTCCACAGCAAACACATGCTCCTATTAGGAGTATACCCACACAAATAGCAATTAGAATGTTCATTAGGATGTAACCCCATCCCCCAATCAGATTCTGGATGAAGTCCGTCAGTGGGTTTGGGCCTGGTTCAGTCATGGCTGATACTTGCTGAATTATCTCTAGGTGATTATTTAGCTCATGGTGATTGTCAGGGATGAAAGCACAGCATTCTTCTTTGATAAGTGCGCACGTACCACCTCTCACGGCTAGGGTGAAGTCAAGAGCCATCCGATTTTGTAGCACAACAGTTCTCATTGCATTTAGTTCATCAGTCACCAATTCTATGGCGGAAAAAGTTGCATTACTCATTACTTCGAGAAGTTTTGACAACTTCCTCAGCTCCCAGATCGATTTGACTGCTCCATAGGCTGGTAGTATTCCTGCCCAGGATATAACACTGTCACCCAAGTCCATATGAGTCAATTCACTTTTGTCTTTTACTGAATTATGGTCTTTCCAACCAGCTTCGATCTTCCCAACTGGATTCACAGGTTTCTTAACTGGACCTTCAGATTTTTGAGCTGTTTCCCTTACGTTTCGTATCTTACCCAAAGGTAATTCTGCAGTATGTCTTATTGCTGGAACCAGATAACCCAAAAAACAACTGCCGGACCAATTCTCAGGTAACCATTTATATGCCTTTTTCCCACAAATAAAATAACAGTTTTCTACTTTAGTACTAATACGCATCAGCCCTGCATGAAACATTTTCTGATCTATAACTGACAATTGTTTAAACAAAACAGGGTTTTGTCGTACTTCATTCTATGTTGTTTTCATTGTGCTCAAATATGAATCATAGTTAGTATTACAAACAGTACCTCCACTTTTAACTTCAATCTAACACTTGTAGGATATCGTAATATTACAATTACTCCATCCTACTTGGAGGGTATTGTTTTTAAAAAAGCACACAATTCCCTTTTGTGTAACAGGTAAAAATAATGCTATTTTGTCATGTGATCTCACAGTTCCTGTGTCGAAAAGTAAATTCTCCCAAGTCTCATTTATCCCCAAAGGGACAGCGGACATTATCAGTCCTCCATATGCTGTTGGTATAGCTGTACAAACCCAGCAATTTAAAATGTTCATCGTCTCTGCATACACGCGTTTCATGGCCAGGTATGTGTTAAAATTTGGATGCCAGTCTATAGACGTTTCATCACACCTTCCCACTTTCACTTGTGTGGTTGTGTGTAGGATGAACCACAGCAAGAGAAAAATTGTCACAATTACAGTTAATAAATGTACACACAACAAAATGATTATGCAACATCTCTGGGGTTGATCTAAACTTCTATTCGCTTTGCTTTTGGCCATCTTGGTCTGGTTGTGTATCAGTCTCAAAGTTTTTATCAAGTTGAAAGTTCTTTACCGGTTTACAATGCGTCAAATGAACCCAGGACGTCCTCTCAGCTACTCTGACTGCAGTAGGCGTTGCCAACAGAACCTGGTACGGACCTTCCCACTTTGGACTCGCCCAGTTTTTCCTTTTCGTCACTTTCAGCCAGACCCAACTTCCTGGGCCCACGACTGCTTCCACCAGTCTGGTCTGTTCCTTATCTGAAAAAGATTTAAACTGCAAAACAGACTCATTCGTTAACAATTTCTTCATATATTCTGCTAACGAACTGTCAGCCTCTTGCTCTGCAGGCATGAGAGCTTTCCACTGAGGCACATAATATGCTCTCCCAAAAAACATTTCAAAGGGAGTCAAACCCTTTACATTTGGAACCGTTCTCATACTCAGCAGTGCTAAAGGCAGACAGTATATCCAATTCTTTTGGGTCTCCTCTACTAGCTTCCTAAGTTTACTTTTTAGGGTACCATTGTACCTTTCCACCAGTCCTGCTGACTGTGGGTGGTAGGCACAATGGTTCTTTAAGGAGATACCAAAAAATCTTCCAAGCTGGTGAATCGTCTGATTCACAAAATGTGTGCCATTGTCACTATAAATCCTCTCCGGAATGCCAAATCTAGGGATTACTTCTTTTATCAGGGCTTTTGCCACTGTTACTGCATCCGGGTTTTTGGTTGGAAAAGCTTCCACCCATTTAGACAACATGTCTACAATAACTAAACAAAACTTCTTCCCTTCACATTTATTCAATTCTATGAAATCCATACAAATAGTATGGAACGGGTATGGTGGTATAGGAAAACTTTCTTGCTTGGTTTTAAATGCTCCTTGTGCATGGTGCTTGTTACAAGTATGACAAGCTGCACAAAATTTTTTTGTGTAGTTTGTGTATCCGTATGTTTGGAATATTCGATTTACTAACTGTACCATCCCCCCTGTTGAGACATGGCACTGCCCATGGCTCAACAAAGCTGCATATCTAAATAAATTAGACGGCAATATCGGTTTTCTTTCTTTGGAAATGTACAGTCCATTCTCAAAAATTGCACCTCGTTTTACCCATTTTTGTTTTTCTGCTTTTGTAGTAAGCGTCTGCATTGTTTTAACATGTCTAAATCTAAAATCTCAGAGGGTTGTAATTCCTCATTTAAAAGTAAAGTTTCTGAGTCTGAGGCTGCTTGCTTTGCAGCTGCATCAGCTTGTGCATTGCCTTTTGAAATCTTATCCTGTTGTTTTGTATGAGCTACGCATTTACAAATAGCTACTTTGGTAGGTAACTGAATAGATTCTAATAGCTCCAAAATAAATTGCACATGATTAATAGGTTTTCCAATGGATGTAATCATTCCTCTATTTTTCCATTGTTGTGCAAATACATGTACTGTAGAAAAAGCATACTGTCTGTCAGTATATATGTTTACACACTTGTTTTTTGCTAAAGTCCATGCTCTCGTCAAAGCTATCAACTCTGCTGCTTGTGCAGATAAGTTGTGTGGTAAGGATTGAGCTTCTAAAATTTCAGTGTCTGTAACTACTGCATATCCCAACAGATTCTTCCCTGTAGGACCCCTTCTGCATGAGCCGTCCACGTAATATGTCACCTCAGCATTATCCAAGGGCATATCTGTAAGATCTTGTCTAGGTAAAGCTAACTGTTCAATTTCCTGCAGGCAGCTGTGTGCTGTGCCCTCCACAGGAGTTGGAAGTAATGTTGATGGATTCAATGTCGTACATCATTCAATTGTCATATGAGGTTGGCTCAGCAGTATAGTCATACATGAAAGATGTCTAGCAGAAGAAAGGTATGCCATTTTCTCTTGTAGTAAAATGATTGCAACTGCATGAGGCACTCTCAATGTAAGAGGGTGAAATAACACCACTGAGGCCGAAGCCTGTACTGCCATTGCGGCTGCAACTACTGCTTGTACACAGTGAGGCAAAGATTGCGCCACTGGGTCTAACTGTGATGAGTAGTAAGCTATGGGGCGTTGTTTGTCCCCATGTTGTTGCGTCAATACTGATGTCATGTACCCTTGCTTACAATCTACGGTCTGAAAAAAATGTTTGTGATAATTTGGAAGTCCTAAAACTAATGAAGAAGCTATCAACTGCTTCAACCTGCAGAAAGCCGTTTCTGCTTCTGTTGTCCATTGTAAAATATCTTGCACTGCCATTGGTGTCTTATATATCAAATCAGTCAGTGGAGCAGATTCCAAAGCATAATTTGGTATCCAGCTCTGACAAAAGTTAGTTGTACCTAAGAAAGACATCATTTCTTTCTTGGTTGTTGGTTTGGGTGTTTGCAAAATCACTGTTTTTCTTTCCTCATCTAGTATTCTACCTTCATTGGATATTACATATCCCAAGTATCTAACTTGTTTTCTCCAAAGTTGTAACTTACTTTTGTTTACTTTGTGTCCTTGTATTGCTAAAAATTTCAATAATGCTACAGTATCCTCCCTGCACTGCTGCTGGGTGGGGGCTGCTAGCAAGATGTCATCTACATAAAGTAGAATTTGACTACCTCCCGGTGGGGTAAATCCTGCCAGGTTGCTAGCCATTTCTTGTGCAAAAATTGTTGGGCTCTCACAATATCCCTGTGGTAGTCAAGTATACGTATACCTTTTACCCTGAAATGTAAATGCAAACCAATATTGACTATCAGGATGTATAGGTATTGAAAAGAAAGCATTGCTAATATCTACCACAGAGAAATACTTCTGTTGCGGTTCTAAATCATTTAACAAGGTATGTGGGTCTGTCACCGTAGGTGCTCTAGGTATTACTGCATTATTTACAGCTTGTAAATCTTGTACCATCCGCCATTCCACGTTTGCTTTTTTAACAGGAAATAGGGGTGTATTACATGGTGAATCAGGAGATTCCACCAGTACTCCGTCTTTGAGTAATGCTGCTATTATAGGCTTAATTGCTGTTTCTGCATCCTTTCTCAAAGGGTATTGTCTTTTCTGTGGTCTAAAATCTGACTTTGGGGTAACTGTAACTGTTCCTGCTGTTCGAATAAGTCCTACATCTGACTTGCCTGTTGACCACAGAGTTGTTGGAATTTCACACAAGGCCTTTTCTTCTTCTTCTAATAAAAATGCTAATCAGCTGTCCTCGCTAGATTGCAAGTGTACAGCTGGATGTGTCTGTGTCAACCAATTCAGTTTTTGTTTTTGTATCCCTTGTCCTGACAGTTCTAAATCAGTCTGTTTCTCCCATCTTGTTACTTTTTCTCCTAAGTCTGCCCATTTAACACTTTTGTTGTTTGTCAGGCTGACATGTGGCAACCAATTTGATCTATACATTGCAAGGAATTCTTGAGGTAATGAACAGCTAACTACACTGTTCCCCTCAGTATCCCAGTACAAAGTACGCAAAACCAATCTAGTTGCATGATTTCTAAACAGTTCTTGCTCATACTCTCTATCAGGTCCTGGTGTGGTACAGTAATATAGAGTACAGTGTAACAAATGCTGTTGATCAGTGTCAAGGGAGAGGGCTTTACTGATGGCTACATTCATCAGCTCCTCGGTCACTGCTCCTGGACCAGTCGTGACTAGGTCCTGGCTGTACCAATAAAAAGTTTCACCCTCCGATCGCACTACAAAGGTATCCATTTGTCTCTGTGCCTCCATACCTTGTACAGTTGGAACTACTGCTATGCCAAATATCTGCATAAGGTCCCTGCCCAATAGGTTTACTGGACACTTTGCAGAAACAACTATTTTACTTCTCTGGGTCCTACCTGAAACAGGGTCAGTTATTGCTATATCATGGGAGAGTGGCTCCCTCTATAGCTGTCCATTTGCTGCTTTTACTAATATATAATCAGGTGATTCGGAATGTTCTGGTAACTTGGAGGGGTGTATCAAAGTCCATGACGCCCCTGAGTCACACAGGAATTTGACTTCCCTTCCCTCCACCAGAAGTGTCACTTCTGGTTTTGTATCTGCTAGGTAGAGCTCCAGGCTCAACAATGCTAAATCTAAAATTTAATTTCCATTTTCGTCTAAGTCAATTTGTACTTCCTCTACTCCTTCTACTACATTGGCATTTGTCTTTTCTATTCTAGCTGTTACTGGTGATTCCTGACTTTCATATGATGTATCCTCACTATTGTATAGTCAGTCCTCATCCCCTTTATCTTCTGTAATTACCTTCTTGTTTTGTTTACAGTCCCTAGCTAGATGCCCTTTCTTTCCGCACTTGAAGCATTCACCTCTCTTTTTCCTCTCTTCAAAATCTTCTGATCATTTGTCAGACTGCTTGTTTCCCTGGGCATTCTTCTTGCCCTTTTTACCTGACTGCAATACAAATACTTCAGCTCCGTCTTCAGCAGTGAAGACTTGCGCCTTCTTTTTCTTTTTACTATTAAAATGTCTCAGCATGTCTAGCGTATTCGAGTAAGGCTTGTAGCCTCCCTGTTTGATGACCTATCATATGCTTCGTAATGAAGCTACTAATAGGTGCAATGCAACCTTTCAAAAATGCATTTTTTTAATTGTTGTTCATATGGGGAATCAGTTGTTTGGTTCTCAGAAATCAACATACCGCTATGATTATTAAAACATTCTAATAATCTAGCATAGCATCCATCTATTGTCTCATTTTCCTGTCGTATGCATTGATTAATGCAAGTCCGGTCTGCTCTAGGTTTCCATTTCTCAGAGATTCTGTCTGTCAGACCTTTCACTCTGTTGTCTAACTCTGCGTCACTATGTGGGAGTGGCCTAAGTTCTGCATTACGAGGATTCCAGGTGCCACAAATCATGTGCCAATCTGGACCTATAATTTGTCTTACTACTTTTTCTTCTTCTTCCCCATTCAAGTGGTAACTTAACCTCATGCCGTGTAAATCTTCTAAAAATTTCGTAAAATTAACTTTCGGATGGGGGATTCCCTCAGTAGCCTTCCGGATATCTTCTGGTGTCCATGGTCTATATGCTAAGAGTGCTGGATCCTGCCCTTCCTGTCCTGCCTGAGGATTTGGAACTTCTATAAGTGGGCATATTTCTTCCTCACTCTCATCCTGTAGATTCCTCTCTATCTGGAAAGATTCTGTGTCCCTATGTGTTTTACGTGTTCGAGACCTAGTCTCAATAGGATCCCTAACAAATGGTTGTGGTCTTACTGAAACTTCAGGATAACGCGGAGGCGGACCAGCCTGTCCACTCGCTTCATATCCTGAAAAGGGTAAGGGAGGGGGTAAGGGAGGAGGAGGAGGAGGAGGAGCTGTAGCTATTACCAAGTTATTATCCTCTTTGTCTAAAAATAATGTTTTTGAATTTTTAAGCTTCTGTTCCCTACGATTTGCTTCCTCAATCCACCTGTGTGCTTGAGGTATGCCTAGTTGGCGTTGCTTTTTTGCCTGACCTCCTGCATCAGATTTAAGCTGTTTAAGGAGTTTAACTAGTGCAAGTTTATCTTGTTTACCATCAAATTCATATTTGTTAACCCATTTCGTATAATATCTAACATTATCAGCACGCTGTAATTGTATGTATTTTGCATCTTCGGTTAGGGGCGGATCTCGTGAGGTTTTAGTGCACTGATTACCCATATCAAAGAAAATGTTATGTAACCCTTTTTTATCACGTGATGTCAATTTCTTAGTTCCTGTTTACAGTTTATCTAGAATAACTGTCTACCTTATTCTGTTACCCTGATCTATGACCAAATATACAGTACTTCCTTTTGTCCCTGATCTGCAAAACAAATCTTGACAATAATATACTGTAACCTAGTCCCTGATCTAAAACAGAAAAAAGGCAAATTCTTCCTACCTGAGCCTCCTGGTCTTGAAAATGGTCAAATTCCGCTCTTCGGCCACAGATCATAAAGTGGCCAGCCTCTTTACACATGACAATTCAGTCGGAGGTCTTTTCACTCAAGAAGAACCATTTTGGTAACTTCTCCTGCGCAGTATTCGACCACCGATACACTCTGATCTGCAGCTTACCAAGGGAAATCCGGCTCGAAGAACCAAACTGTTAAATAAAAAATCAGAATTCAATACACAGGAGGTTCAGATTCAAAAGTTTACTAGTGTACACCAGGAGGCAAAAAAACAGACAAGTACAGAATTTTGTCTGACATGATGCAGGAAGTACAGAATATTTTATAGTGTTTGCATTCAAGTTATGCCCACCTTACTGATGTGGTTAGTCACAAGGCATCTACATCACTTTTACTAACAGTATTCTATTCATCTAATAATGCTGATGCAGTACATTTAAAAAAAACGTTTCCTTTAGATACAATACGGCCTTGCTATCCAGCTGGCCAGTCATAATGTCTTTCTGTAAAGTTACTTCTTAAAGGTCTCATATCAGTTCGAATACAATAGCAGATTCAGACTTTAAATTCACCTCTTTGTTCACTGTTTCATTTTCCCACCAGCTGTGTTTCTATCTTTCAGGGACAAGTTACTACATCAGGAAAGGAAGATTTAATTATTTACAAGGGCAAGTTATCTTATCAGGAAGAAGTGGAAGATTTACACATTTTAATTTCCTGACCCAGCAGATAATCACTTACGAAAAGCATAACATTAAGCTTGCTGAGCTGGCAGCTGCCAGGGTCGGGGGTCAAAGCACACTGCAGTTTCAGAAGCTACTTGCATTTACACATGAATTTATCCCTTCTGTTATATGATTAATAGAATAAAATGCATTATAAGCTACCTTGCTTTAAACTAGCATTTCACATATATTTAAATACATATTTTTCTAACACTCTTCGACTTACAAACATGTAGGAGATTCATAAGTGCATATTCATATACTTACAGCATATCTTCATATATGTTCACACACACACACACACACACACACACACACACACACACACACACACACACACACACACACACACACACACATACAAAAAAACATCTGCCCATGTATTATGAATACTTAGTCCTGAATTTCACATTTTTTTAACGACAGCTTGGCATCATATTGCTCAAACAAAAGCAAAAAGAACAGTCAACACCCTGACTTACTTCCACACATGCAGTATACCCAACAAACAGTCCTGACACATGCCATAAATAATGTAAAATCCCTTCTAACATAGATCCAGCTTATTTTTATCATTACCAGCTCAGCCCACCATCTCTCAACCACCTACACCTTTCATTTTCCTTTCCAAGTCAGGATCTTCCACTTTCCATCAACTCCACAGACATCATAGTAACTCATGATAGGGCATCGTTATTGTCAAATCTGACTCAAATGAAAGATTTTAATATTAGCAGCAACGTTAAAATTAATCTTAACATTCCATGCAATCATGTGAAGCATTTTATACATATATATATATATATATATATATATATATATATATATATATATATATATATAAATCTGTCCATGGGGCTAGCTGCCCGGTGGTATAAATCTTGGCTTTAGATGATTGTCAATAATGAAGTGACATCCCAACCCCATGTGCAAAGTTAGGAAAAAGCAGTTGTGGATGGATGGCTGGAGATGTGTATATATATATATATATATATATATATATATATATATGTATGTAAATCATAAGGGCGAATCACAAAACACTGAAACTTCTCTTTCACTAAAAAAATCATTATATCAGTAACCCCAGCTACAAAATCAAGATCAAATGTCATCTTAGTAGTGATACTGTTAAAGAGAGGGTTTCAGTAACATAATGTGTAGGGTTTTCCCCCCTTATTTATGTATGCTAACCCAGCCATAACCATAACTCTAATCTTACTCCTGCCCCTAACCTTATACATTGCCTTCCTAAAAACCCTTCCCCTAACAGTACCACTACACAAAACAAAAGGTCATAGAATAAGCACAACACAAACCATACACAACACTGAATCTGTCCCTTACCTGACCCTTACTCAAACCCTAACCTATGAATACTTCCATATTCACACCAACTGTTATAACACTCTTGCACATCTTTCTCAATAACCACTTTTTTCATTCAGAATTAATTTTCCTGCACACACCTGCTTACCTACACTATATAAAATTAAATCCGACCGTATGTGATTCATACAAATGACCATTCACTCATTTGTGCATTCTCTCTTTTTCAAACTCTCAAAACTTTTCTACCAAATGTGTATATTTATATATTATATAGGATTATCTGCAGTAGTCGACACAGCTAAATATCATCTTGAAAAATATTGACCAAATAAAGGTGAAACATGAATGTTATTGCACAATTATGCATGTGCAAGACCCCCTGCACCCTCCAATGTGGGGGCTGTGTTCCCACCCAGAAGCATAACCAGCTTCTTGTGCAGGTCCCAAGAATTACCGGGTCTATAGTATAACATCGAAGTTTAAAAACTTCAAATGTTATAATATCGAACCCAGTAGAGCAAACATTTGAAATAGTGAAGCTGCAGAACATGGATACTTTCCTAGGAAAGTATTCAGTGGGCCGTTTCTGCAGCTTTGCTATTTCCTGAACTGTGGAGCGAAGGTTACAGACCAGGTTAAGGTAAGTGTGTGAATGAAGGTGAGTGTGCGACTGGGCATGGGTTAGGTGAGTTAGGGTTAGAGCGCGGGTCAGGTAAATGTGTGATTGTGTGGACATAAGGGATAGGATGGGGTAAGTGAGTTAGGGTTAGGGAGCAGGTAAGGTGAGCGTGCGATAGTTAGGGGCCTTAGGGTTAGGGTTGGGTTAAGGTAAGTGGGTAGCTAGTGGTGTATGCCTGGTTTAGTGTAGGGTTTCATGAAGTGTATGTGTGTGGATTATTTATTTTGGTGTGCTTGAGTTGTTTGTATGTTTGTCAGAACAGCAAATTTTTTCCCTGGGAAAAAAATTGCTATTCTGACTGTTCGGTTTTCTGGTGTTTCGGTTGAATGGGGTTGATATTATAACATTCAATGTTTTTAGACTTCGATGTTATAATATAGACCCGAATTACCACCCTACCCTTTCAGCTCTTCAAGTGAAGAGCAAATAAAAAAAAATGCATGCCTTCTGCTGGCACACCAAGCAAGTAGCCAAATACATGGCATGCCCACCCTCCCTCCTATCTCAGTCATTCAGGTCCTGTTTCTGCTCCCTGCCACCAACCCTCCTTTCTCATATCGAGTAAAAAAATATATATATATTTTTTTCTTTTCAGCTGCATGAAACTGCTTTAAGATAATTGCTAGAGTTTATACCCTGCTTGGAGTGCTACAGCTCTAAGGTTTTGGTTAAAAAAAAACAAATAAACAAATCCTTTCTCTTGACTTTTAAACTGTAACAACCTGCCTGCAGGGAGTGCTACAGCTCTCATGTTTTACTTTAAAGAAAAATAAACAAAACAATGTCATGGTAGGTACTGATTTTTAAACTGCAGCAAAGTGCTTGCTACAAATGTAGCAAACAGTTGCTATAGTTTATACTCAATACAGAGTGCTACAGTGCTCAGTTTTCTGTTTTTCCTACAATGTAGCATGCAACTCCCTATAGGTACACCCCCACATGGAGCAGTACAGCTCTCAGGTTTGACCGCAAATGCAATACCAGCTTTTAAAAGCCAGTATGCATTAAATAGTGATTTTAATTAACAATCATGCCTCTCAACACTTTGCTTCTGGAGCAGTTACCCCCTTTGCCCCACCCTAGCTACACTACTGCTCTCACTGCCACTGTTAATTATATATATATTAACTCTGAGAGCACACAAAATCAGGGAAAGGGCATATTCCATAACCCAGAGAACTGTACGATCTCTAATACCTGATGACCATCTGTTTATTTGACCAAATGCAGTCAACTAAGCAGATGCCAAACACAGTTTTGACAAAAAACAGAAACAGCACACCGATAGATGGATAGATAGATAGATAGATAGATAGATAGATAGATAGATAGATAGATAGATAGATAGATAGATAGATAGATACATAGATAGATATGTAGGTAGGTATCCCAAGACCATACTAGCAAAAGACAAAAGTACTGAATACCACAATATCAAACTCCTGGACTTGCCACCCTGCAGGTGCTATGTTAACACTTGCTCCTAGGTCCACAATCCCGCAGGACCCAAGTTAGCACTCATTCCTGGGTTCAAACTGGTACAGGGATGCAGTATTCAAGATTTTTAGACATTGTGGTACATTGTTGTGTTTAGCATTAAATCTAAGATGGTGTGCTTCAGGACTGTGATAGTAATCTATATATCATAAATATATATATATATATATATATATATATATATATATATATATATATACGGATCTACCTGACTACATCGAAACACCAAAAGAGCGAAAACGACTTCACTGACACCACATAATCGACAGTTCACAAACACGACACCTCATACACTCAACACATCATAACAACAAACAAAACAAATCCCCTATCCAAAACCCACACACACAACACAAGCACACCAAAATCCTTACAAACCAACACTAACCCATACATACACAACTATCTACAACCCTAACCCAAACCCTTACCCTAAGGTCCGTCACTATCGCACACTCACCTAACCCGCCTAACCTAACTCACTTAACCCGCCCCTAACCCAAAACTATCACTACTGCACCCTTACCTAACCCAGCCTAACCCTAACTCACTTATCCCACCCCTATCCCTACACACCGCCAACATCGCACACTTACCTTACTCACACCCTTACCTAACCCGCGCCCTAACCCTAACTAACTTATCCCACCCCTATCCCTACACACCGTCAACATCGCACACTTACCTTACTCGCACCCTAACGTCCGTCACTACCGCATACTTACACATCCTTTCCCCATCTCAGTGTTCTCAGCGTTGGTGTCTTCCTCCGTCGGTCTTCTGCCTTGTCGATCTTCTGGCGTCAGTGAAGTCGTTTTCGCTCTTCTAAAGTTTCGACATAGTCAGGTAGATCCATATATACATACATATATATATATATATATATATATATATATATATATATATGTGTGTGTATATATATATATATATATATATATATATATATATATATATATAGATAGATAGATAGATAGATACAGAGAGAGAGAGAGAAAGTAGAAACCAAGATAAGTGTAGCATTACGTATACTAGCTACAGGCACTTTTCCCAAACATACAGGGCATATTTTAGTGGTGTCACAGGCCTCAGCCTCCAGAATATTACATCAGTCTCTAGATGCAATGCTGCAATTTGTAAGAGATCATATCTGGTTTCTATGTACCCCAGTGGAAAGGGCTTTAACCATGTAAACTTTCTATGCCATAGCACACTTTCCTGAGGTTCTTGGGACCATAGACTGCACACACATTAAAATAAAAACCCCACCTGAGGAACAGAGATGGAGGTACATCAACAGGAAAGGATCAACTGTCAGGTAGTGTGTAATGCCCAAGGGATCATCTACAATGACTGTGCAGGTAACCCTTGGAGTTTTCATGACTCACACATATGGCACACCTGGGACCTGCATGTAAAGTTTGCTAGCGATAACTTTTCACAAGGTCATCTTATGGAGAATGCAGGTTATATCCCATTGAGTCAGGATACAATGATGTCCATGTTCAAACCAGGAATATTGTTGTGTGTATTTATTTTCCTGTCCAGACACTTCTGGTTGTGCCCTGCAATACAACCCAGCCACCTCAGCCAAAATACTCACAGTCTGTGCCATGTTGCACAATGTAATTGTCAGGAAACAACTGCAACAAGGACAACAAGCCCAAGGACCCCAGTTCCCAGCATAACAGACAGTGCCAACAGGACAAGCAGATAACGTTGAGGAGACTGAAGAAGAGCCCACAGCCATAGATGGTCCTGGCAGACATAGGTGTGCTCAATATGCTATGGCCCTGGCTAAGAGGCAGAGAAAAAGGAACACACTCAATATCTATGTGAAATCCTAAGAAGCTAAGCATGTACAAAACAGTTATAGTTATGCATGCAAAATTAGCAGCCTTTACTTACCCATCTAATGGTTGTGCTCTGTAACAGAGTCAGTCCCAGAAGACACAACCAGCACCATTAACCAGGAAAGTGATGAACCTGTACAGCGATAGAAATGATTACTCTCACATACAAGTATTGTACATCAGTAAGATAAAACATGGCGCAGCTGTACAGGAATTACAACAGTAATTCATATGTGATTCATGCAACATAAATATTAATCTGCCCAGTAATGTACATCGTGCACTAAAGTTGCCCAACATATACACCCCAACAGTGACCAGAGCAATTGTAGCATCATTTGCACAAGTTTCTGAACAAGCAATAATTATTAAGTTGTAGGAATGTATTACTAAGAATACAAAACAAATACAATGAGGATCACAAACTATATAATAAAATCATTTTTGAAATTGTTCATCATGAAAAAATAGATAGTATTTTTGATTAAAGCAAGCATTAGCTATTCAGTCACTGCATCAGTCATAGGCAACCCTAAGTCACAAAGAAATATGCAAAGGTAAAGGCATAGTTATCATCACTTCCACATTGTGGGGGAGGGGCTACAGGAGAGCAAGCCTGACAACAAAGAAGTGAGTGTGCATGAGTGAGAAATCAGGTTAACAGTGAGTATCCATTGCCAGGGCCAGTAGCAATAGATGTTCATATGCATGTGCATATGTGAAGTTGTATAGCCAGGATGAGTTTTACTGTGTATAGGTCTGCAAGAACACAGTCAAAGCACTTGTGCTAGCAGTATGCCATGGCATCCTGGACAGGTGTGAGCCATGCATGGTAGAGGATTCAGTTCACCATCACCCCTCCAACCATGAGAATTGCCTCTGCCTGGAGTTGCACTGCTAATCCCATGGCCTTGGATAGAAATCTGGGTGCTACCTAAATGAGAACAATGTCTAGATAAGTTCTCATCATGACTACATCCACAACTATGACCATGTGGCCTGCCTCATCTGGGTGTGGATACCTCAAGCACTGACAGAGCAGTGGAAGTAGTGCCACTATGGGAACAGGCTCTTGCATAGCCACATTGGCTAATTCCTAATGGTGCATTGTCTCTCTGGTTACATGAATGCTGACCTTCCCCCCTCAGGCATTCCGTTACAGACACTGCATGATCCAGTGTGCCATTCATCTGATCCAAGGAGTCAACCACACAGTTCAGACAGTCTCACAGATCAGAATGCACAACATGAAGTACTTTGACTATCTCTTCTGAGGCTCTGGTGGAACATGCCTATGCCTTTGTGATGGCCCTACACATATGTTGAGTGGCACCTACTGACACCCCAATATCAAGGAGAGGAAGGACAGCAAGCCTCCTCTGAGCACCTTTACTGACACCCCACTGTGGTAATTCACCCTCATGATAGCTAGGGAAAGACTCTGCCAGCTATGTAACTGGAGTAACCACACTACCCTAAACAACCATGTCATCCTCGACCTGTCCTATCTTTGATGGCTCTGTGTCATGGGTATGTGTAGGCATACTGACTGTGTCCAAATTCTGAGCAGGGAATGTGAGAGCAGTTAGAGTTCCATAGTGCCCGTGGCAGGCTGACCTGTGATGACAGTAATAAAACACAACAAATAGAGAAATACAAGAGAACAAATGTTGGACATATGCTATATAAAACTGGAATAAGCAATAATAGATGCAAGTGCAATTAAAAAGGAATTAAGGTAGACTTAAAGCAACATTCCATACAATAATACAAGTTAAAAAGTTATGTTTATACCATTTGCAGGTGGTCATGTTACCTCAGTATCAGATCTACCTAGAGAGACAAAAGGGAGATGAAAATATCAAAGATAAGCATTACAATGAAGATAATACATTAAAGACAAACATCACCCACTTATTCATATAAATAAAGGCCTTATACAGTCATATGTCTATCTTCTCTCTCTTTCTCCCCTTTTCTTCTGTCCCCTCTTTATCTCTTTTGCTATCTCTCTTTATCTCACTCTCTCTCTCGCATTTCTCTCTCACTTTTAATCTCTCTCTCTCTCCCTCTCTCTCTCTCTCTATATATATATATATATATATATATATATATATATAAAAGATTCTTGATGGCATACTGGAGCTTCACCAGTAGACAAGTAGACATCCTTTGGTCTTTCTCCACCTTAGCACCTATGTCAAGCACTACACTGGCAACACCGGATGAGCTGCTCAGATCCCTTACAGTTGACAGAAACTCCTGTGTCTCACTGACTGGTGGTTCAGTAACAGGACCACCACCACGAGTCACTTGAATGGTGGTTCAGTAAAAGGACTGCCACCGTGAGTCACCTGACTGGTGGTTCAGTAACAGGACTGCCACCGTGAGTCACCTGACTGGTGGTGCAGTAACAGGACTGCCACCGTGAGTCACCTGACTGGTGGTTCAATAACAGGACCACCACCATGAGTCACCTGACTCTTGGTTCAGTAACAGGACCACCACCATAAGTCACCCTCCAGTCCCATGCTGCAGCATTTGCTGTTTTTTTTGGCCTTGGTGATCATGTAACTAGCCTGATGTCTAATAAGAGGCTTACTAGCACAGTGGTTAAAGAACTGGTTTCGTAGAGTAGAGTTCATGAGTTTGAATCTAGGCAGCTCTTGTTGGATAAGGATGTCCTTCAGCTGTCATAACACCCACAGCCAAATGAGTTTTGACATAGCAAAACAAAACCAAGAAAATATAAAGGTATTACGGCTCAGTGCTAGGAGTCTAAACAAAATACTCCACTCCCTAGAAGCTCTCTTTTCCCTAGAAAATGCTGATATCTGTGTGGTCACTGAGACATGGTTTAAAGTCACAAAGAGCACACCAACAGTGCAAGGTTATAATGCCTTCCACACATTTAGGCCATCTACTTCACAGGCCGGGACTAAAGTTGGAGGTGTCTCTATTTACATCAAAAATAAATATACTTCAAGGCTGGTTAAGCAGGACAATGCACTTGAGCTGCTCCATGTTCAAGTTACCATAGGTAAAATCCAATACCACTTCCTTACAAGCTATAGGTCCCCCTCTATGACCCAGGAAACACATACCATGTATTTAAACTTATTAGAAACACTGACCATCCAAACCAATACCATATTTATGGGTGACTTTAATTACCCCCACTATGAACTGGGAATCCCTATACAACACCAAACATACATGCACAGAGATTCCTGGACTTTATAAACACAAACTCCCTGGACCAGATAGTCAATACACCAACCAGGGGTGCAACCATACTGGATCTGGTTCTCACTAATATGGGAGACTGCTGCACACCTCCTACTGTAATGCCTTCCCCGGTAAGGTCAGGCCGCAAAGTGGTCTCCTTTGAAGTAAAAATAAAACCTGGACCCCCAGTTAAACCTGGAATATTCTGGAACTATTCTAAGGCTAACCTCCTGCTATTAAGTGAGAACCTGGCAACATTTCATGCCCCCATAAACCCTGAGAACACTTCTGCCTATGCAGAACTGTTCACAGAAACCCTGTACACACATGTTAATAGCTGCATAGAGGCAGCTGTACCTACCAGGAAGAAGTACAGAACTAACTCAAAAAACAAGACACCCTGGTGGAATCACAAAATCAATTGGCTGTATAACAGGAGGAAGAAAATCATGGCAAAAATTAGGAGGTACAGCTCCCAGCAGGATATAAGCACTCTCACCAAACTAAACAAACAACTCAGAGGATAAATAAAGTGTACCAAAGCCAAATTTGAGGTAAGTTTGGCCTCCCAGGCCAAGAACAGCCACATAGCATTCTTTAGCTATGTCCACAACCTCAAAGGCAATACACAATTGTGTTCAGAGCTCATTGTAAATGGAGCCACCTATACTGAGTCAGAATATATAGCAAACCTCCTGGCTGATAAATTCAGCTCCAACTTTACTCCTCTCTCCCCATCAACCTTCCTTCAAGAAATATCATCAAATATATCTCTCCCTACTATCACTAAGGAACAGGTCATTAATGCTCTCTCTAAGACCAAGAACACTGCATCAATGGGCCCAGACAATATCTCAGGATGCCTTCTAAATAGCATAAAACATGATCTATTAGGGCCTCTGGAATTACTATTTAACTGTAGCCTCCAAACAGGCTTCATGCCTCATGAATGGAGAAAGGCAACAGTCATCCCTCTGCACAAAGGTGGGCCATCTACAGACCCTGGAAACTACAGACACATAAGTCTCACTAGTCTTGCATGTAAAGCCATGGAAAGAATTATCATGGAGATGATCAATAAAGATATAGTAAACCTCCAGACACTGGATTCAACATAGTTTGGTTTTGTAAAGGGCAGATCATGCCTACTCACCCTGGTGGACTTCTTTGAGAAGGTCACCAAGGCAATTGTTGAGAACAAAATCATTCACACTGCCTACCTTGACCTGTCTAAGGCATTTGACACAATACCCCCCTCAGGCATTGTTGACAAACTCAAGAGGTTAGGTACAAACTCATATGTCACCCAGTGGATAGCTAGCTGGCTCACAGATAGGACCCAGGAAGTTAGACTTGGGAAGTCCACCTCTACAAAGAGGCCAATCATAAGTGGAGTCCCTCAGGGATCAGTCCTTGGACCGCTCCTTTTTGGCATTTACTTCTCAGAAGTCAAGACTAATGTCAGTGGTCTCTGGCTGACTAAATCTGTAGATGATTGCAAATTAGGAGCTGTCACTGAATTTCACACTGACACAAAGGTTCTCCAGGAGGAGCTGACACAGACAAAAAAACTGGTGTCAGAGCCATGGACTAAAAATAAATGCCAAGAAATGCATAATAGTATCCTTTGGGAAGTCATCCATCCCTGGTAATTATCATATTGGCAATACACCCCTTAGAGTTGACACAGTAGTCAGGGACTTAGGAACACATATAGATAGTAATCTAGCCTTTGGTCATCATGTGTCTACAGTGGTGAGGAAATCATTCTCTGTATCACAACTTATAAACAAAGGTATGGCATCTAAGCCCAAGGAAGTCATTGTTCCACTGTATTCAGCATTCATCAGACCTATCATTTTTTTTTTATTTTTATTTTACATTTGTTGACCGGGATAGTCCGACTGGATGCATGTCCATTTTCAGCGGAGGCCCGGGGAGAAAAGCTCCAAGGGTAAGCAGATACAGCATTACATAATACCAGCATTACATATTACAAACAGACTATTTACAGAGATTACATAAGTAAGCAAGTTAAACAAGTTCCACAGGTTACAGTTAATCCTGAGCACAAGTCAGGATTAAATTAAATTACACAGTAAACTGGTTAACATATTTTTACACATTCTAGAGAGAGTTAGTCAGGTTTGATACATTGACATAGCCAGTTAAGTGACAAATGTTGTTTGAGTCTAGTTTTAAATTGACCTAAGGTGGAAAGTAAGGCAATATCAGCTGGAAGAGAGTTCCAGGATCTACTTACAGAGTTTCCAAAGAGAGAATCACCGGCTGTGTTATTAATTTTGCTAGTCTGAATTAGTAGTTTGTTAGAGGATCAAAGCGGTCTAGGATTGTTATAGGGGGGTGATAATATTTTTAAGTGCAGGAGTATTGTCTGGATTATAGAGGATTTTATAGGCCATAATCAGTTGGTTATACTGGATTAGGCTGGGTAGTTCAAGCCATCCAAGCTGATTTAGATTGATGCAATGATGTATCCTAAAAGGCAGCCCAGTGGCAAACCTGGCAATGTGGTTGTAGCAAATTGAGAGTTTGTTAAGGACAGTCTTGTTTAAATTTGAGAGTAGAAGGGATGCATACAGAAGGGTTGAAAGAAGGTGAGAGCGAGCTATGGCGATTTTAGCTGGAGGGGTTAGGAAGGCTTTTATTCTGTAAAGTGACCCTAGTTTTTTATTGATGGTTTTGACAGTTTGGTTAACATGTAGGTCAAATTTTAGATTATTGTCTATGATGACACCTAATAGTTTTGCAGATGGGTCAGGGGAGATTATTGTGCCATCATTCGATTTTATGGTAAAGGTGAAATCGGTAGACCTATGTGTTGGTGAAAATAACAGCATTTTAGTTTTTTGGGGATTTAGGATCAGACGATGTTCAGAAAGCCAGTTTTCTATTGTATTAAAGGTGGTCTGGGTAGCTGACCATAACTCTACTGGAGATGTGGCTGAGCAAATCAGAGTAGAGTCATCAGCATATTGGATACAGCTGACTTTTGGGATGACAGTATAAAGGTCGTTAATGAAGATGGAGAACAGCAAGGACCCTAGTATAGAGCCTTGTGGTACTCCAAGGGTGTTAGGTAGAAGGTTAGAGAGTTTGTTCTGCCAGAGGACAGCCTGCTGTCGACCATTCAGGTAGGATTGAAACCATTGGAGGTCTCCAGTATCTAGACAGAATGTTTGCAGGGTGTGGATTAAAAGTTGGTGATCAACCATATTGAATGTCTTGGAAAGATCCAAAAAGAGGGCTGAGGATATATAATTATTGTTGCGATTATGGTTTATGGTGTTAGTAAAGGCTAGGAGGGCTGAAGTAGTGCTGTGATGAGAACAGAAGCCATGCTGAGTGTCTACCATAAGGCAATTTTGGATTAGGTGGTGCATGAGTTGTCTATGAATACATTTTTCCATAATCTTTGCAAGTGGAGAGAGTATAGCTATTGGCCTATAATTGGAGAATTCAGTAGAGCTGCCTCCTTTGTGAAGTGGGATTACATAGGATATTTTCCAGATGGTGGGAATTTTAGCTTCTACTATGGTTCGATTGATTAGTATTGAGACGGGGTAAGCAATAGCATCAGCTGATTTTTGTAGGTACTCGGCAGGGAGTTGATCAGCAGAAAGTGTAGTGGGTTTTAATTTTTTGATCAAGGTATGGATAAGTGAAGTGGCGACTGGTTGGAAGCTGAATGCAAGTAGGTTTCTAGGGGTGCTACTTTCAGGACCAGGGGAGCTAGGAGGTAATTGGCTAGCTAGGGCTTGAATTGTCTCAGTGAACAATTGGTTAAAACTATCAGAAACATCTTCAGGGGTTTTATCAATAGTAGTAGCAGGGATTGGGGTTGAAGTTTGTCCCGGATGTAGTAGATTATTTAAACCTGCCCAAAACTTCTGAGGGTTATTTTGATTTACTGTCTGTAAATTACAGTAGTTTTGTTTTTTGTCTTGTAAAATTGATTTTTTTGGTTTTATTCCTGGATTGCCTGTATTTAATGTGATCTTCAGGGTCTTTAGAAGAATGCCATAAAGCCCATGCTTTGTTTCTAAGGGTAATTTTGAGTTTAGACTCTATAGAAAGCCATGGTGCAGTTTTTGCCTTGGTTCTCTTTGAACGAACAGGTGCATGCAAATCAAGGATCTCAAGGAATTTGTTGTTAAAGTATGCTACTGCTTCCTCTAAGGGGAGGTGTTTTAGAATAGACCAATTACATGAATTTAGTTCTTGTTGGAATTTGGCAGGGTCAAAGTTTTTAATTGTTTCTAACCTTTCTGAGTAAGGGTTGTTGGGAATTAATGGTTTTGTGCTTAATTACATACGTAAGAAGGTGATCGCTTAGGCCATTAAGGAGGGTACCAAAAGTGTACAGTTGGGGGTGACTGTTTATGAGTACCCAATCAAGTATACTTTCTTTTTGGTTGGGTTTACCTATCCTTGTAGGGGTGGATATGATTTGTGTAAATGCATGCAGGTTAATATGGGTGGTTGGGGATTCTGAGGAACAGGTGCCCCAGTCTATGTTAAAGTCTCCAAGTAGTAGGGTTTCTTGGGGGTAGTGACATGATAGCCAGTGCAGGATATCTTCAAATGTAGATATATTGTTACCTGGGGGAATGTACATACAGATGATATTAATGCATTTATTTTTATTAAGTTGCAATTTGGTGGCAAGAATCTCTGAGTTATTAATCTGAGGAGGTTGTATTACATCTATGGTGACATTCAACTCAGATTTATAGAGTTCAGGTACCCCACCCCCCTTCCTCGAAGCACGATCCAGCCTGTGTATGTTGTACCCAGGTGGTAACACTTCATTGTCTTTAGTGTTAGGTTTTAACCAGGTTTCAGATAAACAGAGAATCTCAGGGGAGTGGACATCCAGAAGTGCATGCAATTAATGTACCTTGTTATTAATGCTTCTAATATTGAGATGACAGACTAGGAGAGAGTTAGTTGGCCTATTAATTGTAGGTTTGTAGCTTAGATTACAAGTAGAGGGGGTATGTGTATCTGAAGTGAGTGGGCCAGGGTTGGGGTGAATATCACCACCAAGTATTAAGTTGAGTCTATACTTGGTGATGAACTTCAGGAATTTGTTTATTAGTTTGTGGTAGTGTTTGGATCTAGAGCTAATGTGCCTGGGGTTGAGATGTTGATAGACTGAACAAGATGTTGGATAGGTTCTGGTATTGTAAGTATGGTTGAAAGTGGAAGGATTTACAGCTGGGGTGATAGTATGGCCTTTTGGGACCTGAAATCTCGTGAGAAACTGGTTTTCATACAAGGTAAGGAGGTATGGTGTGAACAAGAGGGGTAGTAAAGAGGAGTATATCATTATCTGTGATTCAGCTAGTGAGTTAAGGAACTGTTTTACCTGGTGATGCAACACCAGAAGAAAGAGTGGTGAGGTAAAGGTACTGGAAGGGGGATGGGAGAATGCCAGACGAAAGCTAATAGGTGCTATTAAAATGTAGGTAGTATTATGGGGGTGGGTGGAATTATCCCAGATGAAAATAGATCGGATCTAGAAAGTGGGGGAGTGGCTATAGTACTATAAATTTAGAGGTACTGGGGTGGGAGGGAATTGGGGGCAGGGAGGGGAGCGAAGAGATCCTGAGTGTAGCGAGGGCGAACGTAGCGGGGCTATTGCAGTTTACAAGGTTTACTAAGGTGTCCTAAAGCTATAAGGTAAGTATTACAGCTCTTAATGTAAGAGTCAATTTACTTCAGTTACAGGGGAAGGAGGCAACCACTCAAGTAGAAACAAAGAGCCCTATGGCTGATCAATATGGTGACCTGCTTAATTACAAAGCACTGTAAGTGAAAGCTTAACAAATGCTTTTTGTGTGTGTAACCTACTCTGTTTAAATGTTGAGAGAAACTGATTGCAGTCCTGTAGACACCATTTTGTAGGGAACTGTAGAGTTCAATCTGTTTAAATGTTGAGAGAAACTGATTGCAGTCCTGTAGGCACCGTTTTTTGGGGAACGGTAGAGTTCAATCTGTTTAAATGTTGAGAGAAACTGATTGCAGTCCTGTAGACACCGTTTTGTAGGGAACAGCAGAGTTCAATCTGTTTAAATGTTGAGAGAAACTGATTGCAGTCCTGTAGACACCGTTTTGGAGGGAACTGTAGAGTTCAATCTGTTTAAATGTTGAGAGTAACTGACTGCCGTCCTGTAGACACCATTTTGTAGGGAACTGTAGAGTTCAATCTGTTTAAATGTTGAGAGGAACTGACTGCAGTCCTGTAGACACCGTTTTGTAGGGAACTGTAGAGTTCAATCTGTTTAAATGTTGAGAGAAACTGATTGCAGTCTGTAGGCACCGTTTTGTAGGGAACTGTAGAGTTCAATCTGTTTAAATGTTGAGAGAAACTTATTGCAGTCCTGTAGACACCATTTTGTAGGGAACTGTAGAGTTCAATCTGTTTAAATGTTGAGAGAAACTGATTGCAGTCCTGTAGACACCGTTTTGTAGGAACTGTAGAGTTCAATCTGTTTAAATGTTGAGAGAAACTGATTGCAGTCCTGTAGACACCATTTTGTAGGGAACTGTAGAGTTCAATCTGTTTAAATGTTGAGAGAAACTGATTGCAGTCCTGTAGACACTGTTTTGTAGGGAACTGTAGAGTTCAACCTAAGTCACACCAGGTCAGCCAAGGGGGGCACTCCTTCAACTCCTTGAGTACAATGCCCCCTTTGGTATGTACCTACCCAGGCATATTCAACAACTGGAACATCCGCAGACGTTTCTCACTAAATGAATACAGGGTGTAAGTAATATGTCCTATGCAGACCACCTCAAGGCCCTATCCCTATATTCTATCTCCTACAGGCTTTTGAGAGGAGCTCTATGCCTGGTATACCGGGCATTGTCAGACCCCACTCTTATGGACCTCCGGCATATCCACAAAACAAACAGCACCAGAATTACCCATTCTAAAGACTTAAACCTTGCCTGTGATATAAATAGGACATGCTGGAGAGATAGGTATGTATACCAGAAACTATCCCATCTATGGAACATGCTCTTTATCCATGTGAAGCAGAGTTCCTCCCTAACCCAATTCAAGTACAATTTGGACAATTGGATGGGAAACCGGACATTCATCCCTGGTTTGGCACCTATGTCTCTAACAGACACAGGTAACCTATTAATGATTCACCTCCCAGGCCCATGCTTACACTTATCAAGGGTATCAGAACTTGTCAGAGATCTGGAATGCATGGCTAGACTTAAAAAGGCCTTTGTGGTTTTTAGCCTAGTAAACACCTAGGAACCTATGAATAGTCATGGCCATGGCCCTGACAGCATTAACATCATCAACCAGATGCCACAAGATATTGTCACGGAAATACTTGTCAGCTATGACCTTCAGTAATTGGTGTGATCCACATTGAAGGAGTGCCTGCACTATTACCTCATTCTCAGCATCCGAGAAGGCAGGTTTACACGGTCCAAATTTTTAGGGGCTATATGCCTATATCCCTGTATATGATTCAATAAAACATCAAGTGTATGAAATGAAAAAAATTTAACCATTTGAGATAAGCTTTGCTAATATCAGGCATATACAAAAGGCTTAACACAAATTTTTAGTCTAAAATGTAACCATACTATTTACTACTCATATAAACTGCACTCTAATATGTTCGCATCCTTAGGAATGTTGCTATAAAGTCATGTAACATTACATGGGATACTTCAAATAACAACTATATATCAATACAGTTTGACAAACTGCGGACATCAGGCAATGTTATCCGAAAGATAAGCCGTCACAGTTGTTTAAATAAAATATTAAATGCTAAAGAAAATTCCCATACCTTCACACAATTAGTATGAAAGTCTGAAAATTTATGCAATTGTAGCAGCCAAAAAAATCAGCATCAGAAGTTGGTTTAGCCAAGCAGTCTAACCTGCTACAATACAAGTGCCTTAGGACTAGCTTGTGCTTATATAGTGCAGATTAATCCCACTGGAAACTGTGAATATGTAACTCAGGTGTCTACTCGTTACCATTCATGAATCACACAATCTGCTCAAAGTGATGACCAGGTAAATATCATGTGAGAACCTACACATTGGTGCACACACCTCAGCAGTACAAGAATGACTATTGAGAAGTGAGGCTTACTAAGAGTTTGCAAGTGTGACTCATTAGTGGTACTGCATGAATACAGGAGTGTTTAACACTTCTGCTACTTTGATGTACATTTACAGAGGGTGTGTCGGTGACAACAAACTTAGAAAAGAAGTTTGAGATTGTTGCTTTACTTAGGTTATATACTTTAAAACACATTTAGGAATGCATGCTTAAGAGGTAAACATGCCATGATCAAAGGCGTAAGTAATGCGAAGTACATGAAAAAAGAAACATACAAAGCAGACATATGTAAATACATGGAAAGCATAATGCTATCACTTTAAAAATGTATCAAAAGACAATTCTGTTCAGAAAAGAAAAGGGAGGTCACAGTCTTGTGTTGCATACATTTTGTTCTTACAGTGACATGATGTCTTATTTTAACTGTCGTAAATATCACAATCATGCAGACATCAGCTGCGAAATGACAAATGATGTCTTATGTTAACTGTCGTAAATATCACAATCATCCAGACATCAGCTGCAAAATGGCAAAGGACGACATTAATAAAATGGATATACAGCTCCATGTCAGGGCCAAATTTCCCATTAGGCGCTGAAGGCACAGTGCCTAGGGCCTACTAAATTTTTAGGGCCTATGAAGGAGGTAAACAAATTGACAAAATAAATTAATAAGAAAAAAAAAGAGTTCAAGGCAGAAATCTAATTTATCTAAAATTCAAAATTACATTACAGAACCAACAATTCAAAATAATTAGGTATTTCTTAAGGGATATTCTTTCTCTGACTTTTATTTTCAGTCCTCAAAGTGCCTATCACGAGTAATATCAATTTCAATGCACAAGAGCCAAAGATGGTAGGTGATCCTGGCTGATAGTTGAGTGCATATAATTCTTAATTTGCTTAGGTTTAAAAAATTATCTTTCTCCTTCTGCATTTGTTCCAGTTATTGATAAATAAATCCTAAATCCAATATGTACATTTGGAAAACTTGTAACAAGTTTATCTTTTATTTGGGGTTTTATCAGTTGAGTCACTTCAGCTATTATTTATTTACCAGGAAAGTCTGACTTGGAGCAAAGCCAATTTTCAATGGAGGCCCAGGGAGAAACACTTCAGATGCATGTCTTTGTAACATGGGGGGAAACTGAAGCACCCAGAAGAAACCCACATGAATGCAGGGAGGACATGCATACTCTGCACAGAAGGTGCCCCACCCAAGAATCGAACCAAAGAACCTCTTGCTGTGAGGCAACTACACAACCGCTGCACCACTGCACCATCCACACTACTGACTTGTTACCCTTGTACAATGACAAAAACATAAGAAATTCAGCAACAAAGTCTTCTTCCAAGTCTGATGAATAGATACCAACAAAGTCTCTGGCTTTCAATTTAACTTCATCTTTTGTTAGAGATCTGTCTGAAAGGAAATCAAAGGTATCATGCAACATACTGTATGCTGCACGCCATTTTGTCATTTCTGTAACTAGTACATCTAGAATACGATAAAAAATGTTAATTTGAAATGCATCTTTTGCAGTCAATTCTTGTACCAATTCCTCTGGTGTTTCTTCAAATGGTGTTTCTTTTCCGATTTAGGTCTTTGCATTGTTTGTAATCAGAGTTTTGAACAAGGTCTAACCATTTTTTCAAAGTCATCAAATTTATCCTTGACTCGAACCTCAACTAAATAATCCAGAAGTCCAGTGTATAAATTATCGTGTGCACAACTCAATTCAAGGTTTCTGAAGTGCTTTATTTATTCCATCAATATTTTTCAACATAACTTCCCAACTGACTGTCATTAATGCTATTTCTAAGCTGTTTAGCTTATTTATCAAAGCTTTTGCTTCATGAACCACTGTCGTTTTTTTGTTTTTGACATTCTGAGATATCAAGTAGTGTTGCACAGATTTGATTGTAATTTATCTTCAGTGATCAGACAGCATCAAATCAGGATGACCATCTTGTATGCAATATATTTTTAATCAAAATTGCAATTTCCATCATATTTAGTTTAGACCATCTTTGTGGTGAGGCTGCAAAGAATGTATAGAGTGACTGGCAAAAGCTGAAAAAATTAATGGCAGCCAAACAGCTTTCTGTAGACATGATCCCTACTAAATTTAGGCTGTGAGCAGCACATGGCACCCATACTGCCAATTTGTTGACTTTTGTGATTTTGGCTTGCAGTCCAGAATATATCCCGCTCATATTACTGGCATTGTCATACGACTGAGATCTGCAATTTGCTATGTCTATTCCATGTTTGTCAAATGTAGATGCTACTGTGTCAGAAAGATATTTAGCACTATGATTTTCAATGGGAACAAACACTGAGAAGCGCTCATGTACTTCTCCATCTTTTGATACATAACGAATAACGATTGACAATTGATCTGTATGACTTATATATGGGGATGAAGCTGTACTCAATACAAAATATTTGCTTCCCTATCTTTTTATATGTTCTTTGAGAAAAGGATCAAACTATTAGAATTGTTATGTAGTTCGTTATCACAACAAAATCCAAACCTCTTTCTGCCAGGAATTTAACCACCACAACTACCTTTCTTGAAACCTCATTCCGGTAATTACTTAATTTTTTGCTTTTCCATTTGCAATTTTCTATCAATTCGTAAAGACTTTTGGCATTATAGCATTGTAGATATTGCAGTGAGATGTTCTTTTGATTTTTCATGTGACGTGATCTTTGCATGTGCATTTTTCCAGTTGTCAAATCCAGTTTGAAACTGATTAGATAACTCAATAAACCCACTTCTAAATAACATGCACACATAGCAGTACACTGGCTGTGGGTTCTGAGAATATTAGCCAGTGTCTTTTAAATACACCACCATTACTAATAATATACCAATTTGTTATACCAATAATACAGTTTTTTATTGGAAAATTTGCTACATTTTCACAAAACTGATGTTGTTATTGTCTGTGAAACATGATTAAAGAACAACGACTGGAAACCAGTTCTGTCAGGGTATAAATATTTTTACTGTAACAGACATTCTAACAAAATATCAGGTGGAGGGGTTATGATAGAGATTAAAGATAGTTATGAGACCTGTGATTATTACATGTTCAGTGATGACACTAATACTATAGGCTGTGTAACTATGACAAAAAAGACAACCCTGGAACATATAACAGTTGATGGAGTGTATAGACCAGAGTCAAATGCTGATGACCTAGAGAAATTCATACATTTCTTGCATGAAACACAGGGGGGAAGAATAATATTAGATGGGGACTTACAATTTACTAGAAACAGACTGGAATAATATTGATTCAACAACTTTAGTAAGGAAATTATTCACAGCGTATATTCAGGAACAGCAATTGCTTCAGATTGTAAAAAACCTACCAGGGGATGGAACATACTAGACATTGTTTGTGTTCCTAAAGAAATTATTGTTACTTCAAGTCAAGTTTTACCACCATTGAAGTGCAGTGATCATGGGGTTATAAAGGTTAATTTGTTGCTAGATAATTTTGCCGAACTGAAATCTAAACAAATGCACAGAAGGTTAATTACAGATTATATGGAAGCAAAACAGTCACTTTGTAAAACTAATTGAAGTGAGGTGTTCAATGTAAAAACTGCAGATGGAATGTGGACAGTTTTGAAAGAGAAATTGTTTGAGTGCAAACAAATCAAAAAACTTTTAACATCGGGATCTTGGCATACAAATCAGGGGGATATATTTCCATACAAGCAGGATATCTGATTAATGTGAGAAACAAAAATATAAGAAATGGAAGGAAAGATTGAACTGCAACTTTGAAAACTGAAATAAACAAGCAGGACAAACAGATTAAGCACAGTGTGAGACAAGGTCAAGAAAAATTTGCAGAAAATGTATATAAAGATATTGGCCATAATAAGAATCCTTTTTATAGATGCATAAGATGTGGAAAGAGTAAAGACACACAGATTGATAAACTGTGTGGAGATTCTAAAATTTATTCTCAGACATAACAGATTATAGATATATTTACAAAATCTTATGCAAAACAGTTTAGCTCCACAAAAGGGGTGATAAGTTTTCCTAGTGATATCCAGGTAACCTCAGATACTGGAATCAAATTAGATTATATTAAAAAAGAACTGTGCAAGCTGGATCCAAATAAAGCACAAGGAGGCGACAGAAATAGTAACAATGACCTGAGGACACTTCAGGAAAAATTTATGGTACTATTATAGCTATTATTCACTAGGTCATATAAATATGGTGAGATTCCTCAAAATTGGAGATGCACTTATTAAACCTGTCTTTAAGAGAAAGGGGAGTAGGACAAACTCAGAGTCATATAGACTCTTAGGTCTACTTTCATGTTGTGGAAAAATAGTGGAGAAGGTAATATTGGATAAGTTATTGTCTGAACTGGATAGGTTGGGACTTGAAACCATATATCAGCATGCATATGTTGAAAATAGATCTACTACCACCTGTAACATGATGTTCTATAACAATATAATAACAGCTATGAATGAAAAAATTGTGTTGTGATATACTTTATATAGTTTTAATTCTAGCATTTGACAGGGTCATACACAAAACATTGATCAATAAATCAGTACAACTAGGTATCGATGTACTCTTGGTAAGATGGATAGCTGCATGGCTTACAAATAGGATACTGCAAGCATCATACAGCAACTGGGCAGGTGAAATCCTAGCTTACAGTCAGAGTCTCCCACAGGGCTCTGTCCTAGGCCCTTACTTGTTTAGATTGTATCCTTCAGACCTAACTTTTTCATCTGTAGTGTTCTACAGTCTATATGCAGACAATCTGAAATTGGGTAAACTGATTACATGTGTTACTGATAAGGCATGTCTGCAAAATAACTTGAGTAAATTGACCATTTGGGCACAGAAGAATAATATGCTGATAAATACATCAAAAACTAAGCATATGTGATTTGGGAGACATACATTGAAAGGTGAATATTTAATACGAGTCTATATTAGAACATCGAAGTTTTAAAACATCAAATGTTTTAATATCGACACGAAAACGGTTAACGCTAAAAATAGCAAAGCTGCAGAACACCAAATTTTTTCATAGGGAAAGAATTTGTTTGCCCATTTATGTGGCTTTGCTATTTTCAGCACTGTGGTGGAAAGTTACGGGTCGGGTTCAGGTATGTGTGCGATTGTGCGGATGTTAGGGTTAGGGCGCGGGTTAGGTGAGTTAGGGTTAGGGCACGGGTGAGGTGAGTGTGCGATAGTGACAGACATTAGGGTTAGGGTGGGGTAGGTGAGTTAGGGTTAGGGCCCAGGTCAGGTGAGTGTGCGATAGTGACGGACATAATGGTTAGGGTTTGGGTTAAGGTAAGTGGATGGATAGTAGTGTATGTACAGTTTAGTGTAGGGTAGATGTAGGATTTTAAGTGTATGTGTGTGGATTGCTGTTTTTATGGTGTGCTTGTGTTCTGTTGTGTGTGTGTTTCTCAGAACAGCAATTTTTTTCCCAGGGAAAAAAATTGCTGTTCCGGATGTTCGAGATTTTAAGGTTTTGCTTAAAAGGTGTCAATGAATTAGCATTCGCTTTTCTAAGCATTCACTAATATGGGTAGATTCAGCAATGAGTTTTAGTAATCATATCAACTAATTGGTTAATGATAATGATAGTTATAGAACTATAGGTTGCATAAAAAGATTTATAAAGTTTAGGAAATCAAAAATGATAAAGTCATGTTTTGTTAGTTACATTAGACCCAAACTTGCGTATGGAATAACAACATGGAAACCCTATAAGAAAAAAGCATGAGTAAACTGGAAAGAGTACAGCAGAAATATACCAAGAGCATCCATGGATGTGAAAATTTAAGTTATTCTGAAAGACTAAAATATCTGAACTTGCACAGTGTCTCTTACAGATATCTAAGATGAGATCTTATTTTGGTATATAGGGCATTTAGAGACAACTACCTCTGAGAATGTTTGGGGTTATCAAAAAGTACTCAAGAATCATCAGACAACCTATGTAGAAGATTCTATAGGAATGAGAAGTGTACTAACTGGTTCTCTGACAGAATAGCTAATGCATGGAACAGACTACCAAATTTCATTAAAGCAAGTACTAGTTTAGATATTGTTTAAGAACAGCCCAGACACTTATTATGGAAAAAAGTGTTTTGGTATATTTGCAAGCTAGAAGGGCATTAATGCCCTTGCCTAAAATATGTGTATGTATGTATGTATTTTTTTTTTTTTTTTTTTTTTTTGCATATCTTATTTTTTTGCCAAACTGTTTAGATGTTGATTTCAAATTGGATTCCAATTTTTGAGATGGCATATTTTGGGTAAAGTAATGAATGAGATCTGCATTTATTTCCCATTTACCTGGATCAGTACTGAAACCTGATGGTGAAACAGTAACAGATGATTCTTGTATTTTTAAATCACTCGTAGGTTCTAACTTACCTTGATTTGCAGTTACATCCAATGTTGACAGCATTGAATATGTCTGTTTTCTTTCTAATTTCTCATTATCTTAATCTTCTTTTGTTTTTTGATCTATAGACCTGTGATTGCCATAACTAAAATCTTTGATTGACAAAGAGTAGCTGTACTGCTCAGCAGCTCTGGAACATGTATATATTTAAGCAAAAAAAATTTAATTTTATTCACGTTCAATTTTTTCTTTCTTTTTCCTTTTTTTCAAAACCAGAATTGTGCTTTCACTTATATCCATCAGATATTTTAAATGAGGTTAGCTTTAATGAAAAAGATTATATATTATTTTTTTCAGCAAAAACACATCTAAAAGAAAATATGGATCAAGTCCAATTGACGGTACCAAATTTTGAATAAAACCAAGATTCATAAAAAATAAACCTTATTTTTCAATTTTCTATTAGTGAAGCAAAGTAAATAATTAATTTTACATAAAGAAATTAAAAATAATAAAGTAGGAATAATTACTACAATAAACCCTCAACAGAAATTTTAAACAAAAATTAAAAAAGCAAAAGTTTATAAAAAATAACACGCAGTTTCTTAAATAGCTTGAATAAAATATGTCCAAATGATTGCAGGTTATGCACATGGACATGATTTACTGCCAGTTATTGTTTATTTATCACTTTTCTGCAACAGATTTTTACCAGGGATTGCACAAATACTGACATATACCTCACTTTCTTCAAGTTCAAACAATAGTCACTAATGAAATACCAGCACAAACATTGCCACCAGACATCTTGGCCTTTTGTTGAATAATCTCAAAAAATAAACTCCCTAGTTCAGTCATACCTAATGTTGAGTTGATGGAACTGAGTTGTCCGCCCGGTGCCTCAATGCCCACTTGTGACTTGTCCAATGCTGACACCTCTGTGTCTGCACAAACATTGAACTTATATTCTGCATACCACAATGTGAGGCAATTGAATAACACACAGTTATATAAATTAGAAGTGTAAAACTGATAGCTGCACAACCGACTTCATCAGTTATGTGGTTTAACAATATAATAGTTGTGGTTCTTCGCCTTGTTTTCATTGATCATGATCACTTCCCACTTAATTGGTCACATGGCAGACTAATTATCCTGATTCGTCGAGTGAGGAAAAAGGGGTAAATTTGGTGGTGGGAGCAAGTGATCATGATAAGTTTGGGAAGAAGCATGGGTAATAAGAACAGCATGTCAGTCAATGTAATTCAGAGGGCGTTTATTCCTGTTTTTGCACAGCTCAAAGTGAAAGTGCCTAGGGCCTACAAACACTAAAATCCAGCCCTGCTGCATGTAAAGTGTTAGAATGTCAAAGCTTGGGTATATGTGGCCCATTTTTTCTGCCTCATAAACCCCTCTCTGTAAGAGTTGCACACTGTTAATCTCCCCAATATGTCACGTAAATGCCATGGTTTCAAGGTTCAAGTCTGCTGAAGACGATGTCTGTGTGAAGCTAGGAATCATCAATGTCCACATTTTCATGATATAAGATCACAGAGTTGAGAAATCTCATCAAACAGACACATTTCTACTTTTATCTGTTTTTAGTTTTCATCCTTTGTGCAAAGTTTAGCAATGCACCTTGGTGACGGACAGCGGAAACTAGTAGTAAACAGTGGCTCACTTCCCAAGGAAAAAACTCAAAATTTAATTTGAAATCCCATCAGTAGTCCAAATAATACTGGTGATGGTGCACACCCATCAGAACTCTAGACAGTACTGAGAGAAGAAAATACACCTGTCAACTACATACCTCAGGGGTTCAAAGTGTTAATGCAGTGACTTAGGGGAAAGATCCCAGATAATGTTGGGTTGGAATCCAGACTACTGATACTTTTATTCATGGTTTCAGAAAAAGTAGTGTCACAGAATTTTTATTATGAATTGAACAACCCAACTCTTTGTAATGAATGCTAAATAAGTTACCTATAGTCTGTGGGAATTGCTGTTAGGAATAACACTGATCATATTTGGTTTAAATAACACTTCCATATGTCTACTGCTAAAAAAACATAGTAGTGATTGTCAAACAGAGAGCTGTTGTGGCTCAACAATAATGCAGGGTTTGATTCCAGCTTTTGCTCATACTGATACAAATGTTTTATTGTTGTAAAATGAACTATTCTTAGTAGTAGGATCAAATTTGATATACATGATGTAAAATGGCATTTACTCAAGTATGAGAACAGAAAATTATTAAAATGATGAAAGTGGAAATATTTATAATATATTTTGGATTACTTATCTATATCTCCCAGTTGGTTATCATAACACAAATACAATTTCCATTACAATATATCCTTACTACCTGTATATGGTGTGTCAAAAATGAATCTTTAGTAATGTCCTGTGTAGACCCTTTCTCTGAAAGCCCGATGATGTGTAACATAAATGCAACTTATCATGTGGTAAACACTGTGAAAAGAATGAATGTGTCTTGTTAATACCATAAGCGCTGTTGTTCATTGCTAGATATATATCCTTTACTTGTATTATTTCATTGCTTGATTTTATTTCATTTCAGTTTTTTATTTTTTGGCTTCTGCATTTGCACACCACTTGGTAGTGCTCAATGACGGTTCACATTTAGAGGCAAAACCCCAAAATTTTAATTTGGGCTGCTGTCAGTGTTGTAAATGAGACTGGCACTGTTGCACTTTCATCAACACTCTGGACAGTACTGAGTGAAGAAAATACACCCAAGGGTTACCTTTCAATGTGGCTCAAGATATTAATGAAGTAAATTTGGAGAAACAGCAGAGGTAATTCAGGGTTTGAATACAGATTAACTATAGTTTTACTGATGGGGTCAGAATAAGTAATTTCACAGAAATGTTATTAAAAAGTGAATGTGAAATAAAACAGATTAAATATGCAACAGAACTATGTATAATGATTGCTACATAAGTCAACTATAATCTGTGTAAAGTACATTATGTGTAACAACGATGATAGCTAATTTAAACTACACTTGCATTGGTATCATCTGAACAATATTTATTTTAAAAAGGATGACTCAACACATATAATTATTATGTTTCTAGGACAGTATGTCATGTAAAGTGTGTATGTTACATACCCCAACATGCTTTCCACAGGTCATGAAACTGCATACGATTTAAATTTAATATATGACATTTATTTACATAAAAATACTGGCTTTTACATATAACTCCAGTAACATGACAAGTGAAAGTCACATACATATAGGGATGTCTTAATTACAGCTCTAGTCTTGCTGAAATTTTTACACCTCCACTTACAAGGTAAGAGCATAAATTTTCATGTGGCATTGACAGTTACTGAGCAACATTTAGAATTTTAGCCTTATTTTTAGTCATGTGTTCAATCCTCAGGTGGTATTACTCAAAGTCTTTATTATATATGTTACACTAGCCCATTATGTACTAATTCATAATTTTTAATTCTAATCAACAATAACTATCATCAACATCATAAAGCATTTGATGATTTTACAGTGGAGCATGTGTAACTACAGTGAGCATCACACATGGACAAGTCTCACTGTCATATTTTACACCTCCATTGTATTTTGAATGAACCATTCCCAATTTCTCTGCCATGCCATTTATATGTTTTCAGTTATAAAAACACAAATTGCAAGGTTGTTTGCCGTTGTACACAGGCTAGGGTACATGCAAGTTATGAATTTGGCACCAATTCAGACATAAAGTTCTAAGTGTCCTTCAGAAGACATGCTAGATGAAGATGAGGGTGGTTGCTCCATTTACAGCCTGAAGACAAGGTGTTGAGGGTCCCAGGATCTTGTGGCACTAGTGCTCAGCAGTAAACGTCTGCAGGAGCTATACAAGATCTCAGTACAATACTGATGCTTGGAATGGATTAGCCAAAGCTGTCTCCAGTGCAACTGGCATTCCACACACTTGGGAAAATTGTCATTATTATTACAGTAACATGGGAGGCTGAATTTAGGACTAGAAACACCCCTGGTTTGTATAAGTATAGTGACCCATCACCAGTCAATAATGTTCCATGGATTGGCCAGGCAATATAATTATTAATTATGTTTCTTTTTTGTGTGTTTTCTATTCTGTACACCTGCTGAAGAGAGCACCCAGAATAGGGAGATGCATCAGGAAAGACTGTCTCACCTCAGTGAGACATGGGGTGAGTATGGATCAGGTATAAATGCAAGCAATCTCATAGTACCTCTCCAATGTAGTTAATCTTACTAAATGTCAGGGCATCAGTCTATACCAACTTGAGTAAGCATACCTAACTTTTATACCAAGCATGCAGGCCTGCTCATATAGCTCTTGACCATTGCGTTAGGCAATGGGTGAATAAATATAGCTGTGTGTGGGTTCAATTCCCAGCAGCAGCAGTTAGCTTTTATTACAATATACTATGTAAAAATTATTTACTGCAACTTTTAATAACATTAAATATATAATTTTTGTAACTGGTTGCATTTTCTTTGAATGCATATATCAGATATGCCATAGTCATGTAACTATTTACACATTAGTCTAATAGCACTGAGATTGCTGGTGCAGTGGAACCCACTGGGAGTAGTACTGGAGGTAGTGATTTTGTCACCCATCAGGAGCTGACAGAGCTGGTGCAGGATATCATGGATAGGGGCTTTGGTGCCCATAAACAACACTTTATGTCTCTGTCCCTATCTCCCAGTCTCGTTCTCTCCGAGCACTTGCATGATGTGCAGCTCTGATCCTCAAACGTAACTGGTGGTAAATGGCAGTTCGCATCTTATGGCAAAAACTGGACATTTTTTCCTTTAGCAGCAGGTATCTTCTGACTTTTGTACTATTGTGCTTATCCTCACTGCTCTGTGGAAAGATAGATTGATAGCACTATGAGGGGACAGTTATTATCATATGTTGAACAGGCTGCAGAGTTGAATGTACATCATATAGCATGTTGCAGTTTTAACTACTGTAATGAATGATACTGCACATAAACATCCTTACTTCATTGTGTATAAATAGTCTGTGATTCCACCAGCAGTAACATGTTTGTCCTTTTATGTGTTTCATCACCAGGCCTAAAATGCTCATACCTTCCTAGAAATAAGTTCAAGACATTTTGTACAAGGAATCCTTTATGTGTTAAGCATAGTACACTAGGCACATCTGAAAAATATTGCTGCTTTACAAACATATGTTGACAGGATGAATTAAGTTGCTTTTCCGTGCATTTTCTAAAGTCTTTTAATTATAACACTTACATGTATGTTATCATGTAGTGATTGTATTATTTAGTGATACCATACAAACACATACAATTGTATAAGAAGCAGTACAACCTGCATTAAATACATGAACAGTCACCAAATATGTGGGCTGTCTAAGTATGCACCTCTGATTACTTTACTGCAATTACCATGAAAAATATGTAAATTATGATACACAAAATACTAAGGTAACATACCTCTGTACTGGACTGATTCAGAATCAGAACTGCTTCTGTCTCTCCTCCTTATTTGCACGAAGGTTGGCATGGAGCATTACAGACTACTATTACTTTCCATTCTAAGTTCAAGACCTCAGATTATAATTACACAAATACTAATACTTTGCCATCCATTGTGCATATGAGCTTGACAGTGGTCACTTCAGGGAGTGATTTAAAAAAAAGAAAGTAATGTCACTGGCTTGTATTACTTCTGTATCTTGTAACAGACATGTTCTCAACATATGTTTACTTAACTGCGATGCTGGCAAAACACTTCATTATGTAAAGTTCTGGCTGCACTCCAACACATTTAGACTTACAAATGATATACAATGGTGTGGGACATTTTCACACATACCATACTTCCCCGAAAATAAGATCGGGTCTTATACTTTTTCCCCTGCCAAAATACGCATTAGGGCTTATTATCAGGGCATGACTTATTTACCTCCCCCCCTGTACAACAATTTACATTTATTCATTTATTCATGTACAAAAATCGACATTTATTCATATACACAAATTGACATTTATTTGGTACTTTTTCATTATTGGGCAACAGTTCTAGGTAATGCGTTAACAGTTGTGTGAGAATTCTACATAAACAGTGCAACAAACATTTCAACTTCAGAATATCTACACCTTGGCTTTCACAGAGCAATATTTCATGCTTAACAGAAAGTGCAGAAAAATCTCAATACATGTGTATTGGAGGAGGGGAATAAAACAGGTGAATAACTGACACTTTTTGAGTGGTGATGCTTTCTTTATTCCTTACCCAAACTGTAAGAGAAGAATGTTGGAAAGTCATAAAAATGAAGTCTGGGAACTAGTGGCCTTACTTTGTAATTACCCCTTGATAATGAAACGTTACCTTAATACAATAGTCAAAAAACTGACAAGAGCTTGTTGGCAGCAGAAAGCTGAAGCAATCCATTCTGTTGCCCTGATAATGGAAAAGTTATTCAAATACAGTCATATCATCTTCTTCTGGAGCATTGTCATAAGTCTCCAACCCCCGAATTCTGGCCTGAATTTCTTGTGACTCCATTTCCTGTAGAACCACTGGCCCCAATCTGTCATGCCTAGCAATAGAGCTCTCCTTAAATGAGCACTGTTTGTCCAAGTAGCCTGCTCCTAGTGCATTGGCAACACAGCTGTCAATGATTTTATCCCATGAATTCTTCACCCAAGTCACGACCTCTTGCAGGTTAGGGTTCACAAAGTTTCCACACTGATTTCTCTCCATTCTATTTTCAATGTAGTCACTGAGTTCCATGCACAAATGGTCCTTGAATGGCTTGTTTATTGCAATATCAAGAGTCGGGAGATAGTCAGTCATTCCTGTGGGAATCATTATTTGATCTATTCTTCTCTGTGCAAGGAAGTTCTTCATGTCTTTAGCATGGTGAGTGCCGACTGAATCGCAGACTACCAGACCTCTTTCACCACCTTGCAAAACAAGTGGCAGCATTACATCGACCCACTTCCATATAACTACTTGTGTGCACCAGGCTTTTTCGGTTTCAAGAATGTAAATGCCTGAAGCATGTTCAATCTTATCTTTCTTGCCCTTACTAATGATTAAAGGTGGGGTTTTCTTACCATCTAGATGAATTGCCAAAAATACAGGTAACACGTGCACTTTCATAACCAGTGGTGAGCTTTTCTTTCCATCTAGATGAATTGCCAAAATACAGGTAACAAGTGCACTTTCATAACCAGCAGAGGGAATGTAGATTGACAAGACACCACTCTGATCAATTGTTGTTTGAGATCCTTGGCCCATAAACACTGCAGTTCCATCCATAGCAATCATGTTGGAGAGTTGGTATTTAGAAAAGTCGATGCCATCAACAAAGGACTTGAATGCAAGTGCACGTTTAATAACTTTTTCCATATCTTTCATATCTTCCAGCTTGAACAATGTTGTCAATATTCTTAAAGACAGTTCATATCACTGAAAGAAGCTATCCAGCCAATGCTGTGATGTTTTGAATTCTTCTGGGGATATTTCTAACTGTGATGCCATTGCAAGGGCAAATACTTGAATATCAGCCCTGTGCACAACCAAAGCCTCTGCTCTCCTGTTAGTAATCCATTCACAGATGATGTCTTCCAACTCAGGAAATAAAGGTTGCCGATCTGATCCACACTTGCATGTCTTAGCATTTCCCTCGTCAACCTGTTGACTGAGGTTATCGTACGCTGCTCGCCATTTTCAGACCTTTCGGAGATCTATCTTGTCTTTGCAGAAAGCCATCAGATTCTTCCCCGGGGAGTCCTCCGCGATTCCTTTCTTGTACTCGATGGAAAAGCTCTCTCTTTTTGCACTCATCTTGTCTGGGGGGGGGGGGTTAATTGAAGACTTACGAGACAGGAATGACAACAAAAATGCCAACAGTTAAGAAGACACAACCACACCCATTTGTTATCAAGTGCACACGTTTTACGTGCAACGTCTGTACGTTGACCAAAGTACACTTGCCAGTATTTATGGGCCAAGGATCTCAAATGTCAAGTGTGAGCGAGGATTAGGGTTAAAGTAAGAATTGTAGAGGACTCCTGGGGAAAGAATAAGAGAAGAAGTTGGGTGTCTGAATGGTCCGAAAATGGTGAGTAGAGTACGATAACCTCAGTCAACAGGTGTCAATAATATTATTATTTTATAATTCAACACGTCCGTCGTGTGTTGTTGATGATCCTAACTGGGGATTTTTTTGACTATTTATGGGGTAGGATTTGTATCATGACCATCCAGGAAAACCATGCTAGGCCTTATTCTCTGGTTAGGTCTTATTTACGGAGAAATATGGTACTTCCTCAATGGTATTAAGCAGTGCAATGTCATATTTTTGACCTGTTTGTTTGTATGTACACTGCACATTGTCCAGTCATGAGGAAATACTGAAAATGACACAACAAATGATACTATTTGTATACATTCATCCTGAGCTGAACACTCTGGGATGCTTGTTGGACAATCCTTTGTTTCACAAGTGTGGCTGTCATCAGTTCACCATACTGTGAAATTGCTACATGTTACTCACACTAATACAATGTACATGAATGACAGGATAGCTAAGTTATCTGAGCAGTATGCAATTACTTGTGATCAACACATTGCTGTTAATTCTGCTTTTCAAGACACATGCCTTTTCATCTAAACCTGCAATGCACACTATCTTCTCTGCAGCACACTGCTGCAGTAATTCTTACAAATGTGCATTATCCAAAATTTAAGGTCATATTTCTTCTGTACTACTTGCCATTGATACTATGTAGTCCAGACCGTGTAATTAGATAAACAGATGTTCAAATGCAGCAGTGGCTGACTATCATGAGTAAGTGTGAGGGCATCTGTAGTGCTAGGTAGAACTGGACACACCTGCACATCTGATATGCACTCTTTCACTTTTACTCAAGAGAAACATTTAAACTGGGAGAGGACTACCCCTTCAATTTCTTCCACTTCTCCCACAAACATCTTCTCTGCAACCCATAGATGAGGTCATCCTTTCAAATGTGCACTATCTCAGTACTGTAATCAGTCTTATCCTGTGGTGCTTTTGGTTCATACTGTGTATTCTAGACTGTGTAACTAGATAGGTAGATGGGTCAAATCCAAGACATTAAAACTGGTATGAGTGTGTGTGTGCCTAGTGACAGGTAGATATGGCTTCAACTCATGTGACCCATCTGCAGCGGAAGAGAGCTCAGACATCAGTTTCTTCCCCTTTTAAGTCAAACAATTGTGCTACACACTGATGAGGTCATCCTTTCAAAAGTACTATATCTCACACTTACATGAAGACATCTCCTGCGGCACCTTTGATTGATATTACACACTCTAGATTGTGTAACTAGATGGGTACATGGTACATATCCAGCACTGAGTAAATAGTGTGTGTGTGTGTGTGTGTTTGTGTGTGAGTGTGTGAGTGTGTGAGTGTGTGTGTGTGTGTGTGTGTGTGTGTGTGTGTGTGTGTGTGTGTGTGTGTGTGTGTGTGTGTGTGTGTGTGTTTGTCTGCATGTCAGGCAGAATTGATTCAATTAAAAGATCCACTGTGTGCATTTCAACTTACAAGACATATTTACACTGATAGAGTGCTCCCCCATCTATTTCTTGCATTTTTAGCCAGAGCACATTTTGTGCAACACACTGAACAGGTAATGCTTTCAAATATGTGCTGTAATCAGACTTCTCCTGTGGTGCTTGCTGTTGATTCTGTGTTATCTAGATTGTGTAACTAGGTAGGCAGGTGGTTTGAATCCAGCAATGAGTGACTACTGTGAGTGCATGTGTCTCTATCATGTTAGGTAGAAATGGCTTCACGTACAGATATGATGTGTTGCTTTACAGTGGTAGTGTGCTCTCCTACCACTTTCAGTCCCTTTTACCACATACATCACCCAACGAAACCAATGGTGAAGTCATCCTTTCACATGTGCAGTGTCACACTTATAAATCAGCATCTCATTTGTGCTTGAGATTCATGCAATGTCCTCTAGTTTGTGATTTTAGTTAGATAGTCAGTTCAAACCCAGACATTACTGCAGAGTCATTGTGTGAGTGAATGCACATGTAGGTAAGAATGGTGTCAACCACATATCTGATGTGTATATGTATAACCAGAGAGGACTCTTTCACTCTTTTCTATCCATTTTACCACAGACAACTGCTTTGTTTAACACTTATGAGGCCATCTATTAAAATCTGCTCTAACTCAACCTAGTAATAAGCCTTTTCCTTTGGCAATAAATGTTTTGTAGCTTGTTGGCTTAGTAATCCATGACTTTTGAATCTGGGATTATTTACACATTGTGTATGATTGTGCTTTTACACTAACAGATATGACTGCATTATGCAACACGTGCTTGGGTACATCTACCGTCTCACAATATTTTGTGACAAAGAGACAAATCACAAAAACAAAACGGCCAGCACAAAAAAAGGAATCCAACCTTTATTAAGACAAAAGGCAGAACGGTTTTGCCCCAAAAGACCTTTATCAATGCAAAAAAAAAAAAACAAATCAACACAATGGAACACCCCTTTTATGTTAAATCCTTAACTGTTCCCCCAGTGAGAACATAGAAACAATTAGGTGATTCCAATATAAAGAACACACCTACACCAGGTTGGATTCCTTTTTTGTGCTGGCTGTTTTGTTTTTATTTTTGTCATGGATTTTCTTGGCCTTTGCAGTTGCCGTCTGTGCGTGGTTTTTCTTGGACTGTAGCTGAAAGAGACAAATCACACCACTCTTTCAATCAGTTTAAAAGAACACATATGCCTTGCAGCAATACAATGATGTAATGCCTTCAAATACACCCTATTTCAAATTTGTAGTAAAACTTCTGCTGTGCACGTGCAGTCAAGACAATAACCTACAGCTTGTGGAGTTCGATATGTAGTGTTATGAACCATGAGTGACTGAATATTGTGATTGTGTGTCAGCATACAGTTGTGCATGAATGATATCCACTACAGTTTGACTGTGTGCTATTACACTGGGATAGTCTCCTCTTTACTTTTGGCTCAAGCAACTGCTTTGCACCACAATGATGATGTTATGCCTTCAGATATGTTCTGTCTCACAGTTGTGGTAAGACTTCATCTGTGGCGCATGCAGTTAATGCACAATTCATTAGATTGTGGACTTACATAGGCAGCTGTCCAACTCCAGCAAATGAAAACATAATGGGAGTATACTGACATGACACATATATTATATTAATTTATTTCTAATAAAGCCATTTCATTACATTGGGGATTTCATGCCAGTCAAATATGTGTTCAGTGATGCTTACGGTGAGAACTCTCCTGAGGTATATCATGCAGTTAGTACTGACTTGTATATCATGCATACCCAGATAGGCAGTGGTTCAAATCTGGAAATATATATGTACAAACAATATGACTGGACAGGAGTGGTTTAGCCAACCAACAATGATACTGGCAAATCCACTTGTGTGAACAGAAACATTGCTACATCCTTTTGATCCCTCAGAATAATTTGTATTGCATAAATGATCATCAGATGCCTTCTTTCTTCACACCTTAAAGTGTGTTCTTTCTGACACCCTTCATTGCTATCTACTGTGGCAGACACAGTCACTACACAGAGTGTGGAGCATGATTGGCAAGGATTTGAATCTGGTAAGGTCTGTCAAACAATTGTGACAAACAGGAGAGGCTTATCCAAATGGAGGCATAGCACAGTAAGGTCACTTTTTTAGATCTCACACTTCATGTTAGGCAAGCTGTAATCATTACAATATAATACTTATGTAATCCCTTCAATGGTGTTCTTATAACACATCAGGCATGCCTCTTTCTGTGGCATCAGTGATTGATACCCCTCTCTCTAACATATGACCTCAGCATGTATTCGAGTCTGACAAGATCTAACTGCCAAGTATGTAAGTGAAGGCTTACAGGCATTATTTATTTTCACAAAAATAATGATCAGTACTGCATGACTTCATGCAAATATTTACATACAAGTTATTATTTTGTTCACACTATAGGGCTATAAAGGAGATGAAGCCTTATTAATTATTTCTTAATAAGTGCCATGCTGCAAAATCATCTAAAGTGTGAGTAGACCTGTGTTATGATACTTTCTTGTGGTTTTGTGTTGGGCTCAACACCTGCTATAGTTAGACAACTGTTAGTATGTATTGAAGATCATTAGTCTATTTATATCCTGGTCAATGTGAGGCCTCTGTGTATGACTCATGTCCTTCTGTATTTCATTACATACATACAAAGCATGTATGAACAGTCACACTTTCTACCATTTACAACATTCAGGTTGCTGCAATAAATGTTTTTTTCATCAATTAATACTACTACTGGAATGATTACACAGATGTTTGTGATTCATTTCAATATTTCCACATTCTCACATATGTGCACACTACCATGCTATACCATCAGTATTGTTTCCTGCATACACATAAGGCACTGAAAGCCTTACAATTCTTTAACCTGTATGTATGTTATAACATCAGGCATGTGGATGTAATTTATTACATTTGATCACTGCCACAGTATACATTACAATAGCAAAGTATTCTATACACCTGCAGCAAGGATGTAGCTAGGCATTCTCAATATAATCACGTGAGCATCACAATTTACTGAGCATACCTCAGGAAGTGTATAGTAGTAAACATGCAGTTAAATTTTATAACTGTATGAATTATTGTATAAATTACATTAATATGCAACACATGCTTTGCTAACCTAATTTAACTTTACGATAGCCTTTCTATGGTTAAAAGTGACAACAAATGACAATAACATGTCACTTTCCAAAGTACATAAGGAACAGCTGAAGAGTTCATTTACTGTTTTACATGATAAGTAGAAACTTCGGCATTCTGTTGGATACAACATATAACATTTGTATACACATCTGATGAGCAATAACTACAGTATATGCAATGTAGTTACTTTCCTTGCTGTTAGCGCAGCATTTTAAATAAATTTTACATGTATCACATTTAGCCCTCTTGGCTACAATGCAGCTGTGCCCCGCTCACATCATTTGTCAGCATTTACTTTTTGTTATGTATATGTTGATAAGTGAACATTAATAGTTGTATAGATAAAACTATCCCTCAGATTGTTGACAACTACACTAAGTGTACATTGTTCTGAGTGAACAGACAACACAAGAATAAAGCACACTTTCTTCTTCCTAATTTTAGTTTTCCTACTGATTTTCTTGCAGCCTTAAATATTGAGGGGGATTCATAATTGTTACCACAAGTTGTAGACTATATGTACACTTAGTGAAATCTTTCTGAGCGACTAGAAAGCACAAAAAATGAGGCAGAGATGTTTATGAACACAGATCTTGAACACTTAGTATAGGCAGTAATGAATCTGGCCCTATATTTAATTACTGTTTGTATACTAATCTACTTATATCTAACTATACATTCCTCATTGAGCTTCTCCTGTCTCATACTTATGTCACTCAAGTTGCCCTTGTCTTGTACTGTGCATGTGTGCTTACTGACTGGGGTTGCGTGTATCTATAATCTTTGGTTTATATTGCATGCTCGAGCCTCTGTGTACATGTTTGTGGCTGCTACAGGTTTCTGGCCATAACAGGTTGCTGCTGTACATATAGTTTGGCTTAGCACCTTGCATATTAAATGAGCAGTGTTGCTCATCATTCTAACATGAACAAATTGTATAGGCTTAGCACAATGTGTACAAGCATGTTAATGAATTCCCAGGTATGTATCACGAATAACATGGAAGCACGAGAAATGTGGAACCTACCTACTTCATTTGACATAATAAACATCACAGAAGATCGGATCAAACTTAACTTCATACTATCCATAAATCTAATTATAGTAAAGAAAAAGTTAAATTCGATAAGACCACGTGTTATGGAACAGATGGAGAAGCTATGTAAATCATTGAGTTACTCTTCCACATAAATTCATTGCTAGGTCACCAGTCTGTCTGAAGATGAACCAGACAGACTGTCAACACATAACTGCATAAAAAGCAACCTATACATAAATATTGGAATAATCTATGTATCACCACACACATCAGCTTTCTTTGCAAAATAATTTCTGAACCGTATAATGCAAATTAATCAAAAACATATTATAGTCAATTTCAGGCATCACTGCCCCCCCCTAAAATGCGAAAGCTTTAAATAATATTTTTTTAAAAACTGCATTGCAGCAAATCATAAGTTTACTTACTAACAGCTTGTCAAAAGTAAAACTATTTAAAGTGTGCAAGCATTTATGAATGACCAATGACCCATTTACCTTCACACAGTCAGTTAAAAGAAAACAAGGGTGCAAGAGATCAATATCTTGTAACTGTTTCATTAAAAACTAAAAAGTCTCCTTGTGCTGCTTAATGTATCAGATATTGATGGGTAACAAGTTTAAAATAATTTAACAGTAGCCTAGAAATGTGTTCCTTGTATAAAGCTCCTACTAAAACAGTGCTACACAAAAGACTAACAGAATCAGCAATCAACTTGTTCTTTGGCTCACACCACTAGGGAAGAAGAGGTTACAAACAAAACACTTCCTACAAAAATACAAAGATACAAGGCTAACAATATCCTCACATTTTCACATTTTTACAGAAACAAAAACTTCACTAGTGTCAGAATGAGTAGACTCCCCCTCCCCACTAACCTATTGACAAACAGCGCTACAACTTCTTCCACAAGGCTTACTTCTGAAATAGCTGCATAATTCTCAACAATATCTACCCTTAATCACTTTCTCCTCCAAAACACACAAACCACATATTCCTTATCTACCTTTGAATTGTCAGAATGTCTCCAATGTCTCCTTTTATGTTTTTCCTCTCCTCTTATATCATTGGTGATTGCAGTCAGTCAATATTGTACAGCAACTATACCAAGATGCAAGACTATTAACTTTTAAAGTGACTCGGAGTCACATTTCATAAATTCTCCCTGGAGACATCTAGTGTTCTCTTGACTTTTTTGTAAAGTCTCCCCACATGTGTACACACCCCCATCCCTCTCAACTGCCCTGATTTTACTGGATGCTCCTGCTGTTGCCTCTTAAAGGCATGATTCTCGATAGTCCATATTTTTGCAGAATGCCCACATATTAACTTCACAGTTTTGTTCTGTTCCTCACACAGTTTGTGGCTTTCTGGCAAACCATTGACAAATGCAGTTTGTACATGACAGGCATTTAAGTTTCAGATGTCACATCTTTCAGTAAATGCATGCTAATGCAAATGTTATTATTTTAGCAACCTTCTAAGTTTATAAGAATAATTAAAATCTGTGCCTGATTGTGTTTTTTTCTCCCCTCATTAGTTTGGCTTTGGCTCTATGTCTTGTGCTACAAGATTGAGAGATATGCTTATAGGTGCCTAATAATTTACAAACTGTTGCAGGCCTTAAACAATGCCCAAGATCTTTATTGTACTGGACAAACTTCTCACTACGTTAAATTTTCAGTTAGTGTAGCAAGCTATGGCTGCTGTTTTTTGTATCAAGGGTCCAGGTTTTGAAGCCCCCCCCCATCCTTTCTAGTTTTCTTTTTTCAGTTTTAGCTGTTATTTCATATTATCTCCAGTATCTCGTGGTGAAACACAGTACAAAGGATTTGTCCAGATAAAATCATCTTAACTAGCAGATCTAGGAGACTCTCTCTCTCTCTCTCTCTCTCTCCCACACACATACACTCCCTGTGGGAGGAATAAAGATGCCTTGTCAAAGTTTCAAGTAATTTATTCAGTTAAGTAGGTAGACGGACAAGTGTTTTTCTTCTAATACATTATATTCAACAGGTCAGTTATTTAAAGGTAGTTAAAGACAATGGTAGGAGGGTCCAGGGGAGCTCATTGGAGGAAAATCTGGGAGATGGAAAAACAAGGAGCAAATCCTAAAGCTTAGAGATTAGTCCCTTATTTGAATATTCTTGAAAGACCAACTCAGCAGCCTGTGGAATCACATTCTTAGTTACAATGTTTTTTTTTTTATTTTAAACAAAGCATGACAATATATCATGAGCTATCACTATAGAACTATAGTTAAGAAAACACTTTCACCTAAGCTTCACAAGGTCCATCAAACAGAGCAGTTTACACTTTGATCATTGAAATATCTGCTTTTGCGAGGCTATAACCAGACTTAATTAGCCTGTTTGTACATGACAGGCTGTATCTGCTATTGTGGGGCTAATATTTCTTGGAGCTAATTGTGAAAGCTTTATTACAGAATATTTTCCAGTCTAACTTGTCCTTATCAATGTTTTTGTATGGGTTCCTATCATTTCATCGAAACTTCAGTAGTTCAAGCACCATATGTTCGAACTGTGAAGTTCGAAAACTGATTATCGTGAAGCCGCGGAACACTGAATTCTTTCCAAGGGAAAGAATTCGGTGGGCCGTTTCTGTGGCTTCACAATTTTCAGCACTGTGGTGGAAAGTTACGGGTTGGGTTCAGGTAAGTGTGCGATTGTGTGGACATTAGGTTTAGGGCATGGGTTAGGTGAGTTAAGGTTAGGGCATGGATGAGGTGGGTGTGCGATAGTGACAGACTTTAGGGTTAGGGCGGGATAGGTGAGTTAGGGTTAGGGCGTGGGTTAGGTGAATGTGCGATAGTGACAGACTTTAGGGTTAGGGTTTGGGTTAAAGTAAGTGAATAGATAGTAGTGTATGTATAGTTTAGTGTAGGGTTAGATGTAGGATTTTAAGTGTATGTGTATGGATTGCTGTTTTTTTGGTGTGCTTGTGTTGTGTGTGTGTTTCTTGGAACAGTGATTTTTTTCCCTGGAAAAAAAAATCGCTGTTCTAAGCCTTCGATGGTTTTGCACTTCGAGGTTAGATGTTCGAACATATGGTGTTCGAACTTCTGCTGTTTTGACGAAGTGATATAGACCTTTTGTATCACATATAATGTAAGAGGTTGTGCTCACTTTTATGGGACTCACATGCCCTAAAATACATTATGAAATACTATTCTTCTATTGCCTTGCAAAAAGGTTTACAGTGCCTGCTTGTAAGAGGCTCATGATTAATGTGACCAGTCCCCCGTCGTCTTCCTGATGTTGACAGACCTTTTTATATGCTGGGGAGGTAGTCAATTAGAGCTACACTAGGTGTCTCCCATTTATTTAACAATACATGCATCCATAAAATAGCTTACAATGCTCATTTTTACAGAGCTCATGGATGTGCAAAAGCAGGAGGAAAAATGTAAGTAAACTTTGAGACCTCAGAACCTTTTGTATAGGCTTACAGTACCCATGAAATAAAAATCCACCAAGTGGTGAAATGCAGCATATAAAAAGCCTTTAATAAAAATAAGAATCTCAGATCTTCTTTAAGCATAGGCAAGTTGTACTAAGGTGTGAATACAGCAGTGTAGAATGGCTCCCTGAGATAATTTTCATTGTACTGCAAGTTACAGAAATTTTATTAAATGCAGGCTAATTAGCTACAGTATATTCACATGGTCACTATGGGGTAACTGCAGCACCTTCATAAATTAATTTTTCAATGGTGACCCTAGCTTGTAACCGAACACAGGGGGAGTGATGTGATGCTTTACATAAGATCACTCTATTAAAGGCACAGTAACTAACGTTTATGTTGACCACTTCAGTTTTCTACAGTTTGTAGCAGTACAGTTCCTTAGACATCTGAATCAGGACTGAGATTGCAGTGCAGGAAAGGAAATCGCAGTGCCATAAATTCTCCAAGAAAGGTGAGCCGCAAGATTTCGAAGTTGCCCACTACCAACTTCATTTCACCAGCTTCTTGAGTGACTATGGAAATTTTTTCCAGCCATCTGCAACAACAGCCTGATCACCTGTTCTCTTGCTAAGTGATAAGACTTTTTTCTGTGTCACATATAAGTATAGATGCCATTAGGGAGCATAGCAGTAAATGTAAAAAAGCTTTACACTTAATGTCTCAGACCAACCAGATAAATTATGGTAAAAAATGCAATGTTGGCATACTCAGCAAAATTTGATGTATATGCATTATGTAAATAGGTTGTAACATTTGATTGGTACCTGAAACTAAAAAATGAGGCATGTCATAGTAAATGTTTATTGTGTGAATCATCAGAACCTGCTTTTTATGTGCAATGCCAATAAAAATACAGTGCAAGCTATAGCTCAAAGGTTAGACTGCAAATATAAACCTGTTAATGGTGATGAACCAACAAAAGGTAAAATGCTTAAGTTGCATCCAGATATTAAACAATTGTGTTTTGTTACAGCATTGATATCAGAGTTAGAACAACAGTCAAATCTTTTATTGACAGAATCCCCTATAGATCTTGTTACACCCTTTAAAAAATACGTACAACAGTGGAATGAAGCCACTGCTCAACATTCAACAGATGAGGACAGGAGTAAGGTTCTTGATCATTTAACAGAAGAATGTAACAAATTTCTAAGAGATAGACAAGATGATGACAAAAAGTTCAGAAGTGATGTACAAGACCTCTGTCAAAAGTGCATAGGGGCCCTACAATCAACAGAACAGTCTACTAAAAAGTATCATAAAACCTGTAAAGAACTTGTTCTTCTTTCGGCTTTTCCTGGTTAGGGGTCATCACAGCAGAACTCCAGTCTGCTAATGATTGGCAGTAGATTTTTTATGGGTGCCGAGGTGCCAGCTCGACGCTCAACCTTCAACAAAGGCATGCCCATTCTATGCATGTCTTTCAAACACCACTCGACCACAGGGAGGACATGCAGACTCCACACAGAAGATGCTCCCGCCGAGAATCAAACGTGAGAACCTATTGCTGTGAGGCAACAACGCTACCACTGTAAAGAACTACAAAAGGAAATATCAGATCTTAAGCAACAGTTTCAGAATAAAGAAAACCTGATTAGTGATGTTCAGGATAAACTAATACAAGCTAATCTTTGAATAGAAGAGTTAAAGGAGGAATTGCAGAGCACAAAACCAGTACAAGTCATAGAACAGGGCACCACATTGGAATGATAAAAAAGGCATATTTTACAACATGCTTGCATTTGAAGAATGGGTAGCATACACAGCAGGATCTGATCTATGGACAGATGCATTACGTAGATGTTTCTGGATTTTTATTTCCAAATGTTTTAAAACCTTCATTCAGTTAAAGAAAGACACATCAGTTAAACACTAAAGTAGGATGTATGACAGTTGTTCTAATGGCATACACACAAGGGCAGCCTCTCACAGCTAAGCTGTTAGATCATTTTAAAATTACCATTTCAGATAAATTGATGGAACAAGCTGATCATTTCAGACTTGCCTTTCAGATCATATATTAAAGGTCAGAGAGGGACATGCAAAAAACAGAAATACAGAAACAGTTAATACATTGCTTTCTAAAGCAAGTCAAAGGAGTTTCAGGGGATATTAAATGCATTTATGAAGAAAATTCAGATACCCTCACTGATTTGGTACAAAAATTAATGAGAGTACTGATTATGGTCGATGATGGGACAGTATACTCACACCATATCTTTGTATTAGGATAGGGTAGTGAGCCATTTGAGGTAATTGGAGAAGTTAAAAAACAGGGGAAGGCAACAGTGATGTGAATAACCACCAGCAGGTAGAGCTGCATCTACACCACCAGCTCCTGTTCCTGTGTCTGTAGCACCAGAGTTGAGTGTAGGTAATGAACAAAAGGTACCAACATGTTTTTTTTCTGTAAGAAAAAAGGACATGTTAAACAAAATTGTGATCATTATAAAGCTTGGCATAAAAAGAAGGGAGAACAGGATGTGTTTCCAAAAACAGAACTAAAAGATTTGCAAGAAAAACAGGTATATGCACACAGACCTTACAATATCGGTAAAGACAGTTATAAGGGCCATCAATACACAGGAAAAGGGGATGTATGCCACACAGATTTTCAAGCAATCTCACCTGCAAATCCAAAACATTTGGTAGAGCAGGCAGAAGCGATGGCTAGGCAGCAGTTATGAAAAGAGATTGAAAAACCTAAATATGTAGATCACTCAGACACAGATGAACATGGCAAGCAAGAACATGCAATTTGTCATATTGTATTTGACAATAAAGTGGAGGATGAGTGGCCCTCCTTATAATAGGGCCCCCCCCCCCACTCTGGTATCTTTCTTGACTACTTTTTAAAGCGGTCAAGATAGATGACCACTGATTGATATCTGGGTAGTGCGATCAGTATGGAAAATGTCTTATTAGAAACAGGAGCAGCAGTATCCATCACAAATAGACAGTTACCTTAAAATCCTAGAAAAAAGGTTTGCATTTCAGAATTTAATGGCACAGGATGTTATGCAGTAAGTAGCCAAGATGTAGACATAAAATTTAACCAAAGAGAACAGACATGGAAGGGTGCATTTTTAATGCATCCATCTTGTTCAATTACCATTATTGGTATGGACATTCTAGGACCTTTGGGTATAGTAAGTATTTTGTGGATAGGAGACAGGAAAAAAGGAGAGGGAGAGAAAAATGCAGATTGCTGTGCAATCTCTCTTCCTGAAAAACCTGGCAAGCCTACAGGATATTTGAATACAGACAGTGAGGATGTGTGGCAGCATTTACATCAGCAATTCCCAAATCTGTGGTCCAAGGGTCCCAGTGACTGTGGAAAACTAGAAATGCCAGTAGGGGTGGGTAGTGATCAGGATTATATACCTCCATTTCAAAAACAATATCCCATTCCTAAGGAGGCAGAAGGACATATAGGTTCATAGGTTCATAGGTAGGTACTAGGCTATCTGCCCAAAGGCATTTATAAGCCTAGCCAGAATGTGTTGGCTTTCGCCGCCCCCTTAGATTAGTTCTCTGTGCCTCTGTCCAGCAGAGCCATTGAAGTGATCCCTGGGGTAAACTTTCTGTTTCGCATCCACTCGTCAAGGTTTCTCTTGAAGAGGGTTAGCGAGGAGCTCTGCCTAATGTAGATTGGAATCTTGTTCCAGAGCATGTCTCTGGGACAGGAATCTATTCCTCCAGCATGTCCTATTTATTGTTGTGGTGAGGTTTAGATCCCTGAAGCATGTGGCTCGAGGGGATATGGTTTTCTTTAGGTGGAGCATGTCCATCAATTCTGGGTTGGACATGGCCTTGTATGTCAGGCAGAGATCACCTCTGCGTAGGCGGTATGCAACTGAGTACAGCTGAAGTTTCTTCAGTTGAGCTGCATAGGGCATCTGCTTGAGGCCACTGATACTCTTGGTGAGGTACTTCTGTGGTCTTTCCAGTTGTTGCAGGTGTCTTGTGAGGTACATCTCAAATGGGGCATTGTGCTCTATGATGGGTCTGATGAATGATGCATAGAGGGGCCCAATGACCTCTTTCGATCTGGATGCAAACCCTTTTGTGATTAGGTGGGTCATATAGAAGGATTTTCTAACCACTTTGGCAATGTGATTATCAAAGGAGACGTTACTATCTATTTGGATCCCCAGATCCCTTATTACATCTTCCTTATTTAGGGGGCTACCACCTATGTGGTAGTTTGTGGGTATATTGTCTTTTCTAAATGGGATGACTATGCCCTTTTTGGCATTTAACTTGAGGCCATGGTTTTGATACCAGGTATGTGTCTCAGTGAGACCCTTTTGGAGGATGTCTGTGTTAGCCAAAGAGTCAATTATAGCCCCTAGTTTGCAGTCTGTGAACTTGGTCAGCCACAGTCCTGCTGTGCTTGCCTGTACCTCTAAGACGTATATGCTGAACAGGAGGGGTCCAAGGACTGAGCCCTGGGGAACACCACTTGTAACCGGTTTAGAGTCAGACCTAGCTCCCGCAACTCTTACCGTGTAGGTTCTGTCTGTGAGTCAGTTGGCAACCCATCTCATGATGTAGGGGTTTATGTTTAGGCTGGTGAGCTTGTCTACAATACATCAATGGGGAATGGTGTCAAAGGCCTTTGTGAGGTCTAGTTAGGCTGTGTGGACCACCTTTCCCTCGTCTATACCCTTGGTAACTGTCTCAAAGAAGTCCACCAGGTTTAGGAGGCATGATCTGCCCTTAGCAAAGCTGAACTGGGTAGGGTCCAGTGTTTGGAGGTTCCCAATGTCTCTGTTAATGAGATCCATGATGACACACTCCATAGCTTTGCAGATCAAGCTAGTCAGGCTTATAGGGCGATAGTTCCCGGGGTCCGTTGTGGCCCCACCTTTGTGGAGTGGAATAACCATTGCTGTGCGCCACTCTGTGGGCACATAGCCTGTGGAGAGGCTGAGTTTAAACAGTGTATTTAGGTGAGGGGTTAGTTCAACTTTGAGTTTGTGTAGGACGAAGCCTGGAACATCATCTGGTCCCATTGATGCTGTGTTTTTGGCTTTGGAGAGGGCTGTTTTAACCTGAGTGTCTGTGATTTCAGGGCCACTACATTCTTCTGGTATAGTTATGGGCCCTTTTGGGGGTGAGAAGGGGGTGAAGCTTGCACTGAACCTGCCTGCCAGGATGTTGGCTATATCGGTCGGTTCAGTGTATTTTGTGCCATTCTGCACTAACTCCGAGCAGATCTGAGAATTGCCACTTATACTCTTGACATAGCTAAAGAATGCCTTGTGGTTATCTTTGGAGTCCATGGCAATTTTTCTTTCAAAGCTAGCCTTGGATGATTTTATGAGGGCACATAGTTTCTTGCTGATACTGATCAGGGATGTCTTCCCTTCTTGGAGTTTTACTCTTTTCTGTACTAGTTTCTTCCTTCTGTTGTATAGCTTGTTTATGGCAGGGGTCCACCAGACTGGTTTCCTTTTCGCATTTATATCACGTTATCGAAAAATGAAAATAGCGAACGCTATTTTATCGAACCTAAAATATCTAAACCACATAATATTGAACATTCAGAACAGTGAATTATTTCCTTGGGAAAAAATTTGCTATTCCGAAACACATACACACAACACAAGCACACCTAAAAAACATCAATACACACACATACACTTATAATCCTTCAACTAACCCTACACTAAACTATACCTACACTACTATCTATCCACTTACCTTAACCCAAACTCTAACCCTAATGTCCATCATTATCGCACACTCACCTAACCCATGTCCTAACCCTAACTTACTTAACCCGCCCTTAAACCTAATTCACCTAACCCGCACCCTAACCCCACCTAATCCGTGCCCTAACCCTAACTCACCTAACCTGCTTTCTAATCCTAACAACCACACAATCGCACACTTACCTGAACCTGACCCGTAAATCTCCACCACAGTGCTGAAAATAGCGAAGCCACAGAACCGTCCAACCAAATTCTTTCCCTAGGAAATAATTCTGTGTTCTGCAGCTTCGCTATTTTTAGCATTGATTAAAACGGGTCGATATTAGAACATTTGAAGTTTGAAAATTTTGATGTTCTGATATAGACCCTCCTTTTCTTGGAGGAGTGAGTCTTGGTTTTGTTTGGGATAGCATGATCCATGCATTCTTGTAGGTGCCCATAGAGTGCATTAGTAAAGGATTTTGCAGCTTGGACAGCGTTATCCTTTAGCATGGGGGCTTTGAAACTTCCCACCTCGGTTTTAAGTAACATGAAGTTTGCTTTTGAAAAGTTTTTCACAGTGGTTTCTTTGACCGGGGGTGGTGGCAGAATGTGGATATCCAGAGTGATTAGTTTATGGTCAGATCTAACCAGCAAGGGGTTGACCTCTGGTGTGGAACACGGGTCGCCCATGTTGGTGATGACCAGGTCCAATATGTTGTCACCTCTGGTGGGGGTGTTGACCAGATGATCCAGGGCGTTTAAGTTTATAAATTCTAGGAAATGTTGGGCAAGGGAGTTTGTACTTGAATAGTTCTCCCAGTTAATGTTTGGGTAATTGAAATCACCCAATATCAGGGGGTTTGATATGACCTTTATGTTTCCCAGTGTTTCCAAGAATGCGAAGTGGGGGTCCTGGGGCATGGTGGGTGACCTGTAGCAAGCTATAATTTGAATAGCAATTTTGCCCATTGTTAGTTGCATGTGGATGATCTCTAAAGCATCGTGCTGTGCCACAAACCTGGAGGTGTGGGTATCCTTGATGAATATGGATACTCCCCCACCTTTTGTATTTCGGTCCGGGTTTTGTGGCCAAAATGTATGGTATGAGTTGTAGCCTGGTAGTGCTGGGGTGCTCTCTGGAGCCTTAAACTAGGTTTCTGTTACTGCACATATATACATTTTCTCCATACTGAGGAGTGCTTTGAGTGCATGCATTTTGAGGTTTAGACTTCTGGCATTGAGTAGCATTAGCCTCAGTTTTTTGTTACTTGTGCTATTTACGGTGGTGGGTTTGTCTTTTGAGCCTTGCCTAAAAAAGGCATTATGGGGGTGGCAAAAGCCTTGGCCAGTATTCAAAAGCCTAAGGGTGACAGGTGCAAGCCATCTCTAGCAAAGCAGCATGGCTTGTCGAGCATGTCATCCCAGGCTGACAGACACTGGATCGCCTTTGAATGACACCAGAAGCTTAGCCAATTGTTGAAACTGATAATTTTTTCTCTATACCGTGGTATCATTCTTGGTGAGGGCAGGATGTTATTCAGGGTCAGGGTCATACCAGCCTGGGCTACACAATCAGAGAGCTCCTCCATGTCTCTTTTCATGGAGTACAGGGAGGTATGGCTCAGGTCATTTACACCAACATGGACAACGACAGAATCATATTTGTACTTGTTCTGGAGTGACCTGAGTGCTTGTGTTATGTGGCGGATCCTGGCACCCGACAGGCAGCTAACAGTAGCCTTCGCCTTGTTCAGCCTAGTGAGTGGGACGTCAGTGTGCCTGACTATACAGTCACCAATTACTAGTGTATTGGGTATGTTATTTTGCCTTAAGGGCTGTGATTGCATGGCACACTGGTTTTCTGAAGTATGTGTTTCATGGTTTGTGTTGGGGGGGGGTAGAGGTTGCTTGCATGTCTGCTTTGGAGGTCTCTGTTGTTTTTGCAGATTTTTATTTAGAGCCTCCGAGCATGTTTTTGTGTATTTATGTGTGTTTTTTGCCAGTGCTGGTTTCATAGGTCTATGTGAGACTGGTGGGGTGATTCAAGTAATTCCCTTCTCCTCTGGACTGCCTGGTCCAGTCTTGGGTTGAGAGAGCTTAGCCTCCAGTTTGGCTGTATAATTGCATCTCCCACATGTATTAGTGTTTGGTGGAAGGAGGAGAGGGTTGTCTGTGTACATGAGGCAATTGTAACATTGGCTCAAAATTCCCAGATTCACCAGTTGGACCGGAGAGTACACCAGAAACTGCCTTTTGGACATGCCTGGATAGGTACAGTGAACTGTTTTACAGATTGGCTGGTAAGGTCGAATAGAGAGCCTTGTCCTTTTCTACAGTATGGGGGGGGGGTCTAATGCTAAGGTTTATTAGTGCTTGCTATGAGTTTTGAGCAAGTGCCGGGATGAGAAGTGTCAAAGGAAAAACAACTTCAAAAAGATCAACACATGGCAGGTTCAGGTTAAGGCACTTTAATCTTGCAGCAAGGAGACAAAAACGTGCTAATACAGAGTTTGTCTAACTAGAATTAGGAAGTGAAGCTATTCTTATACATTTCTTACAAGGCATTGCCTACTAAGCTGACGTAATAAATCACAAGTTCTTTCAATATTATTTCATAGCAGCTGTTTGTCCCAGATTTTCTGCTGGCATATCAAGTTCACAAAAAAACTTCCTAAGAAAAACAACGTGGCCTTGATGACCACCAGTCAGATACAACTTCTCACTATGCAATGTTACTATTCAAGGTACTATGGCTAATTCGAGCACAAAGCAAGTACAGATTATAGTTCATTTCTTCAAGCAGTCTTTTTCAACTGTATCTATCATTTCTGCAGCTCTGCATATTCTCATAACACGAACACAGCTGATTGTTCAAGTTCAATAACATTATAGAAAACAGTATTGTTCTATTCATTATTTTCCTGACCTAGCAGATAACCACCTGCTTCTCAGTAAATTTCCAAAAGGCATAAACATGAATTTTGCTGTGCTAGCAAATACTAGGTCAGAGAGCATCTTGCAGTTTCAGAAAGCATATTGCAGTTTGAAAAGCATCTTATAGTTTCATACAAAACTAAGCTGTACATAAAATAGAATGAAATGTGTTAACCCTTTTAGCTTCTAATAAGCACTAAACATATACATTAATACATATTTTTCTAAGAAGAAGTGAATGGTTTGAGTGCTTAATTTGAAAGTTTGTCTAGTCCCAAGGGAAAAATTGAAGAGTAGACTTTGTGGAGCCGGGAATATTTATACCCTAGCTAACCGGTGCTGCCTGGCACGCAAAACCACGCAAATGCAGGTTTTTATAGAAGGGAAATGAAAGAGATAGAAATTAGCCCAAAATGGCCAATAAACTACTAAATTCTGGGCTGAAACCACTCCTCCAGGGACAGATAGGCTGCTCAAAGTTCCCTCTCTCACAGTGAACAGAGAAACTGCCTTCTATCCAAGTAAGGTATGAGCAAACACAGAAACTTGTAACACAGCCCTAAATTCAGCACTAACCTAAAACTGGACTATACCAGCTTAGAAATGCGGGAAAACAAGTATATTTTTGTGTTTTCTTTTGTTATTTTCCAGAAAATAAAGCAGATACAATAAAAAAACACTTTAAATGCACATAAATGGCTATCACACTTGAGTGTGTAGCCTACAACAGTTAAACCGGTAATTTAAACACCAAAACAACTTTGTTAAAGTGCAGGCAGTAAAATAAGTACAATATGTAGCTGAAACAAGCTTTTTAAATCACAGAAACTCTAGAAAATCTGTGTTTTAGATGGAATTAGATAAAGGCAGCAAGATAATGCAGAAAAATTATACTTAATCACTCCAAAGTCTCTCTTTTGTCTCTCTGCTGCTGTAGAACTCTGCACGGCACCAGGCAGGAGCTTGCTGAGCTGTATACTAGCACAAAAACCTTGCAAATGTGGGTTTTATAGCAGGGAATTGAAAGAGAGAGAAATTAGCCCAAAATGGCCAATAAACTACTAATTTCTGAGCTGAAACCACTCCTCCAGGGACAAATAGGCTGCTTAAAGCTCCCTCTCTCACAGTGAACAGAGAAACTTACTTCTATCCAAGTAAGGTATGGGCAAACACATAAACTTGTAACACAGCCCTGAATTCAGCACTAACCTGAAAACTGGACTATACTAGCTTAGAAAGGCGGGAAAAAGTATATATTTTTATTTATTTTTTTTTTTTCAGAAAATAAAGCAGATACAATAAAAAAAAAAACACTTTAAATGCACAGAAATGGCTATCACACTTGAGTGTGTAGCCTACCACAGTTAAACAGGTAATTTAAACACAAAAACAACTTTGTTAAAGTGCAGGCAGTAAAATAAGTACAATATGTAGCTGAAACAAGCTTTTCAAATCACAGAAACTCTAAAAAATCTGAGTTTTAGGCGGAATTAGCTAAAGGCAGCAGAAAATTATATTTAATCACTCCAAAGTCTCTCTTTTGTCTCTCTGCTGCTGCAGAACTCTGCAGGACACCAGGCAGGAGCCTGCTGAGCTGTATACTAATGCAAAAAACTCACAAATGTGGGTTTTATAGCAGGGAAATGAAAGAGAGAGAAATTAGCCCAAAATGGACAATAAACTACTAACTTCTGAGCTGAAACCACTCCTCCAGGGACAGATAGGCTGCTCAAAGCTCCCTCTCTCACAGTGAACAGAGAAACTTCCTTCTAGCCAAGTAAGGTATGGGCAAACACCAAAACTTGTAACACAGCCCTGAAGTCAGCACTAACCTGAAAACTGGACTATACTAGCTTAGAAAGGCTGGAAAACAATTATATTTTTTTTTTTGGGGGGGGGGTTGTTTTTTTTCAGAAAATAAAGCAGATACAATAAAAAATATTTTGCAGAATGGGAAAAGGAAGGAATTATACAAAAAGGCAACAGTCTCACAAACTCACCAATCTGGCCAGTTAAGAAAAAAGACGGGAGTTTCATCTTGCTATTGATTTATGGAAGGTTAATCAATGAACAACTCCTAGAGCACATTTGATTCTGGGAGTTCCAGAGTTGTCTGCACATATTAAGTGACAAAGTAAGTGATTTACAGTAATAAATTTAGCAAATGGCTTTTTTGCAGTACCACTCAGGAAAAATGACTGACCACGACTTGCCTTTACATTTAAAAATCAGCAATATGTCACAACAAGATTACCTCAAGGATTTCAAAACAGTCCACTTATCTTTCACCAGACAGTAGAATCTATCCTGCAACATCTACAAAAGGATGATTCAGTATTACATTACACTGATGACATATTAATCCAGTCTGTGACAGTAGAAAAACATGTACAGCTTCTTAAAAAAGTTTTTAATACTCTACAGTACAGTACAGCAGGCAGGGTTTAAGGTTAAAAGTGAAAAAATCAGTTTACATCTCAAGAAGTCAAGTTTCTAGGCACTGTTATAAAACCATCAGGAAAGACTCCTTGTCCAATGTGTGTGCAAGGCATTTTACAAATGGAAAAGCCATTGACTATAGCAGATCTGCATAAAATTCATGGGAATCATGAATTACAATAGGGAATTTATAGAGGATTATGCAGCCGTGGCTGCTCTTCTTTACAAAATGTTACAAGAACAGAAGAGCTCCACCTTTTTAAAGTGGGGATCCCATGAGAATGAGGCATTTTCACAAATAAAAGTAAAATAAGCACAAGCTACAAAATTAATAGCACCCACACCAGAGGTGCCATTTGTGCTACAGGCAGCAGCAGTGAAGAAAACGTTAACTGTGGTGCTATTACAAGAATGGCCACATGGTGGCGACAACAGAATGGAAAAACATTATGTCCAGTTACTTTCTGTAGTAGAAAGATGACCCCAGTGGAATTGGGCTACCACCCTTGCATACAGTTATTGGCCATTTACTGGGGTATCAAGCAAACTGAGTATTTGACTGCATTTTCCAATATTATAGTACAAACACATCAAGAAGTAAAAGCTCTAGTAGATAATTTTGAAATGAACAAAATCACAGACGGTATTTAGTCAGGCAGTCTTTGCAAAATGGATGGCATTGTTCGGAATGAAAACTGTCACAATTTAGATGGGACAAATATAATTTGTCAAATCACATGGGATATGAAGGAAAACAGCATAACTGCCTAGAAAAAATAATGTCACCGGACGTGCAATTTCTGGCATCTAATTTTGACCACTTTAAACCATCCATCTTTATAGATAGAGCACAGTATTGGGACAAAGCCAAATACTGCACAGGATTTGTTGTAGTTCTGGAAAATCCACAGATGGGTTATTCTGAACTAATCAAGTTACCAGGGCATAAGTCAGCTCAAAGAGCTGAATTGGAGGCAGTACTGTACATGCTAAGGTATTATAATCCTGTTAACATTTTCTCAGACAGTGCTTATGTAATACATTCTTTAAGACTGCACATGGACACCTGGATAAGGTGAGGATTTGTAGATAGTGTAGGCAAAGTATTACGCCATGCCAAAGCATTAAAAGACATACATAAATTCATAACAATGTCAAATCAACAAGGACAGTACAACATTTTAAAAGTAAAAGCACACCAAAAACCAACAAGTGAAACTTTCAGGTTAAATGCATTGGCTGACTCATTAGCAAAACAAGCAGCACAAAGTGGGGAAAACTTTCAGGGTATGCATACATTGATACAGAAATTAGTGCCTTAAAAACAGAAGTTAGTACCCTAAAAGAGTTAGACCAACAATCAATTAAGGAAGATCTTGTGAATATTCAAAGAAAGCAAGATTTAAAAGAAGAAACAGACCAATGCATGACTGCAGGAGGACCACCAAAGTAATATTATGTATATCCCACTACAAAAGGGTTACAGTTGCCTTATGTGCCATATCAGTTAGCATGTCAGTTGGTCAAATTAAATCACCAGATACTGGGGACATGTAGCAGCTGATAAGCTATGGACAGTTGTAAAAGAAAAATATTGAAACCCAAATTTAAAAAAAGGTCTGTAGGCTGATGGTAGAAGAATGTCTAATCTGTTTCCAGGTAAATGCTAAAAGCAAAAAGCCTCAGTTACATCAGGTACAGCCAGCAGATGGGCCATGGTATGCATTCCAGATAGATTATGCAGGTCCTTTGCCAACAACAAAGAGAGATTACAGATACCTACTAGTAGTGGACGTCTTTTCAAAATGGGTAGAAGCAATTCCTACCAAAACCATGGCAGCAAAGGCAGCAGCAGAAGCCTTATGGAAAAATATTTTTTGTCATTGGGGGTGGCCATGTAACATAGAATCAGATAATGATCTACAATTTGTTAGTAATGTCATTAAGCAAATATGCAATTTGTTGGGCATACAGCAAAGATTTCATGTACCATACCATCCACAATCCAATAGCATAGCAGAGCACATGAATCAGACGTTAAAGGAATGTTTAAAAAAGGAAATACTTGGGTGCAGCAATTGCCTGGCATTTTAATGAGTATTTGGGCAACACCAAATAGCAAAACAAGTAGCTCACCATATGAAATAATGACAGGTCAGAAAATGCCCATACAACTACCATTTGATCCGGATATACTTAATGATAGGCCTATGTTAGAAAGCAGTAAGCATCAGAAATGGTTAAAAAGGCTTACAGAAATGTGTGATTACAATGCAAGAGAGCAAGCATTCAACCTATGGAGAAATGAGTAAATTTTCCCACCTGAAGAAAACCTTCCCTGCAGAACAAAAGTAATGGTAAAAACATTACAAATGGATGGTCCATGGGATAGCAACTGGCAAGGTCCTTTTGAAGTAGTGGAACAAATTGGGCCATTAGTGTATAAAATCAAAGGAAAAAAGAAAAACAAAACAATGTTGGTAAATAAATATCAGTTAAGAGTTATTAAAACTAGTCAGCAATGTAAATCTGATTACGTGTATTCTCTTGTAGGTTTCCTACAGGAAAAAAACATAATGAAACAGACATGGTTTAAAGTGCATCCTTTTGGAAATCCAGTTTTGGATGACCAAAGGCAAAATGATTCAGCAATGGAATTTCTATTTAAAGGATTTTTTTTTAATTGATAATAGCTATCATACTAACTATTATTGTATTACTTAGTATTAAATTGTACTTACAACCTGTTAATCAAACTGTAAAGTTACATGAGAGAGAAAGTAAAGAAATGTGAAAAAATTAGAAAGATTGGTCACCATCTTTTAACACTTTTTTGGCAAGACAATGTTTGTATGCAAAAAGTATGAATGTTTCTAATTGCTGGGTATGTAGTTTAATACCTAAAATAACAGGGGTTATACCTCTGGTGCCAATTCCATTAAATACTGTTAATAATTGGAGACTGCTGATAAATGAGACAGGAGACCAAGTTATAAATCTACAGTTATGTAAAGCAAGAGTACAGTTATCTGCTATAGTACAGGGAATCAAATGTTTTCAACAAAATGGAATCATCCCAGTGGGTAATAGTAACTGTATTCAAACAATTGAAATTATAAACTTTCAAAACCACATACCAGTACGTGGGGTATTTTTTCATGGTTTTCCTGTTCTAATACCAGCCAAGGTTCAGTTAATATTAAGTAGCACAACAGTATTTCATTTTTCACAAAACAATAAAAATGAGTGCAAAACCAACATTACATGTTAGCGAAGTAAAACAGATAAAAATGTTATGGTTGTACACTTTAAAACTCCTACTATGGGACAAGTAAATGGCAGTCTAGTAAATATCAGTGTCGCCCTGTCAGATGGGTTATATTACATTTGTGGTAAACAGTTTAGGACAGAGCAGACTGCTCGGGGCGGGGAACATGATACATTCCCTTTGTGCATCTATGTTGTTACCTTGCGTGTTGCCAGGTCACTCACCACAAGAGCACGTGCGTTAATTCTATAAATATCTGTTCATACTCTAAACAAGGAATAAAACCACAGTCAAATAATACGCTTTTTGAGATATTTGTCTAACCGACAGTGATATGACAAAGATCATATTGTAGTATTTTAACAAACTCTCAAAACAGCTGTTCAAGCAACTTCTAAAGAGCATGAAAACTGGAAGTTTTGACTCTGTTTTTTCAGTTAATCTTGGTGGCTTTGAAACTGCCCGCCCCTCTTGTAAATTTGTGTTTGGATACTCCTTCTGGGCCCATCTCATTTGCTCACTCAACTGAGTGCAGTGAGATCGTATTCTGATTTCAGGCACTCCTACTAGAGCATCTGGGAAAGAAAAAAAAATTTTAAGCTTGTTTCCTGCCTTTCCTGTAAGTGGTCTAGACTGTTTGTAGGCTTCTGAGCCCCCAAGCCTTTCTGTGTTGGAGGGAAGCCTTCTAGCTTAATTTTGTTTCTTAGAACTAGCCAGTTTTCTAGTTTCAGCACTCAAATCTGTTTCTTTGAACTCAGCACTTGTTCAGAACTCATTGTAAGCACTAAATAAGCTGCAAATTACTACACCACTCAACTTTCCTCACTTGTCTAGAGGAATGCAGTTTTTTAATAAATAAGCACATATCCAGGCATGTCTAAGGGTCAGCTCCTGGTGATTTCTCCTGTCTACCTGATGAATCTGGGCATCTTGGCGCAATGCAGCAATTGCCTCATGTACACAGACAACCCTCTCCTCCTACCACCCAACACTACAACCTGTGAGAGATGCACTTATATAGCCAAACTGGAAGCAAAGCTCTCTTCACTCAAGACTGGACTAGACAGTCAAGAGGAGAAGGTAAACACTTGCATCACACCACACTCATCACATAGTCTCTCAAACCCTACACCACCAAAACACACACATTGAAACACAAAACACACACCTACATTCACAGAGGCTCTCAATAAAAACCTGCCCAAGCATCAGGAACCTCCAAAGCAGAAATGCAAGCACACTCCACCCCCCAACACAACCCAAATGACACATAGTCCACAAACTCGGTGTGCCACTCAACCACAGCCCATAAGGCATAACAACGTACCCAACACTCTAGTCATAGGTGACTCCATAGTCAGGCACACTGATGTTCCACTCACCAGGCTAAACAAGGAGAAAGTTACTGTCAGCTGCCTGTCAGGTGCCAGGATCTGCCACATAACGCACACACTCAGGTCACTCCACAACAAGTACAAATATGACACTGTCATTGTCCATGTTGGTGTGAATGACCTGAGACGTACCTCCCTGGACTACATGAAAAGAGACATGGAGGAGTTCTCCGATCTTGTAGCCCAGACAGGTATGACCCTAGCCCTGAGTAGCATCCTGCCATCACGCAGAATGATACCACAGTACAAGGACAAAATGACTGACTTCAACAATTGGCTAAGCTTCTGGTGTCATTCTAAGGGGATCCAGTATTTGTCTGCTTGGGACGACATGATCGACAGACCATCATGCTATACCAGAGATGGCCTGCACCTGTCGCCCTTGTGATTCTGGATACTGGCTAAGGCTCTTGCCACCCCTATAGTGCCTTTTCTAGGCAAGGTTCAAATGACAAATTCACCACTGTAACAGGTACAAGCAAACAACATCTGAGAGTAATGCTACTCAATGCCAGAAGTCAAAACCTCAATATGCACTCACTCGAGGCACTCCTTAAAATGGAGAACATCGACATCTGTGCAGTGACAGAGACCTGGTTCAAAGCTCCAGAGAGCACTCCTGAATTACCAGGCTATAATTCATACCACACCTTTTGGCCACCTAACTCGGAACGAAGCACTAAAGGTGGAGGCGTGTCCATATTCATTAAGGATATCCACACCTCCAGGCTAGTTGCACAGCATAATGTATCTGAGATCATCCAAATGCAACTAAATCTGGGCAAGACCACAATCCAAATTGTAGCTTGCTACAGAAACTCCACCATGCCCCAGGATTCCCACTCCTCATTTCTTGATACACTGGAAAGTATTAGGGTACAACCCAACACCCTAATAATGGGCGATTTCAACTACCCCATCATTAACTGCAAAAACTACTCATGTACCAACTCATTTGCTCAATGTTTTCTGGAATTCATAAATTCCAAGGCCTTCAATCAACTTATTCACACCCCCACCAGGGGCAGCAATATCCTAGACCTGGTCATTACCAACATGGGCAACCAGTGTTCTACACCAGAGGTCAATTCTTTGTTGGTCAGATATGATCACAAGCTAGTCACCCTAGACATCCACATCCTGTCCCCACACCCAATTAGGGAAACTACCATAAAAAACTTCTCCAAAGCCAACTTCACACTTCTTAAGACAGAAGTGGCAAACTTCATGACACCCATGCAGATGGACAGTAGAGGTACGACTGCTGAATCCTACACAAATGCACTTTATAAGCACTTACATGAGTGCATGGATCATGCTATCCCTAAAAGAACCAAGATGCTATCCTGCAAAAAAAGGAAGCCAATCTGGTGGTCCTCTGCCATAAACAAACTCTACAACACAAGAAAGAAACTGTTGCAACAAAAGAGTAAAATCCCATGACTGGAAGAACTCCCTGGTCAACCTCAGTAAGAAGCTGAGATCCCTCATAAAATAATCCAACGTTAGTTACGAAAACAAAATTGTCACTGACTCTAAAGACAACCACAAAGCATTCTATAGCTATGTCAAGAATCTCAATGGCAACACACAGATCTGCTCCTGGTTATAGCACAATGGCACTAAATATATAGAACCAACTGATATTGCCAACATCCTGGCAGATAGGTTCAGTGCTAACTTTACTCCCCTCTCACCCCCTAGAGGGCCCATCTCTATACCAGAAGAATGCAAAGTTCCTGTAATCATGGCTGCACAGGTAAAAACCACACTCTCCAAAGCCAAGAACACAGCATCATTGGGACCTGACAATACCCAAGCTGCATTCTACATGAACTACAGAATGAACTGGCACCCTACCTAAGTACCATGTTCAATCATAGCCTCACTTCAGGTTTTGTACCCATTGAATGGTGCACCACGATGGTTATCCCACTCCACAAAGGGGAGCCATGACGGACCCCGGGAACTACTGCCCAATTAGCCTGACGAGCCTGGTCTGCAAGGCCATGGAACGTATCATCATGGAACCCATAAACAAAGACATTGGTAACCTCCAAACTCTGGACCCTACCCAGCTCAGATTTGTAAAAGGCAGATCATGTCTCCTAAACCTGATTGACTTCTTTGAAGCAGTCACCAAAGCCATAGATGAGGGTAAGGTGGTTCACACTGCTTATCTAGATCTCACCAAGGCTTTCAACACTATCCCCCACTCTGGAATTATAGATAAGTTCACTAAACTAGGTATAAATCCCTATGTCACAAGATGGGTTGCCAACTGGCTCTCGGGCAGAACCCACACTGTGAAAGTAGCAGACTCCAAATCCGACTTCAGACCCGTGACAAGTGGAGTACCACAGGGTTCAGTCCTGGGTCCTCTCCTGTTTGGTATCTACTTCTTTGAATTACAGACTAACACAGAAGGTCTTTCGCTAACAAAGTTTGCAGATGACTGCAATGTAGGAGCCATAATCGAAACTCCTAATGATGTGGACATACTACAAAAGGGCCTCACTTGAGACAGATGCCTGGTGCCAAAGCCATGGCCTGAAGCTCAATGCCAAAAAGTATATTGTCATCCCCTTTGGTAAAAACTCTGTACCCATGAACTACCACATAGCTGGTAGTTTACTTAACGCCAAACATGTGATAAGAGACCTTGGGACACAGGTGGACAGTAGTCTCTCCTTTGATAATCACATCATCACAGTGGTCAGGAAATCCTTCTACGTGGCCCACCTTATCACAAAAGGCTTCTCATCCAGAAAAAATATAGAGTACAATGCCCCTTTTGGTATGTACCTCACAAGACATCTACAACAACTGGAAAGGCCACAAAAATACCTCACAAAGAGGATTACTGGCCTCAAACAGATGCCCTATGCAGACCATCTCAAATAACTCCAGCTTTACTCCGTCACATATCGCCTACTCAGAGGCAATCTCTTCCTAGCATACAAAGCTATGTCAAACCCAGAGCTGTTGGGCATGCTCCACTTAAAGAAATCCCAGTCCCTCCGAGCTACACGCTCTAGGGACCTAAACCTTGTCACCACAATAAACAGAACATGCTGGAGGAATAGATTCCTGTCCCAGATACGTCCCATACCCTGGAACAGACTACCTATCTTTGTCAAACAGAGCTCCTCATTAGCACTCTTCAAGAAAAATCTTGATTATTGGATGGGAAATAGGAAATTCACCCCAGGGATCCCTTCTGTGGCTCTGCTCGACAGGGGCACAGGAAAATAATTTTCTTGGGTGGCTAGGCTTATATAGGCCCTAGGGCAAATAGTCTAGTACCTACCTATGAACCTATATGCTTATAAATGGTTACCAAAGGGATGGGATGGCACCTGCTATATAGGACTAGTAGTACCAGCAATGCATCAGGTAAAAGAGTTACCAAAGGGAAGGATTAGAAATGAGAAAAGGACATGAGACATATTACCTGTAACTGAAAATCCAGAAAATCCAGTAAACACCTTACATACATCACACATTTACCACCAAAATCTTGATTACTTAAAATTAAAAGATATGGATCTACGAGATGATGTTATTTCTGGAGCAGGTATATTCCCTTGGTATGGAGAAAAAAAAGCCATTTGGAGTTAAGAAAACTATCTAAATTGGTTATGTGTTAGCAAATGCCACTTTCAGTGCAATCTCAGACATTACTGTTGAAATGACAACCATACGAACTATGGTTTTACAAAATCAAATGGCATTAGATTACATACTAGCATCCCAAGGGGGTACATGTGCCTTACTAGGAGAGCAATGCTGTACATTTATTCCAGAGAAAAGAGAGTCTCTAAAAGAGCATTTAGAGGTATTTGCGTAAGTGTCACAACATACTAGAAAAAACTGGAATGATGATTGGAGTGAGTGGTTTAGTAATCTATTTACAGGGTGGACAGGGAAAATTATCATAGTTTTAATTGCTATCACTGTTATTGTGGTGCTTGCTTGCATATTACTTGCATGTATTAAATTAAAGTTTGCTTAATAAGAGTTAATCAACAAGTAACTGTTGTCAATTGTCATGATAAAAAATGTATTACCAAACAATGATGAATTTGTCTCCCTAGTTTAAAATAAAAAGGTGGAACTGTTAGTGTGCTAAACAATATATAAAGGTTAAAATCAATTCTGCTATACAAATGCAAAATAAATGAGGCATACAATAAAGCTTGCTTAAATGTAAAAATAGAGCTTAGCAATCTGTAATGAGAATCCATACTGTGACATAGCTCTGACTGTATCTATTAATAGACATGCTTTTTATAAACTCAGCAATATGTGCTCTTTTACAAAGCTGTTTATAAATGTACATGTTGTTTTCTCAAAAGCAGAACAGTTTGATGTGTTCTCACAGATGTTTCCTTTCAGACTTCTGTTAATGGACGTGGCGTTTTATAGAATCAGCAGGAAAACAATTCTGGAAGACAAATATTGTGGGCATTCTCAAGTGCTTACAATTAAATATTAAATGGTTTCACAGAATGACAATCACAAAACATTTCCTTAAAAAACAAGTCTAAAAAGAAAAGCATCACTAGAACAGATGTTTCTGTATAAATCCTAAAAAAGATACCAAGAGGAAAACAGGATCTAAAGTGCATGGGAAGAACAGTATAAGTAGACTGTTAAAATTCAGCTATGTTAGAGGTATTAGTAGGAACACACTTGTTCCAAGGTATTGTATTGAAGAAGCAGTTATAATCTTCTATACTAATCATGATTAAACCTTTGCATGTTTATGCTACAAATTGACAGAAAAGTGTGTGTTGTTTGTTACAAGAATAAGTTATTTATTAGTAACTGTGCTTACAGTAAAATAGCATTGTGCTGCAAAATATATTTTCTCATCAGTGCAGGTTGCAAGGCTATGTGTTTTAAGCAGATTGCAAATACAGTCATGAAAATCTCTGTGTGATAACCAGGCTCTAATTCAGCAGTAAACAGCCAACAAGACTTTGTGTCTTAAGAAGACTTTGGTTCCAGTTCCAGTACAGCACAGAAGCACCTTCATAAATTAATATTTTCACCATACTTCTTTTTCTTTTGCCCTCCTGTGCATACCAGTGTTGGTTTCTGTTCATCCCTAGCAGTCTCACAGATGGTACCTCAAATTGGGTGTCCTCTGCCTCTTTTAAAGTTCTGATGGGGTTGAGGATGAAATTCAGAAATCTATTGCTTTACCCCCCAGCCAGGAAGTAGGACTGGTGTAGGCTAATTAAATTTATAATGAAGCCTCCAAGCTCTTTGGAGACATGTGCAATTCTCATTCCCTGAGATCTGGGGATGCATGCTTTTACTGCGCAGCAGCATATTACCCCTGGTTGGTTCTCTGAACAGGTTATTGGACAGGCATTTGTTTTCAGTGTCCTTATGGTTTGTGAAGGCTGCCAGCCTAGCTAAATAGAATTTTGTAGATAATTCTATGTCATTTTTAAATATTAATATAATCCACAGGCTTGGTTTACAAATCTAAAGAGAACTATATGTTATGATTAAACTACATGTTGTACTGAGCCTCAAAAATGTAACCACAGTGCACTCTGCTGGAAGAAAGCTGATAAGTCAAGCATTGTATGACTGTTTGATCTCAAGCTCTGAGACAGGATGTCTGGGCCAGGAACTTATTTATATTGTTTTGATTTAAGAGATAATTTCTAAGGTTTTACATGTATAATGTCTTTTATTGCTGTGGCTTCCTGCAGGTGCAGAATTACAAAAAGAAATGTAAATTTTGAGTTTCTGTTAGCCTGGAAAACTAAATCAGAACTGTTAAGATTGATGCAATCTGAAATGACTCAGTAGTACTGTTATCAATGTAAGACTTTCCCAGAGAGAAAGATAAAGCATTTTTGGATTTTGTCTGAACCTGAACACATCAACTCACCAGCACTCTGCCTTTGCTCTGTAAGTAAGATTTTTATTTAGAACAGTTATTTCTCTTATAGTCAGAGAGGAATTTAGCCACATTAGTCTAGCTGTTTTCTATATTTATGTCAGACTATTCTGCAACATTATTTTAAAGCATTTTCCTGTTATCTCAGAACTTTGCAATGTCATTGTGTCGAATTAATGAGTATTGTCTTGTGTTTTTTTATTCATTATTAAATATTTTTAAACCTTTCTACTGTGGCTGTTTTATGTAGAGATAATTTAAGCTCTAGAGTACTTGCATGTATTTGGTGATACTGTACAAAGCCACTCCAATAGTCTTGCTGTTTGTCACACTTACTAATTGGATAATATTGCACAGTAAAACTGGACACCCTTTGGTAAGGCCTTATAAGTAGCTGATAAATAGTAGTTGGTGGCAGTGGATTACTACCTTATAGCCTGGGCAGAAAGGGGCATAGCTGGAGAACCTATGAAAGCCTTCCCCAGGAATGTCTGTGTGTTTGTATATAACTCATATCTTAAAGTGTGTGTGCATGTGTGTGTGTGTGTGTGTGTGTGTGTGTGTGTGTGTGTGTGTGTGTGTGTGTGTGTGTGTGTGTGTGTGTGTGTCAGCTACTTGGGCAGGGACACAAAGCACTGGTTGGACAGAGAGGGTACTGGAGGTTTTGGTTTGACCACTAGGCTGAGATCTGTACCCTACAGCTATGCCAGTGGGGTGTCTTATTGGGGATCTGGAAAGAAAGGGAGAAACCAGTCCCATACTCACTGTGATCTTTATGTGCTCTTAAGGGAGTGTGTACATGTTATACTTCCCAATGTGCATGCCCCTCACTGGTGTTAGTTGTGAGGATTGAAGCTCCTTGATTACTGGACCAGTGCATGGGCATCACAGGGTTATGTCTAAAAAGCTGACTGGGGATTTGCTGTGAAAGGTTATGAATATCAGGAAGCTAGTGGAATTGCTAATATGGTTGTACAAATCAGTATGTGTGGCTTCATCCCCTTCCCAGATGATAAGGATGGCATCACTAAAGCATTTCATTGATGAAAATTAAGGTCTTTGGTACACTGCCTTCGCCTTCCATTTTCCAAGAGTCATACTGGGCAGGCTTGGGGCCATGGCTTCCCCCATAGCTATTCCAGTGGTCTGCTTATAAAACCTGTTGTTAAACATTTAGAAGTTATTCCTAAGGGTTAGATCCATAATCTTCCGAGAACTTCTGTCCCTCCAGGTAATACATTCCTGCCCTTTTCATATTTTCTGCAGAAGGTGGGTGGGTACAGCATCTGAATCACTTTAGTGTCTTTAAGGCATGCAGTTTAGAGTATCTCTGGTGTCTAGTTGTTCCCCCAAACCAATGTCATCTTTTTTTAATAAGTACCTTTAAGGCCCCTATAATGAGTGCTACTGTTGTCTAGTGTTCCCTCCAACCTACATTGTGTTTGTTCTTTTTAAATGCCATTAAGGAAAGATATATAATGTTATCCCCGGTATCTAGTGTTCTCCAGATTGCTTTGCAAAATTTGTAATGCTATACCTGATGTCTAGTGTTCCCTCTGACCCAGGTCTTGTTTACATAGCATTGAAGCACAAAGATAAAGAGTTATTCCTGGTGGGTGGTGTATCCCCTGAACCAATGTTAAAGAATTTGCTCATTAGAATAGAGGAGTATGGAGGTAGAACAGCCATCTCCAACCTACATCCACAGAGACACACAGACGCACACACACACACACACACACACACACACACAAACACACGCACACATACATAAACCCATGCTCTCTGTCACACACACACACACACACACACACACACACACACACACACACACACACACACACACAGATATATTCATATTGTTGACTATGTACAGCACAGATATTTTTCACTGTGATCAAGTGAAAAATGTAATATATAAAAAATAACTACCACAATATATTGTAGCTTGCTGCTGTCAGTTGTGGCACAAACCATTACAAACACAAACACTCATAAACAAAGGCACACACAGGCAGGCCCCTCACATGATCAGACTCACAGACTCGCTTACCCATTCATCCTTACACACACTGTAAAGGAAAACATAAAGATCAATGCACGTTAGGTTCAAGCAAGGCACCCTTTATTACTTGCAGCAAGGAGACAAAGCATGTAGATACAAGGTTTGTCTGATTTTCCATCGTTCAGCCTACAGTTTTTATACAGTTTTCTACAAGTTCACAGAAAGATGCTGTTATTAGATTTGCTGCTGACATGGTCAAATAATTGCTGTCTTGCAAAAACATGTTTTTTGAGAAAAACAACCACCTGGCCTTGAGTTTGTTTCAGCTTCCCTTAGTTTCTCACAATTCTTTCTCTAGTTCTGATATGATACATTCAAGGTACAGTCCTGGCCTCAATACACTTTCTGCAGACCATGGTGGATTTACAGACATCCATTGTTCTCTTTTCAGAGCTTCTAGCAGCTGCATATTTTCACGCAGAATAAGCAGAATAAATGTATTAACTCCTTTTAACAAGTAATTCACTAAACCTGCATATTGCAGTTATATATTTTAATACACTAAGCCTACATATTGCATTGCAGTTATACATTTTCCTAACATTTCCCCCTTTTTAATACTTTATTCGACTTTCAAAACAAGCACAAACAGTTTTTCTTCCCTTAACCATTTCCCACTCAGGATTTGCAGTTAGGGAGTCATTCAGTTCAAGTTTGTGAAAGTATTTCTTCAGCTTTTAATCAGTGCCTCTAACTCAACATTCTGATATAAAGTCTTTGAAATTGAAGCATCTATGAAATTTTCAACTAGTCCTTTTATACAGTAGATGCAGCAGCATCCACACACCATCAGTAAGGCTGCCCCTACACAGATGGCAATCAGAATGTTCATCAAGATGCTGCCCCACCCCTGAACCATTTTTGGAAAAAGTCTGTCAGTGGATTTGGTCCTGGTTTGGTCATGGCCGACACTTGCTGAATTATTTCGAGATGGCTGTCTATTTCATGTTTGTTGTCAGGAATAAACGAACAGCACTCCTCCTGGATTAAAGCACACAACCCTCCTTTCGCCGCTAGGGTGAAGTTGAGAGCCATGTGATTTTGAAGCACCACTGTCCTCATGGCTGTGAGTTCATTTGTCACCAATTCTAGGGTGGAAAAAGTTGCATTACTCATTGTCTCAAGAAGTTTGGATAGTTTTCTCAGCTCCCAGATCGATTTCACTGCTCCGTATGCTGGTATTATGCCCGCCCAAGATATGATGTCATCGCCCAGATCCATGTGCGACAGTCCTTTGTCACTCACATGGGCTAGATCATGGTGATATATCCAGGATGCATCAACTTGTCCCACTGGATTAGCGGGTTTCTTGATTTCTTAAACATTTTGAATTTTCCCCTGGGGTAGTGTCGATACATGTCGTATTGCTGGAATCAGATATGCCAGAAAACAGCTTCCATACCAGTTGCCTGGTAGCCATTTATATGCTCTATCACCACACATGAAGTAGCAGTCAGGAATTGCGACTGAGAGGTTGCCGATTTTAGAGCTACCGGGCTTTTGTTGGGTCATAGCCCAGAACATTTTACTATACACAATTTGATTTTCATCAACCGTTTTCTTCCTTTCAGTAAAGTCATTGCTATTGCCAACCTGTAATTGCTGGCCTTCATTTGTCGTGGTGCAGGAATTCCCAGTACAGTGATGTATCACTGTCATATTACAGGTGCTATTTCCAACTTCTGTTTTTCCGTAGTTTTGAAAGCATACTGTTCCTCTTTTTGCCTTGGGTAAAAATAGGGTCACTCTTTTAATCGATGTCACATTCACTGCATCCTTCAATAGTGCTTGCCAGGTTTGATTCATATTTAATGGAATCTGTATTAAGAGTATTCCTCCATGTGCAGTAGGAATAGCTGCACAGACCCAGCAATTGGAGATATTGAGGGTGTCTGCATAAGCGTGCTTAATAGCCTGATAAGTATTGAAATTTGGGTGCCACTTTGCACGTTTACTTCATTCTACTTGTGTGGCTGAGAAGAGAAATGGCCACAATAAAAAGATTATTGTTACCAATACAGTCAACAATATGGTCATGCAATACTTCTGCAGAAATGGTTGTTCTACATTCCTGTTTTATCCGTCTCTTCCAAACAGATGCATTTGGATCTTTCTTACTTCCGTCATCTTCACCCAGGACATGTGATCTTACTCTCTGCCCTATAGGACCTTAGCACCGATGATTGCTTCACTGGGTTTGAGATGGATCAGTTCCTATTGATCTGACCCCCCCTTTGTAGCCAGATGTTTGTGCTTAGGGTCCCGATGGAGAGGTAAGGTCTTTGTCCAGCTTGAAGTTCTTCACCAACTTGCAGTGTGTCCAATGTATCCACGAAGCTCGCTCTGCTATTTTGACTGCAGTAGGTGTTGAAAGAAGCACCTGGTAGGGACCTTCCCACTTTGGCGATGCCCAGTTCTTTCCCTTCACGATTTTAATCCACACCCAGTCTCCTGGCGTCACTGCCACTTACGATGTTTTGGTTTATTTTTGACCTGAAACAGAATTAAACTGCAACAGATGTTTAGAACTCAACAACGTATGTTTTCATATATTCAGCTAACGTAAAATCAGCTTCCTGGTCTGATGACATGAGAGGTTTCCACTGGGGTGAGTAATAAGCCCTGTAAATCCGTACGTTGTGAACACTTGGTTCACCAGCTGTATCATCCCCTCTGTTCAGACATGGCACTGCCCATGGCTCAACAATGCCACACAACAGAACAAATTAGAGGGTAGTATTGGTTTCCCTTCCTTAGAGATGTATAGCCCATTTTCAAGGACTGCTCCTCGTTTTATCCATCGCTGTTTTTCAGCTTGCGTAGTAAGTGTCTGCATTGTTTTTAACATATCCAGATTCAAAATTTCAGAGGGTTGTAATTCCTTATTTAAAAGAAATACCTCTGTAGCTACTTGTTTTGCAGCTGTATCAGCTCTTGCATTACCTTTTGAAATCCTATCTTGTTGCTTGGTGTGAGCTGCACATTTGCAAATGGCCACCTTCTGATGTAAGTGAATAGATTCTATAAAAGATCTAAAATAAACTGCGCATGATTTATAGGTTTGCCAGTAGATGTTATCATTCCCCGGTTTTTCCACTGTTGTGCAAACACATGTACAGTGGAGAAAACGTACTGGCTATCAGTAAAAATGTTTACACATTTACTCTTTGCTAAAGTACATGCCCGTGTCAGGGCAATCAATTCTGCTGCCTGTGCAGATAAATGGTGCTGTAAAGATTTCACTTCTAAAACTTCAATATCAGGGACTACTGCATATCCTACTAGGTTCTGTCCTGCAGGGCCCCTTTTGCACGAGCCATCCACATAGTATGTCACCTCAGCATTATCCAAGGGGACATCTGTGAGATCTTTTTTAGGTAGTGTCTTTTGCTCAATTACCTGCAGGCAGCGGTGCGGTGTGCCATCTGCAGGGGTTGGTAGCAGTGTAGCAGGGTTCAAAGTCATGCATCATTCAATTGTCATATGAGGTTGGCTCAATAATATAGTCATGCAGGAGAGATGTCTAGCAGGGGAAAGAAATGCCACTTTTTCTTGCAACAAGATAATTGTGACTGCATGGGGTACCCTCAAAGTGAGGGGGTGGAACAAAACTACTGAAGCTGATGCCTGTACCGCCATTGCAGCTGCAACAACTGCCTGGACACAGTGGGGTAGTGACCGTGCCACTGGGTCCAGCTGTCATGAATAGTAAGCAATGGGACGTTGCTTATCCCCATGTTGTTGTGTTAGTACTGATGTCATATAACCCTGCTTGCAATCTACAGTCTGGAAAAACATTTATGATAATTTGGTAATCCCAGAACTAGAGAGGATGCTATTAATTGTTTTAGTTTACAAAAAGCCGATTCTGCTTCTGATGTCCATTGTAACAAATCTTGTGCTGCCATGGGTGTCTTATATATAAGGTCAGTTAAGGGTGCAGATTCCAAGGCATAGTTTGGAATCTAGCTTCGACAAAAATTATTCGTTCCCAAGAAGGACATCATTTCCTTCTTGGTGGTAGGCTTTGGTGGCTGCAAGATTGCCACTTTTCTGTCCTCATCTAATGTTCTACCTTCCTTGGATATCACATATCCTAGGTACTTCACCTGTTTTTTCCAGAGCTGCAGTTTGTCTTTGTTTACTTTATGTCCCTCAGCGGCTAAAAATCGTAGAAGTACTACTGTATCTTCTCTACAATCCTGCAGGGCGGGGGCCGCTAACAAAATGTCATCAACATAAAGTAAAATCTGACTACCCCTTAGTGGATTAAACCTTGCCAAATTACTTGACATTTCCTGTGAGAATATCATAGGGCTCTCACAATATCCCTGTGGTAGTCATGTATATGTGTATCTTTTTCCCTGAAATGTGAATGCAAACCAATACTGGCTATCTGGGTGCATCGGTATTGAAAAGAATGCGTTACTAATATCCACCACAGAGAAATACTTTTATTGAGGTTTTAAGTCATTTAACAGAGTGTGTGGATCTGGCACTATGGGTGCCCTTGGTATTACTGCGTCATTCACACCTTGCAAATCCTGGACCATACGCCATTCTCCATTAGCTTTTTTAACTGGAAATAAAGGTGTATTACACAGAGAATTGGGAGATTCCACTAGTACCTCTCCCTTAAGTAATGCTGCTATGATAGGTTTTATCCCTGCCTCTGCATCTTTCCTTAAGGGGTATTGTCTTTTCTGTTGTCTAAATGCTGATTTCAATGTGATATTAACTGGCCCTGCCATACGGATAAGTCCTACATCTGATTTCCCTGTTGACCAGAGAGTCTCTGGTACATCTCGCAAGGCGTTTTCTTCCTCCTTCAGTAGGAGTGTCCATCAGCTGTCTTTGAGAGAATGCAGGTGCACAGCTGGGTTGGTCTGTGTCACCCAATTCAATTTTTGCACTTGTATTCCTTGTCCTGACAGTTACAGTTCTGTTTGTTTCTCCCATTTTGTGGCTTTCTTCCCTAGGTCTGCCCACTATATATTTTTATTCTTGGTCAGGCTAACATGTGGTAATCGATTAGATTTATAAAGTGTTAAAAATTCCTGAGGCAGCGAAGAGCTGACTACACTATTCCCTTCTGTGTCCCAGTACAGGTTACGCAGTACCAATCTATTTGTATGGTTCTTAAATAATTTTTCTTCATATTCCTTATCGGGTCCTGGTGTATTACAAAAATATAGGGTACAATGTAACAGGTGTTGTTTATCAATGTTGAGGGAGGGAAACTTACTGATGGCTACATTCATCAGCTCCTTGGTCACAGTCCCCGGACCAGTTGTGACCAAGTCCTGACTATACCAATAAAATATTTCACTCCCCGATTGCATCATAAAGGTGTCAATTTATCGCTGTGGTTCCATTCCCTGCATGGTTGGGACTACTGCTATACCAAATAACTGCATGAGATCCCTGCCCAAGAGATTCACTGGGCACTTTGCAGAAACTACAATCTTACTTTTCTGTGTTAATCCCGAAACAGGATCAATTATTGTAATATTGCGGGAGAGGGGCTCCCGATATAGCTGCCCATTAGCTGCTTTGACTAATATATAGTCAGATGATTCTGAGTTTCCTGGCAATTTGGAGGGGTGTATCAGGGTTCGTGATGCCCCTAAGTCACACAAAAATTTGACTTCCCTGCCTTCCACCGAAAGTATAACTTCTGGTTTAGTATCTGCTAAGTAGAGCTCCAAGCTCAATAACGCCAAGTCTAGCACTTCATTTTCTCCTTCACTATCATCAGTTCCCTGTACTTCCTCTATTTCCCTTTTCACATTCTCATTTGTCCTTTCTGCACAAGCCCCTTCTAATGATTCCTGACTATCATATAGTCTGTCTTCACCCTCCATGTCTTCCGTAGTTGCTTTCTTATTTTTCTTGCAATCCCTTGCCAAATGTCCCTTTTTACCACATTTGAAACATTCACCCCTTTTCTTGCATCCTTCAAAGTCTTCTGATCATTGATCAGACTGCCTGCCTCCCTGTGCATTTTTCCTGCCCTTCTTTCCAGGGTGTACTACATAAACTTCCGCTCCGTCCTATACAGAAAATACTTGAGCCTTCTTTTTCTTTTTGCTATTGAAATGCCTTTCAGCATGCCTAGCATATTCGAGTAGTGATTGTAGCCTGCTAGTTCGATGATCAACCATATGTTTTGTAATGAAACTGCTTATAGGTGCACTACTGCCTTTCAAAAATGCATTTTTCAACTGCGGTTCATATGGGGAATCTTGTTTTTGGGCTTCGGGGATCTGCATCCCACAGTGGTTATTAAAACATTCCAGTAGCCTAGCGAAATATTGGTCAACTGTCTCACCCACCTGTTGGATGCATTGATTAATGCACGTCCAGTCTGCCCTAGGTTTCCATTTTTCAGAGATGCAGTCTGTAAGTCCTTTTACTCTAGCGTCTAAATCTGCACTGCTATGAGGAAGGGGTTTTTGTTCAGCATCACGAGGATTCCAGTTGCCACAAATCATGTACCAGTCTAGCCCTACAAGTTGTCGAACTACCCATTCTATTTCTTCCCCGTTTAAATGATAACTTAGCCTCATTCCTTGTAAATCGTCTGAGAATTTTCTAAAATTAATTTTCAGATGGGGAATCCTTTCTGTAGCTTTCCGGATATCTTCCGGGGTCCAGGGTCTGTATACTAAGATGGTTGGATCCTGATTATCCTGCCCAGCCTGAGGGTTCGGTACTTCTATGAGTGGAAATATTTCCCCCTCTTCTTCTCCCGCAGGTTGTGTGTCTTTAAATTTCTGCCATGACTCCTGATTACCTGCTTTTGTTCAGGACCTAGTTTCAATGGGATCCCTTATTTTAGCTAGTTTTAGTTTTATAGCGTCCCTATCCTCAGTGACCACAGGCTATAGCAGAGGTGGAGCTACCTGTCTACTCGCTCCATATTCTGGTAAGGGAGGGGGAGGCAGAGGTACTGTTGCTATTACTAGGTTGTTATCCTTGTTCTTTTGGTCCCTACGGTTTACTTCCTCCAGCCACCTGTGTGCCTGGGGGATTCCTAACTGTTGTTGCTTTTTTACCTGACCTTTAGAATCAGTTTTAAGTCGCTTAATAAGTTTGATGAGTGAGGATTTTTCCAATTTTCCGTCAAATTTGTATTTGATAACCCATTTTGAAAAGTATCTAACATTGTCTGCACGCTGCGATTGCATATATTTTGCATCTTCCGTTAACGGTGGGTCTCAGAGTGCTTTTGTACAGTTATTACCCATTTTCCCTTACCTTTGATTGTTACATAACTTCACCTTGATTCTCTAGTTTTAACGTGTACCATGGATTTTATTATAGTCTCTTCAGAATGACTACCTAAAGTCTACTTATTCTGTTTCTCCTGATCTATGACAAGACAGTACCTTTCTTATCCCTGACTGTAAGAAAAATACAAACTGACAAAAAACAATACACATCTAGTCCATGATCCTAAAACAGAAAAAAAGTAGATTCACCTTACCTGAGCCCACGTGATTGATCGCCGATTAGCGGAAAACCCGTCCTTCAGTCACAGATCAGAAAGTGGCTGGCCTCTTTTGATGACAATTCAGTCGGAGGACTTTACATATAAGAACCAATTTGGTTTCTTCCCCGTACGGTTTCACCCACCTGGCCGTCTGATCCGAGGTGAAGAGAGGGTTTCCAGTCCAAAGGACCAATCTGTAAAGGAAAACACAAAGTTCAATGCATGTTAGGTTCAAGCAAGGCACCGTTTATTACTTGCAACAAGGAGACAAAGCATGAAGGTACAAGGTTTGTCTGATTTTCCATAGTTCAGCCTACAGTTTTTATACAGTTTTCTACAAGTTCACAGAAAGATGCTATTATTAGATTTGCTGCTGACATGGTCAAATAATTGCTGTTTTGCAAAAACATGTTTTTTGAGAAGAACAACCTGGCCTTGAGTTTGTTTCAGCTTCCCTTAGTTTCTCACAATTCTTTCTCTAGTTCTGATATGATACATTCAAGGTACAGTCCTGGCCTCAATACACTTTCTGCAGACCATGGTGGATTTACAGACATCCATTGTTCTCTTTTCAGAGCTTCTAGCAGCTGCATATTTTCACACAGAATAAGCAGAATAAATGTATTAACTCCTTTTAACCCGTAATACACTAAACCTGCATATTGCAGTTATATATTTTAATACACTAAGGCTACATATTGCATTGCAGTTATACATTTTCCTAACACACACACACACATGCGCGCACGCACACGCACACACACACACACACACACACACACACACACACACACACACACACACACACACACACACAAAAACCTCCCCTACCCTATCCCTTAATTAACCCCCCTGTTTTGTCCTCCCAGGCAAACACTCAGACATACTCTCACACATGCAGCCCCACACAACACACTCACACAAACCCAGCTCTACTTGTCTGCTAAACTTCCTGGTTCTTATCTCTACCATGATGGGTGAGCACAGGTTTTTGGCCATGTTCATTAACATGAGCAGCCGTGAATGGCCATATTAATTTATGCAGCTGAGAAATTCAGATAATGACTGGGCTACATAAACGCATTATGGCAGGCAGTTCTGGGGAAGACCACTTGGCTAATTAGCATATGCCACTCTCCTAGAATGCTTCATTAGCATTTAACGTGACTGCAGAGACATCCCACCATGATGCTGCATGTCTTTATGCTAAAGCACCAAAGAAGGGTTGTCTCTAAATATAAATTAGTTACCATAAAGTGTAAACCTCATGTACGCCTCATGGTAACCTTACAGTCTCTCATGCATATACAGAATTTCAGATGCATCCACATCACTCACACACACACACACACACACACACACACACACACACACACACACACACACACAAACACACACACACACAGAAATGTATTCACGTTGTTGAAAATGAATAGCTTATATGTTTGATTGTGATCAAATAAACAGTTTAATACATAAATAATAACCACAGAAATATATTGTATTGTGTATATATCATTTCTAATAGGAGCATAATTCTAGATATATAAACTGTCATTTGTAGTGAAATAAGTGAACATAAGATTTGTATTATTCCACATCTGTCATGCAGCTGACAGTCAATATGCTGTTTACAGCACTTTACCTGCAGACTATTTATAGAGCACAGTGGTATATGCTGAGAAAAACACAGCATTCAACTTAAGCTGAAATCAGCTGTAAGATGTAGCCCAAACCACTACAGGACAAGCACAGACAAAGACACACAGACACGCGCACACACACACACACACACACACACACACACACACACACACACACACACACACCCTACACACACACATATACATACACACACACACACACACACACACACACACACACACACAAATGCACACACACGTTCTAACTGCTACTGCAGTTACTTCCTTTAGTTCTATTTTCCCCCCCACTTGTTAGGCAAAGCTTTTTTAAAAGCTGCATTTGGGAAGAGGAAAAGAAATGTCATATCCTTGCAACTGCTGTTGTTCCACTTTTGTGCATCAGTTCTGTTATTTTTAATCTTTATTTTATCTTATTTTCCCTGCTCACTACCAGCAGTTTTTTAGGAGCCGTGTTTTGTGATGGGAAAGGAAAGCTGGTTCTGGTAAAGGATTTCAATTTCAGCACACAAGTTTCTTGCCAGAACAGGTGCAAATATTGTTACCAGGCTTTCCACCATACATTAATTCATCTCCTTGCATCTCAGATTCTCCAGGCCCATTCGCTAAAACTAAATAAATCCCAGATGTTCATCTGTAAGCTACTGACCTAGTCAAGGATCATGAAGACAAGACAGCGATACGAGAAAGAGTGATCTAACTGAAATAATTATCCGAAAAGTGAAAGTCTTTCAGAAAAAGACATATTTGTACTCTGCACACTAATGCCCAATGTCATTCTGAAATATAAATAATTTGGGAAACAAAAATGATCCTACTGTACAAACACTCTTTTCAGTAGTATTATGCTTATTACATTCCTATCATCCATGAAGTAAAACAGTTGCTTTGCTGGTAAGAACACTTTTCTTTATCTGACCCAGTAGGCAAGCTATGAAATGAGCCATTTATTTTTATACCACATACCATATTTTATTTCTAATATGAGCATAATTATAGGCATAGAAACTATTATTTTCAGTGAAATAAGTGAACATATGAATTTTATGAGCCCCCATCTGTCATGCAGTTGACAGTCAATATGCCGAAAGATACAACAACATGCTGTTTACAGCACTGTACCTGCAGCTTATTTATAGAACGCAATAGTATATGCTGTGAAAAACACAGCATTCCTCTTAAGCTGAAATCAGGAGGACATTATACACGCTACACAAAAAACACAGCATTCATCTTAAGCTGAAATCAGGTGGATATTATACACACTATGCAATATTCACAGGCAAGAAGTATGACTTTTTACAGTGTCTATAAGTGTCTTTTATCATTTACAGTTCTATTGCAGTTTATGACAAAATGATGTATTTACATTGAAAAGCAGACATTTCTAGCCATTTGTAAGCTTCACTTTAGTCTCATATTATTTTATATGATCTAGATAATACATCCCAACAGGAAAAACACTGACAATAATTGCATTACACATCTTGCAGGTCAATGTTGCAATCAGTAGATTAATTTAGGGATTTATAGGCTTTTTGTAGTGACTGCCTTCGTACATTCATAATCCTCATTTTTGTCAGGTTTTAAGCAACATCAGTGTGCTAATCTTTCTGCTATAGCAAGGAAAATCCATTGTAAAACACAATCCTTTGGATTCAGAAACATATCTAATACAGGCACCCAATGGCTAAAATGATGATGCTATGTAGTGTGACACTGCTATAAGGTGATTATCAATTAAAAGGAAGTATCTATATAATTGGCTTTGTCAGTGAATACAGGACTGTACCATGGCTGTGATTACACAATTCATGAACAGTAACTGAGGGCAAGCAGCATGAATGAGAGTAGGGACTTGCACAAATACAACTTTGCAGCACTAAGAGAAGTGCTGAAAATCATAATATGAGCCTGACAGTAAAGTCCATACGAGGTTTATTCACTTAAATAAAAAGGAAATGGGGACATAGAAAAGTTAACGAAGGGGAAGAACAAGCAGAGCAACATACCGAGCACCACAGGGAAGGCATGTGTAGTTGTGGGGAGGGGGAGAAATGGGATACCTTTTTGAGGTTAGCTACCATTTTTTTGTTTTTTTAAGAAGGGTATATAGGGAAGAATTTAGGTGGAAGACAGGGGAACGAAAGAGGGCATACAGATGGAAGCAGGGGTAGGTAAACAAAAAGCACAGACAAAGACTGACAAGAGAGATGCTGACATGAAAAGGGAGACAGTGGATAGAGACATTGATATAGAAATGTCATTTGATGATGGGAGACAGGAGACATGCAAGTAAGGGGAATACCATGGACTGGGTATAGGGTGGGGTCCCGCTTCCTTTCTTGCTACATTGGGCAAGACCCTGGCAATGGCCATTTCCCCCCTTGGTCAGTGCCAGGCAGAGGTGTGACTCTGCTAGTCACACAAGGATGTCCCTCAGGTGACCAATTCAGGAATCAGTCCACTGATCCACCTACTCTGTCAGTACTATCTGCAACTCCTGCCATAATGGGACTTACCAAAAGTGTCACTAGAGGGTGTGACAAAAGCCCCCTCTGGTGGTCTACCACTGAAGACCAGCAAGGAACCATCCAATTCACTCTCTCATCGCATGATCTATGTCACCTGGCAAAGAAGCAGGCCCAGATGGAAATAGAGACCCAGCAGAAAAAGTCAGGCCAGAACGACAGAGTGGAGACTCCTGTTGCACCAAAGACACAGCTGTGACACACACTGCATAAAAGAGCAACAGAAATGGAGAAAAACAAAACATATATCAAATTAAAATTTAGAGGAGAGCTAGCAATAAAGACTGAGAAAAAATAATATCAGGTCTGTGTCTAATTATCAGGTATATAGGTGAAAACAGAATGATTGAACTCATGCGCTGTGTGTGCACTGAAGCCAGGTGGTATAATTTTCATTTGTTTATTTATTTATATGTTTGTTTACCAGGGTAGAGCACATCAAATGTAACCACTTGCAGGCTCTGTCTGGGAAAAGTACAGCAAGTGTTAACATCAAAAAGTACAACATTTACATCCAAAAAGAATATATACACAGAAGTGAGACTAGCATTAAAGAAATAGGCAGTACCCTACATTATATATACAGTTTTCAGTTGTAAGTAGCAAACGTTTTATGCAACTTGTGACGTGACCATAGATGCTGCATTTGCATTTGCTTTGTTAAAGCAGATAAGCTTTGAACTGTGGTCAAAACATTGAGTAGGAGGGAGTCTGGAGGTGGAGATCACCAGAGTATGGGGGCTATAACAGAGAAACTGTGACTGGTGACTTGGTATTTGTAGAACTGGGCCAGGTGAGAGTGGCCCCTATGGCTGTGGGAGAGCGTGTTTGGGATACATTTAGAGGACAGATGAGTGACAGTGTCCTGGTTTAGAAACGTAAGTAGTTGTAAATAAAGAAGAAAGTCAGCTCTTTGTTTCATGGACAACAAGTCGTCTTTCTTAAGAGGTACGAAGTGTTACTGTGGTTAATTTCTCCAGATCTTTTGGGTTTCTAATACCATGACAGGAATGAACCCCATTCCTAAGTCAGGGTATAATTAAAGTTCATGAAATTAGTATTGCTTCAGTCTTGGAGCTTAGCCAAAAGTACTCTTCTCAGTACCCGCAATGTGCCCAGGATTGACTCTTTCTGCAATTCATACAGAATTACATGCATTGGTGGCACATCTAAATACAACTGTAGATCTTCTGTCCGGAATTTCTGGTCTTCTGGGAAGCATCCTTACCCAAACCTGGCTTAACCCCATTGTAAGAATGTTTCCATGTCTTGAGGATTCTACACTGTAATTCTTTTCAGTGTTGACACCAGTGCATATACCAGAATTAGGGATTTTTTTATCGTGGGACTTGTGCCCCCAGCTGTCCTTTTTATTTTTAACTTACCACTCTCCATGATCTATGCTATGTAAAATACAGTCTATATATTACTGTCGTATTGGTGAGATTTTTGTGAAAACAGGAGCCACCACATGAAGGTACTCACCAAAACCGAGGATAAATTAAGTTCAGCAATACTACTCTCATTTTATTGATGATTTTATCATCTCTCCATTCAGACCCCAAGTTCTTGGTTTAATTACTCCAAGTATTTTGCGTTTCTAGAACCATAATGGGAATGGACCCCATTTCTAAGTTAAGTGTATGATTACAGGTCATGAAATTAGTATTTTTTCAGTCTTTGATGGTAGTCAAAAGTTCTCATTGCGCACCAGCAATGTGCCCAGAACTGACTCCTGTAATTCTTTTGGAGTGACATGTATCAGTAGCATATCTAAACACAACTGCAAATTCTGTTTTTATGAAACCCATTGTTCCTACTACAGTAAATTCACAGTTAACTGGAATTAAAGCAACCAGAACTCTCAAGCATCCAGAAAAAAAAATAGAAGAAATATAGTATAATTTTCATGTGTTGCACTGTCTGTCCTCCCCCCTCCCCCGCAGAAACATACTTTACGTTTTTAGACTTTTAGAGTTTTAAAAAGGAAGATAGGAATAACTTCTCTCTCTCCCCAAACTAAGAACAAGTCAAACCAAATAGTATAGGGTGCAATATTAGTCAGGCCTATTTTTAAATCTGGCATCTAACAAACCCCATGGGTGCCAGTTAACCGAGAGTTTACTGTACTACTATTGGAACTGCCTAGGCATCCTTCTTCCACATTTTTATCATTTCTGCTTGCAAATCCTGGTATTTTATGTGTTTGCACCTCTCTGTATGTAAGAAACTGTAATTATTGGGCATAGCAATTTCAATGATGAATGCTACTTTTGTCATCTTTTTATGGACTACTTTATCTGGTTTCCTGCCTTGGTATAATTTCTCCAAGTCTTTTGTGTTTCTAATACCATAACAACATAACTGACCTTTGTTATTCACTTTTATTGAGCGCTTTCATCATTAATATTTCAGAATAGGTTCAAAAACACACAAACACACCTTTTATACTTCACAAGCCTTCCTCCCTCCCCTCAGTAAATAAATAAATAAATAACCATGGCAGCCAATTAATTGTTGATAAGCAATTGGGCTAAAAGAATAAATATAATGTATAAAACCTCACAAATACTCATACATAAAATTGCACAACATTAAAGAACCATGACACTTAAACTTAATACACACTTGTAGAATTACAATCATAAAAACCCTTTAATAAATATTACTAATAATATTTTAAGACATAAAATATACAGATTTTAATTTTAAAACATTTGTAAAAGAGGTAGCTTCATTCAAACCAGGGTACTTAATGGCATTAGTTCTCAATTGCCACTTGAATGCCATTTATTCCAAGAATAAATTTGCTGGTCCACCCTTTTGTTCCAAATAAACCTGGTCAACAACAGTAAATTTGAAACTGTGGCTCGGGTTTTGTTCTTGCTACCAACTACTGTGTCACAATTAATGAATATCCCTGCTTTGTCTCAGAATTCGGGACTTGGATTGAATATTTCTCAGTGCTCTACTTCCCAGGGTATTACACCAGCCCAGAGACAGAGAGGGTCACAAAACAGCACTATTCTTGTTACAGTAGACAGTTTTGTTCATCCGGGTACCCACAGTGCTGGAGGAAGTGCGAGTGGCAATAATGGTGGTTGCCATAATCACCGTGATGTGCTCAATGCAAGCTTTGAATGGGGCTCTGTGTTGTGAGCCCAGGGAGTTATTTATGAGTCCTTAGACAAACAGCTTAAAATATTTTATGACTTGTTTTTTAAATATAGGAAGCTGCAGCTTGAATGCAGCTACATGAGGGAATGTTTGCAGCTCAACATTGTTCCAAAAGGCTTGCGATCTTGGAAGTACCGTACAGGGCTAATCAAGGACTCCTTGTTACACAGTGAGTTAGCACAATTATTTAATTGGCATGACTGTGAGCTTTTAGAGCTTCTTATAAAAGACTATGAGAGACAGATGGTTGCTTTGCATATTGACATAGAAAAGTTGGGTAATAGTTTACAGAATGATTTATTGTTTGAGACTAAGTGGAACAATATAATTTCTTTTAATGAATGTTGAGAAAAATGTTGGGGAAATTTGGAATAAAAAAACCAAGAAGTTGGCAAGGGATACGTCTGATTATGAAATTGGCCATGCATGCCCTCCTCCTCCAAGTGGAGGTCTACGTAGTGTTAACAGTAATTATGTAACTACTGGGGAAAATGGCCATGTTAATTCAGAAGCGGCCCAGGCTGAGGACCCTTTAACATTTCCCCTTTAAGGAGGTCTCAAAGGCTAACAGAACAGATATGAAGAATTCAGACCAATCAGGTTGATGTATCTCATCGTCAGTTGTAAGCCCCCAACTGAGAGGAAGGGGGAGAGGCAGAACAACCTCATGGCAGAACAGATCTTAGATGTATGTCAGGTTATTTTTAATAACCATGGCAATTTTTTAAGATGTATAATTATAGTACATTGGACATTGATGTTACTTGAGCTAATTTATTTGAATGTGGATTAACTTTTGTTCCAGTTAGGAGAGCAAAAAAAAGAAGTGTTGATACAGTTTAAGCTTTTTTAAGGAAATTTAATTGTGCATTTTACTTCAAAAAAAGTGATGGACATAACCAGGTAATGGCCAACGGTATTAGGAGGCCTAACATTTTTAATCCTCCACCCCACCCAGTGGTTTCTTTATCTGAGAAAATGTGTGACTGTGAAATCAGGGCTTTTTTAAAATCACCCCTTAGTATCCCAGGGGAACATTATCTGAGCAGGGATGAAAGGGCTTTTATTAAAAGAAATAACAGTGAATAAACAAATTAGAATTATGAAGCCTGATAAGGGTGGGGGCTTGGTGGTTATGGACACAAATTATTATATTAATAATATGTTGGGTGTGCTTTATTCTGATACATATGAGGAGACACCAGTTAACCAAATGAATATAGCGTATAGGGACATAGACTTAAGGATAGAGGAAATGTTGTTTTATCAAGAGACTACTAGGGAAGAATTAGATTTTGTATTAGTCCATAACCTTAAGACACCCATCATTTTTGGCATCCTCAAAATACATAAAAGCCTCATCGACCCACCTATACGTCCAATAGTCAATGCTAAAGGTTCAAAGACTTTTTGTTTAGCTAAATGGACCATGCTATCCCAAATAAAACCAAGACTTCTTCCTCAAGCAAGAAGAAACCAGTCTGGTGGACCCCGGCCATAAGCAAACTTTACAATAAAAGGAGGAGACTTATACAAAAAAGGCCAAATCTCAAGTAGGAAAATCATCCCTGATCAGCATTAGTAGGAAATTGAGGGCCCTCATCAAGTCAACTAAAGCTAATTTTGAAAAGAAAGTTGCCAAGGATGCCAAGGATAACCATAAGGCCTTCTATGGCTACGTCAAAAACCTAAATGGCAACGCTCAGGTCTGTTCTGAGCTAGTACAAAATGGAACAAAATACACTGACCCTTCTGACATTGCCAACATCTTGGCTGACAGGTTCAGTGCAAATCCCCCCCCCCCCACCTACAGGGCGTATTAACATTCCAGGGGATTGAGTAAGTCCAATTACTACTGATACGTTGGTTAATAAGGCTCTATCTAAAGCTAAAATCACTGCCTCCATGGGACCAGATGGTGTCCCAGGCTGTGTCATATGCGAGCTCCAAAAGGAATTAACCCCGCATCTTAATACCCTGTTCAGTCTCAGCCTCTTCACAGGATATGTGCCCATAGAATGGCACACGGCAACGGTGGTCCCGCTACACAAGGGTGAGGCCACAACTGACCCTGGGAACTACCGACCAATAAGCCTAACCAGTCTGATCTGTAAGGCTATGGAGCGAATCATTATGGAACTCATAAATGGAGAGATTGGGAACCTCCAGACACTGGACCCCACACAGTTCGGCTTCGTCAAGGGCAGATCATGCCTCCTGAACCTGGTGGATTTCTTTGAGACAGTTAGTCAGGCTATAGATAAGGGAAAGGAGGTACACATGGCTTACCTTGACCTTGCTAAAGCATTTGACACCATTCCCCATTCAGGTATTATTGATAAGCTCACCAGCCTGGGCATAAACCCCTACATCACAAGATGGATCACAAACTGGCTCTCAGACAGATCCCATAAAGTAAGATCAGTGGAATCTATGTCCAAATCCAGACCAGTAATGAGTGGTGTGCCTCAGGGCTCTGTCCTGGGGGCCCCCTGTTTGGCATATACTTCTCAGAAGTACAGACAAGCACGGAAGGGCTGTGGCTGACTAAGTTTGTGGACGACTGCAAACTGGGTGCTATAATAGAGTCTCTGGCCAACATGGAGATCCTCCAGAAGGGCCTAAATGAGACTGATGCATGGTGTCAAAGCCATGGTCTCAAGCTAAATGCAAAAAAATGCGTAGTAATCCCCTTTGGAAAAAACAGAGTACCATAAACTACAACATAGGAGGTAATCCCCTGAAATCTGAAGAAGAAATAAGGGATCTAGAGACCCAAGTAGATAGTCAGCTTTCCTTTGATAACCATGTTGCCAAAGTGGTTAGAAAATCCTTCTATGTGACCCATCTGATCACAAAAGGGTTCGCATCAAGATCAAAGGATGTAATGGTGCCCCTCTACTCTTCCCTCAACAGACCCATTATTGAGTACAATGCACCAATTGGAATGTACCTGGCTAGACATCTCCAGCAGCTAGAGAGACCACAGAGGTACCTAACCAAGAGGATTACTGGCCTCAAACAGTTGCCCTATGCAGCACGATTGAAAAAGCTAAGACTGTTCTCTGTTGCATACTGCTTTCTCAGAGGCGATCTCTGTCTAACATACAGAGCCATGTCAAACCCAGAATTGTTAAACATGCTCCATCTTAGCAAAACCAAATCTACTTGAGCTACACACTCTAGGGATATAAACCTCAACACAACAATGAACATAACATGCTGGAGGGATAGATTCCCTTTGCAGAGACTTCCCTTACTATGGAACAGGGTCCCGATCTACATAAGACAGAGCCCCTCACTATCACTCTTCAAGAGGAACCTTGATGAGTGGATGGGTAACAGAAAGTTCACACCGGGGATCACACCAACAGCACTGCTAGATAGGGGCCAAGGGTACTAGCTGCTAGTACAAGGGTCTAGGAAACTACTAAAGGGGCGGTGAATACCGCACAATGTGGCTGGGCTAATATATGCCTTCGGGCAGATAGCCCAGTACCAACCTATGAACCTATGAACCTAAATACATTGATGTATGTACAAAATATGTTTTTCAGAATAATCCGTAATTACTAAAGGATTCATGGGATTTTTTATGTAGAATTTTTAGTGAAGAATTAACATTTGTCACTATTGACATCCAAGACCTATATTCTGTGATAACCCATGATATTGGTATTAACTAGTTCTACCAATTTCTTTGCCTTTACACTGAAATAAGTAATAATAAAGTTTGTGTTCTTAGGACATTTATGATGATGGCTGTGGAGAACAATTATATGGTATTTGAGAACCAGTTATTTAGACAGAAGACCGGTGTAGCAATGGGAGCTGTTTGTACCCCGATGTTTGCTAATGCAGTAATTTCATTTTGGGAGATGAGTTTTGTCGTTAATTCTGAATTTAGGGAATGTTGGGTTCACTGTGAATGCTTCCTTGATGATATGGTATTTTTTGGAAAGGGGGTGAGGATAGACTGGATGAAATTTTTGATTATTTACATACCACAACCAATTTCTTAAAGTTTATGATGAATGTTCAAAGTGATTTGGTTAATTTTTTGGACTTAACTATTAGGCTCAACAGGGAAAGATGTTTTGACTCAACCATCTACCATAAACCCACGTACTCCAATTATTTCTATATTTTGAGAGCAAGCATTCTGTGCATCAAAAAATAGTCCCTGGTGAAGGGACAATGTATAAGGTTAGCCAGGATTATTATGGATGAAATCAAGTTTTCTTTTGAATGTGAAAAATTGAGGAGTATGTTCACCAAGAGAGATTACCCAGAAACTTTCTTTATGAGTATTTTTAAAGAAGTGATAGAAAAAAGAAGGACCGGATATTTTACTCGTTTGTTGGGAAGTAGGGTTGGTGCCTGTCAAAGGAAAAAACTTCAAATACCAATACATGTAAGGTTCAGTTAAGGCACTTTAATTTACTTGCAGCAAGGAGACAAAAACATGCAAATACAAGGATTTGTCTAACTACTAACAGGAAGTATGTTCATTCTTATACTGTTTTACAAGACATGGCCTTCTAAGCTGACGTAATCAAACACAACTTTCAGTATTGTTCTACAGCAGATGTTACTCAGATTTTCTGCTGACATGACTAGATTTGTGAGAAACTTTTCAGAAAAACAACCTGGCCTTGGTGACTATTAATCCGTTTACAAGCATCTATTGTACAGTGTTACATTTCAAGGTACTCTTCTAATACAGATACAAGCAAATGCTGATTGCAGTTCATATTTTCAAGCAGGCTTTATACTAATTATCTATAACTTCTACAGCTGTGTATTTTCTCATGGCACAGCGGAACTTCTTGTCTAAGTTTCATACAAGTAGTATTGTTCTATTCATTATTTTCCTAATGCAAGCAGAAATCACCTGCTTCCCAGTAAATTTCCAAGGCACAAGCAAGATTTTAGCTAACAGTACAAGGTCAGAAGGCAACTGCAGTTTGTACAGATTTATGCAGTATGAAATAGAATAAATGTGTTAACCCTTTTCAAGCACTAAATTCACTAAGCGTATTGCTAATACACACATTAATACATATTTTTCTAACATTTCCCCCTATTAATACTTTTATTCTACTTTCAAAATAAGCATAAACAGTTTGTTTTCTTCTCCTAACCTCTTCCACTCAGGATTTGCAGTTAAGAGAGTCATTCAGTTTAAACTTATGAAAGCATTTTTTAGTCTTTTAACAGTTCTTCAAACTCAGTACTTTGATATAAGGTTTCAGAAACTGAAATGTCTATTAGGTCTTTAACCAGTCTTTTAATGCAGGGGATACCACAACAAACACATACTCCCAGTAGGAGCATACCTACATAAATGGCAATCAAGATGTTCATTAGGATGGTACCCCACCCCCCAAACCATTTCTGGAAAAAGTCCGTCAGTGGGTTTGGGCCTTGTTTGGTCACGGCCGACACTTGCTGAACTACCTCAAGATGATTGTCTATCTCGTGTTTATGGTCAGGAATATATGAACAGCATTCTTCTTGGATTAAAGTGCACGTACCACCTCTTGCCGCTAGGGTGAAGTCGAGAGCCATGCGGTTTTGGAGCACTACAGTTCTCATAGCATTCAGTTCATCAGTCACCAATTCATGAGCAGAAAAAAATTGCGTTGCTCATTACTTCAAGAAGTTTTGACAGTTTTCTCAGCTCCCAGATTGATTTTACTGCTCCATTTGCTGGTAATATGCCTGCCCATGATATAACGCTATCACTCAAGTCCATGTCTGTCAGTCCTTTGCCTAAAGAGTGATGGTCTTTCCAACGTGCATTGATTTGTCCCACTGGATTTATAGGTTTCTTGACGACTTCTCGGACATTCTGAATTTTCCCATGAGGCAAAACTGCAGTGTGTCGTATGGCCGGAACCAGGTAACCCAAAAAACAACTGCCAGACCAATTCTCAGGTAATCATTTGTATGCCTTTCTGCCACACACAAAATAACAGTCCTCTACTTTAGTAGTAACCTTACTATGAATATACACTCGCCCTGTATGAAACATTTTTCTATCAGTTGTAGACAGCTGTTTATAAAGAACAGAATTATGTTTTACTTCATCAAGTGTTTTGTGCATCAATCCAAGAAATGAATCATAGTTTGTATTACAATAAAGATCTACTTTGTTACCTTTAGTGCAACATCTATAAGAAACAGTTACATTGCAATTGCTCCAACCCACTTGAACAGTATCATTTTTATAAAAACACACAGTTCCCTTTTGTGGAACAGAAGTGTAATGCTATTTTATCTTGTGCTGTTATGGTTGAGGTATCATAAATCAAGTTCTCCCAGGTCTCATTGACCCCTAGGGGGACTGTAGTCATTAATAACCCCCCGTATGCTGTCGGTAAAGCTATGCAAATCCAGCAATTCGAAACACTAAAAGTCTCAGCATACACATATTTAATAGCCTGGTAGGTGTTAAAGTTTGGATGCCAGTTTATGAGTAACGCTTCACGTTTATTCAGTTCAGTCTGTGTGGCTGGAAAAAGAAAAGGCCACAACAAAAAGATTATTGTCATTAGTACAGTTAACAGGATGATTATGCAATACTTCTGAGGAAAGGGTTGTTCTGCATTCCTGTTTCTTCTGGACTCTATCATTTTTGCTCTTGGCATATAACAAGATTTTTGTCCAGTTCAAAGTTTTTAACTAATTTACAGTGTGTCAAGTGGATCCAGGAGGCACGCTCCGTGATTTTAACTGCAGTGGGTGTTGACAAAAGCACTTGATATGGACCTTCCCACTTTGGAGATGCCCAGTTTTTTTCTTAACTACCTTCAGCCAGATACACGCTCCAGGGGGCACTGCCACTTCTGACGGTCTGGTTCGTTCTTTATCTGAAACAGAATTTAACTGCAACAAATGTTTATAATTTAACAAATTATGCATACACTCTGCTAATGTACTGTCAGCTTCCTAGTCTGCGGGCATGAGAGATTTCCACTGAGGTATATAGTAAACCCTTCCAAAGAGCTTTTCAAAAGGAGTCAATCCTTTTGCATTCGGAACAGTTCTCATGCTCAACAGTGCCAGGGGAAGACAGTATACCCAGTTTCTCTGTGTCTCTGCTACTAATTTTCTTAGCTTACTCTTTAAAATCCCATTATGCCTCTTTACTAGCCCTGCTGATTGAGGGTGATACGCACAATGATTCTTTAGGGAAATGCAAAAATGTTTACTTAACTGCTGTATGGTCTGATTTACGAAGTGCGTGCCATTGTCACTGTAGATCCTTTCCAGAATGCCGAATCTAGGGATGATTTCTTTAACAAGAATTTTGGCCACCGTCTTAGCATCTGGATTTTTAGTCAGAAAGGCTTCCACCCATCTGGAAAACATATCTACAATGACAAGACAATACTTCTTATTTTCACATTTATTCAACTCTATGAAAAACATACAGATAGTATGAAATGGATACGGTGGTGTAGGGAAACTCCCTTGCTTGGGCTTTAACGCCCCTAGTGCATGATGTTTATTACAGATGTGGCATAACGAACAAAATTTTTTAGAGTAATTTGTAAATCCATACGTCGTGAACACTTGGTTCACTAGCTGTACCATCCCCCCCCCCCCGTTGAGACATGGCACTGCCCATGGCTCAACAAGGCTGCATATCTAAACAAATTAGATGGCAATATCGGTTTTCTTTCTTTAGAGATGTACAGCCCCTTTTCGAGAATTGCTCCTCGTTTTACCCATCTTTATTTTTCAGCTTGCATAGTAAGTGCCTGCATTGTCTTTAACATTTCTAGGTCTAAAATCTCAGAGGGTTGTAATTCCTCATTCAGAAGAAATACTTCTGAAGCTGCCTGCTTTGCAGCTGTATCAGCTCTCACATTACCTTTTGAAATCCTATCATGTTGTTTGGTATGATCTGTGCATTTACAAATAGCTAATTTCTGAGGTAACTGAATAGATTCTAAAAGATCTAAAATAAACTGTGCATGATTGATTGGTTTGCCAGTAGATGTTATCATTCCTCGATTTTTCCACTGTTGCACAAAAACATGTACAGTAGAAAAAGCATACTGGTTGTCAGTAAAAATGTTCACACATTTACCCTTTTGCTAAGGTACATGCTCGTGTCAAGGCAATCAATTCTGCTGCCTGTGCAGATAAACTATGTGGTAAAGATTTTGCTTCTATAATGTCAGTATCAGAAACTACTGCATATCCTACTAGGATCTGTCCTGCAGGACCCCTTTTGCACAAGCCATCCACGTAGTATGTCACCTCGGCATCATCCAAGGGAACATCCATAAGATCTTTTCTTGGCAGTGTCTTTTGCTCAATCGCCTGCAGGCAGCTGTGTGGTGTGCCATCTGCAGGGGTTTGGAGCAAGGTTGAAGGGTTCAAAGTCATACATCATTCAATTGTCATATGAGGTTGGCTCAACAGTATAATCATACAGGAAAGATGCCTAGCAGGGGAAAGATATGCTACCTTCTCTTGCAGTAAAATAATTGCAACTGCATGAGGCACTCTCAATGTGAGAGGGTGGAACAACACTACTGAGGCCGAAGCCTGTACTGCCATTGCAGCTGCAACTATTGCTTGTACACAGTGAGGTAAAGACCGTGCCACTGGGTCCAGTTGTGATGAATAATAAGCAATAGGGCATTGCTTGTCCCCATGCTGCTATGTTATATATAACCTTGCTTACAATCTACAGTTTGGAAAAAAACATTTATGATAGTTTGGTAATCCCAAAACTAATGAGGATACTATTAACTGTTTCAGTTTGCAGAAAGCAGATTCTGCTTCTGGTGTCCATTGTAGCAAATCCTGTGCTGCCATAGGCTTTTTATAAATCAGGTTAGTCAATGGTGCAGATTCCAAAGCATAGTTTGGAATCCAACTCCGACAAAAATTAGTCGTACCCAGGAAGGACATAATTTCCTTCTTGGTAGTGGGTTTTGGTGCTTGCAAAATCGCTATTTTTCTGTCCTTATCTAATGTCCTACCTTCCTTGGATATCACATATCCTAGGTATTTAACTTGTTTTTTCCAAAGCTGCAGTTTATTCTTGTTTACTTTATGTCCTTCAATGGCTAAAAATTGTAATAGCGCTATAGTGTCTTCTTTACAATCTTGCTGGGTGGGGGACGCCAGCAGGATATCATCAACATAAAGCAAAATCTGACTACTTCTTGGTGGGGTAAACCCCACCAAGTTGCTTGCCATTTCTTGTGAGAATATTGTTGGACTTTCACAATACCCCTGTGGTAGTCGCGTATATGTATACCTTTTCCCCTGAAATGTGAATGCAAACCAATGCTGACTGTCAGGGTGTATCGGTATCGAAAAGAACGCATTGCTGATATCCACCACAGAAAAATATTTCTGTTGAGGTTTTAAATCATTCAACAGGGTACGTGGGTCTGGCACAGTAGTTGCCCTTGGTATTACTGCGTCATTTACAGCTTGTAAATCTTGGACCATACGCCACTCTCCATTCGCTTTCTTAACAGGAAATAAGGGTGTGTTACATGGTGAATCAGGAGATTCCACCAGCACCCCTTCCTTAAGTAAAGCTGCTATATTAGGTTTGATTCCTACCTCTGCATCTTTTCTTAAGGGATACTGTCTCTTTTGTGGTCTAAATCCTGACTTTGGCATAATAGTAACTGGTCCTGCTGTACAAATAAGTCCTACATCTGATTTACCTGTTGACCAGAGATTTTCTGGTATATTCTGTAAGGCATTCTCTTCCTCCTTCACACACACACACAAACACACACACACACACACACACACACACACACACACACACACACACACACACACACACACACACACACACACACACACACACACAGACACACACACACACGCACACGCACTCACGTTCTAACTGCTACTGCAGTTACTTCCTTTAGTTCTATTTTTTCCCCCCACTTGTTAGGCACAGCTTTTTTAAAAGCTGCATTTAGAAAGAGGAAAAGAAATGTCATATCCTTGTAACTGCTGTTGTTCCACTTTTGTGCATCAGTTCTGTTATTTTTAATCTTTATTTTATCTTATTTTCCCTGCTCACTACCAGCAGTTTTTTAGGAGCCGTGTTTTGTGATGGGAAAGGAAAGCTGGTTCTGGTAAAGGATTTCAATTTCAGCACACAAGTTTCTTGCCAGAACAGGTGCAAATATTGTTACCAGGCTTTCCACCATACATTAATTCATCTCCTTGCATCTCAGATTCTCCAGGCCCATTCGCTAAAACTAAATAAATCCCAGATGTTCATCTGTAAGCTACTGACCTAGTCAAGGATCATGAAGACAAGACAGCGATACGAGAAAGAGTGATCTGACTGAAATAATTATCCGGAAAGTGAAAGTCTTTCAGAAAAAGACATATTTGTACTCTGCACACTAATGCCCAATGTCATTCTGAAATATAAATAATTTGGGAAACAAAAATGATCCTACTGTACAAACACTCTTTTCAGTAGTATTATGCTTATTACATTCCTATCATCCATGAAGTAAAACAGTTGCTTTGCTGGTAAGAACACTTTTCTTTATCTGACCCAGTAGGCAAGCTATGAAATGTGCCATTTATTTTTATATCACATACCATATTTTATTTCTAATATGAGCATAATTATAGGCATAGAAACTATTATTTTCAGTGAAATAAGTGAACATATGAATTTTATGAGCCCCCATCTGTCATGCAGTTGACAGTCAATATGCCGAAAGATACAACAACATGCTGTTTACAGCACTGTACCTGCAGCTTATTTATAGAACACAATAGTATATGCTGTGAAAAACACAGCATTCCTCTTAAGCTGAAATCAGGAGGACATTATACACGCTACACAAAAAACACAGCATTCCTCTTAAGCTGAAATCAGGTGGATATTATACACACTATGCAATATTCACAGGCAAGAAGTATGACTTTTTACAGTGTCTAAGTGTCTTTTATCATTTACAGTTCTATTGCAGTTTATGACAAAATGATGCATTTACATTGAAAATCAGACATTTCTAGCCATTTGTAAGCTTCACATTAGTCTCATATTATTTTATATGATCTAGATAATACATCCCAACAGGAAAAACACTGACAATAATTGCATTACACATCTTGCAGGTCAATGTTGCAATCAGTAGATTAATTTAGGGATTTATAGGCTTTTTGTAGTGACTGCCTTGGTACATTCATAATCCTCATTTTTGTCGGGTTTTAAGCAACATCAGTGTGCTAATCGTTCTGCTATAGCAAGGAAAATCCATTGTAAAACACAATCCATTGGATTCAGAAACATATCTAATACAGCCACCCAATGGCTAAAATGATGATGCTATGTAGTGTGACACTGCTATAAGGTGATTATCAATTAAAAGGAAGTATCTATATAATTGGCTTTGTCAGTGAATACAGGACTGTACCATGGCTGTGATTACAAAATTCATGAACAGTAACTGAGGGCAAGCAGCATGAATGAGAGTAGGGACTTGCACAAATACAACTTTGCAGCACTAAGAGAAGTGCTGAAAATCATAATACGGGCCTGACAGTAAAGTCCATACCAGGTTTATTCACTTAAATAAAAAGGAAATGGGGACATAGAAAAGTTAACGAAGGGGAAGAGCAAGCAAAGCAACATACAGAGCACCACAGGGAAGGCATGTGTAGTTGTGGGGAGGGGGAGAAATGGGATACTTTTTTGAGGTCAGCTGTCATTTTTTTGTTTTTTTAAGAAGGGTATATAGGGAAGAATTTAGGTGGAAGACAGGGGAACGAAAGAGGGCATACAGATGGAAGCAGGGGTAGGTAAACAAAAAGCACAGACAAAGACTGACAAGAGAGATGCTGACATGAAAAGGGAGACAGTGGATAGACACATTGATATAGAAATGTCAATTGATGATGGGAGACAGTAGACATGCAAGTAAGGGGAATACCATGGACTGGGTATAGGGTGGGGTCCCGGCTTCCTTTCTTGCTACCTTGGGCAAGACCCTGGCAATGGCCAGTTCTCCCCTTGGTCAGTGCCAGGCAGAGGTGTGACTCTGCTAGTCACACAAGGATGTCCCTCAGGTGACCAATTCAGGAATCAGTCCACTGGTCCACCTACTCTGTCAGTACTATCTGCAACTCCTGCCATAACGGGACCTACCAAAAGTGTCACTAGAGGGTGTGACAAAAGCCCCCTCTGGTGGTCTACCACTGAAGACCAGCAAGGAACCATCCAATTCACTCTCTCATCGCATGATCTATGTCACCTGGCAAAGAAGCAGGCCCAGATGGAAATAGAGACCCAGCAGAAAAAGTCAGGCCAGAACGACAGAGTGGGGACTCCTGTTGCACCAAAGACACAGCTGTGACACACACTGCATAAAAGAGTAACAGAAATGGAGAAAAACAAAACATATATCAAATTAAAATTTAGAGGAGAGCTAGCAATAAAGACTGAGAAAAAATAATATCAGGTCTGTGTCTAATTATCAGGTATATAGGTGAAAACAGAATGATTGAACTCATGCGCTGTGTGTGCACTGAAGCCAGGTGGTATAATTTTCATTTGTTTATTTATTTATATGTTTGTTTACCAGGGTAGAGCACATCAAATGTAACCACTTGCAGGCTCTGTCTGGGAAAAGTACAGCAAGTGTTAACATCAAAAAGTACAACATTTACATCCAAAAAGAATATATACACAGAAGTGAGACTAGCATTAAAGAAATAGGCAGTACCCTACATTATATATACAGTTTTCAGTTGTAAGTAGCAAACGTTTTATGCAACTTGTGACATGACCATAGATGCTGCATTTGCATTTGCTTTGTTAAAGCAGATAAGTTTTGAACTGTGGTCAAAACATTGAGTAGGAGGGAGTCTGGAGGTGGAGATCACCAGAGTATGGGGGCTATAACAGAGAAACTGTGACTGGTGACTTGGTATTTGTAGAACTGGGCCAGGTGAGAGTGGCCCCTATGGCTGTGGGAGAGCGTGTTTGGGATACGTTTAGAGGACAGATGAGTGACAGTGTCCTGGTTTAGAAACGTAAGTAGTTGTAAATAAAGAAGGAAGTCAGCTCTTTGTTTCATGGACAACAAGTCGTCTTTCTTAAGAGGTACGAAGTGTTACTGTGGTTTAATTTCTCCAGATCTTTTGGGCTTCTAATACCATGACAGGAATGAACCCCATTCCTAAGTCAGGGTATAATTAAAGTTCATGAAATTAGTATTGCTTCAGTCTTGGCGCTTAGCCAAAAGTACTCTTCTCAGTACCTGCAATGTGTCCAGGATTGACTCTTTCTGCAATTCATACAGAATTACATGCATTGGTGGCATATTTAAATACAACTGTAGATCTTCTCTCTGGAATTTCTGGTCTTCTGGGAAGCATCCTTACCCAAACCTGGCTTAACCCCATTGTAAGAATGTTCCCATGTCTTAAGGATTGTACACTGTAATTCTTTCCAGTGTTGTCACCAGTGCATATACCAGAATTAGGGACTTTTTTATCCTGGGACTTGTGCCCCCAGCTGTCCTTTTTATTTTTAACTTACCACTCTCCATGATGTAAAATACAGTCTATATATTACTGTCGTATTGGTGAGATTTTTGTGAAAACAGGAGCCAACACATGAAGGTACACACCAAAATCGAGGATGAATTAAGTTCAGCAATACTACTCTCCTTTTATTGATGATTTTATCATCTCTCCATTCAGACCCCAAGTTCTTGGTTTCCAAGTATTTTGGGTTTCTAGTACCATAATGGGAATGGACCCCATTTCTAAGTTAAGTGTATGACTACAGGTCATGAAATTAGTATTTTTTCAGTCTTTGATGGCACTCAAAAGTTTTCATTGCGCACCAGCAATGTGCCCAGAACTGACTCCTGTAATTCTTTTGGAGTGACATGTATCAGTAGCATATCTACACACAACTGCAAATTCTATTTTTATGAAATCCATTGTTCCTACTACAGTAAACTCACAGTTAACTGGAATTCAAGCAACCAGAACTCTCAAGCATCCAGAAAAAAAAATAGAAGAAATATAGTATAATTTTCATGTGTTGCACTGTCTGTCCTCCCCCCTCCCCCGCAGAAACATACTTTACGTTTTTAGACTTTTAGAGTTTTAAAAAGGAAGATAGGAATAACTTCTCTCTCTCCCCAAACTAAGAACAAGTCAAACCAAATAGTATAGGGTGCAATATTAGTCAGGCCTATTTTTAAATCTGGCATCTAACAAACACCATGGGTGCCAGTTAACCGAGAGTTTACTGTACTACTATTGGAACTGCCTAGGCATCCTTCTTCCACATTTTTATCATTTCTGCTTGCAAATCCTGGTATTTTATGTGTTTGCACCTCTCTGTATGTAAGACACTGTAATTATTGGGCATAGCAATTTCAATGATGAATGCTACTTTTGTCATCTTTTTATGGACTACTTTATCTGGTTTCCTGCCTTGGTATAATTTCTCCAAGTCTTTTGTGTTTCTAATACCATAACAACATAACTGACCTTTGTTATTCACTTTTATTGAGCGCTTTCATCATTAATATTTCAGAATAGGTTCAAAAACACACAAACACACCTTTTATACTTCACAAGCCTTCCTCCCTCCCCTCAGTAAATAAATAAATAAATAAATAAATAACCCTGGCAGCCAATTAATTGTTGATAAGCAATTGGGCTAAAAGAATAAATATAATGTATAAAACCTCACAAATACTCATACATAAAATTGCACAACATTAAAGAACCATGACACTTAAACTTAGTACACACTTGTAGAATTACAATCATAAAAACCCTTTAATAAATATTACTAATAATATTTTAAGACATAAAATATACAGATTTTAATTTTAAAACATTTGTAAAAGAGGTAGCCTCATTCAAATCAGGGTACTTAATGGCATTAGTTCTCAATTGCCACTTGAATGCCATTTATTCCAAGAATAAATTTGCTGGTCCACCCTTTTGTCCCAAATAAACCTGGTCAACAACAGTAAATTTGAAATTGCGGCTCTGGTTTTGTTCCTGCTACCAACTACTGTGTGACAATTAATGAATATCCCTGCTTTGTCTCAGAATTCGGGACTTGGATTGAATATTTCTCAGTGCTCTACTTCCCAGGGTATTACACCAGCCCAGAGACAGAGAGGGTCACAAAGCAGCACTATTCTTGTTACAGTAGAAGGTTTTGTTCATCCGGGTACCCACAGTGCTGGAGGAAGTGCGAGTGGCAATAATGGTGGTTGCCATAATCACCTTGATGGGCTGAATGCAAGCTTTGAATGGGGCTCTTTGTTGTGAGCCCAGAGGGTTATTTATGAGTCCTTAGACAAACAGCTTAAAATATTTTCTGACTTGTTTTTTAAATATAGGAAGCTGCAGCTTGAATGCAGCTACATGAGGGAATGTTTGCAGCTCAACATTGTTCCGAAAGGCTTGAGATCTTGGAAGTACCCTACAGGGCTAATCAAGGACTCCTTGTTACACAGTGAGTTAGTACAATTATTTAATTGGCATGACTGTGAGCCTTAAGAGCTTCTTATAAAAGACTATGAGAGGCAGATGGTTGCTTAGCATGTTGACATAGAAAAGTCGGGTAATAGTTTACATAATGATTTATTGTTTGAGACTAAGTGGAACAATATAATTTCTTTAAGTGAATGTTGAGAAGAATGTTGGGGAAATTTGGAATAAAAAAGCCAAGAAGTTGGCAAGGGATACGTCTGATTATGAAATTGGCCATGCATGCCCTCCTCCTCCAAGTGGAGGTCTACGTAGTGTTAACAGTAATTATGTAACTACTGGGGAAAATGGCCATGTTAATTCAGAAGCGGCCCAGGCTGAGGACCCTTTAGACATTTCCCCTTTAAGGAGGTCTCAAAGGCTAATAGAACAGAGATGAAGAATTCAAACCAATCAGGTAGATGTATCTCATCGTCAGTTGTAAGCCCCCCAACTGAGAGGAAGGGGGAGAAGCAGAACAACCTCATGGCAGAACAGATCTTAGATGTATGTCAGGTTATTTTTAATAACCATGGCAATTTTTTAAGATGTATAATTATAGTACATTGGACATTGATGTTACTTGAGCTAATTTATTTGAATGTGGATTAACTTTTGTTCCAGTTAGGAGAGCAAAAAATAAAAGTGTTGATACAGTTTAAGCTTTTTTAAGGAAACTTAATTGTGCATTTTAGTTCAAAAAAAGTGATGGACATAACCAGGTAATGGCCAACGGTATTAGGAGGCCTAGCATTTTTAATCCTCCACCCCACCCAGTGGTTTCTTTATCTGAGAAAATGTGTGACTGTGAAATCAGGGCTTTTTAAAAATCACCCCTTAGTATCCGAGGGGAACATTATCTGAGCAGGGATGAAAGGGCTTTATTAAAAGAAATAACAGTGAATAAACAAATTAGAATTATGAAGTCTGATAAGGGTGGGGGCTTGGTGGTTATGGACACAAATTATTATATTAATAATATGTTGGGTGTGCTTTATTCTGATACATATGAGGAGACACCAGTTAACCAAATGAATATAGCGTATAGGGACATAGACTTAAGGATAGAGGAAATGTTGTTTTATCAACAGACTACCAGGGAAGAATTTGATTTTGTATTGGTCCATAACCCTAAGACACCCATCATTTTTGGCATCCTCAAAATACATAAAAGCCTCACCGACCCACCTATACGTCCAATAGTCAATGCTAAAGGTTCAAAGACTTTTTGTTTAGCTAAAAGGACCATGGTATCCCAAATAAAACCAAGACTTCTTCCTCAAGCAAGAAGAAACCAGTCTGGTGGACCCCGGCCATAAGCAAACTTTACAATAAAAGGAGGAGACTTATACAAAAAAAGGCCAAATCTCAAGTAGGAAAATCATCCCTGATTAGCATTAGTAGGAAATGGAGGGCCCTCATCAAGTCAACTAAAGATAATTTTGAAAAGAAAGTTGCCAAGGATGCCAAGGATAACCATAAGGCCTTCTATGGTTACGTCAAAAACCTAAATGGCAACGCTCAGGTCTGTTCTGAGCTAGTACAAAATGGAACAAAATACACTGACCCTTCTGACATTGCCAACATCTTGGCTGACAGGTTCAGTGCAAACCCCCCCCCCCCCCACCTACAGGGCGTATTAACATTCCAGGGGATTGAGTAAGTCCAATTACTACTGATACGTTGGTTAATAAGGCTCTATCTAAAGCTAAAATCACTGCCTCCATGGGACCAGATGGTGTCCCAGGCTGTGTCATATGCGAGCTCCAAAAGGAATTAACCCCGCATCTTAATACCCTGTTCAGTCTCAGCCTCTTCACAGGATATGTGCCCATAGAATGGCGCATGGCAACGGTGGTCCCGCTACACAAGGGTGGGGCCACAACTGACCCTGGGAACTACCAACCAATAAGCCTGACCAGTCTGATCTGTAAATCTATGGAGCGAATCATTATGGAACTCATAAATGGAGAGATTGGGAACCTCCAGTCGCTGGACCCCAAACAGTTCGGCTTTGTCAAGGGCAGATCATGCCTCCTGAACCTGGTGGATTTCTTTGATACAGTTAGTCAGGCTATAGATAAGGGAAAGGAGGTACACATGGCTTACCTTGACCTTGCTAAAGCATTTGACACCATTCCCCTTTCAGGTATTATTGATAAGCTCACCAGCCTGGGCATAAACCCTTACGTCACAAGATGGATTGCAAAATGGCTCTCAGACAGATCCCATAAAGTAAGAGTAGCGGGATCTATGTCCAAATCCAAACCTGTAATGAGTGGGGTGCCTCAGGGCTCTGTCCTGTGGCCCCTCCTGTTTGGCATATACTTCTCAGAAGTACAGGCAAGCACAGAAGGGCTGTGGCTGACTAAGTTTGCGGACGACTGCAAACTGGGTGCTATAATAGAGTCTCCGGCCAACATGGAGATCCTCCAGAAGGGTCTAAATGAGACTGATGCATGGTGTCAAAGCCATGGTCTCAAGCTAAATGCAAAAAAATGTGTAGTAATCCCCTTTGGAAAAAACAGAGTACCCGCAAACTACAACATAGGAGGTAATCCCCTGAAATCTGAAGAAGAAATAAGGGATCTAGGGACCCAAGTAGATAGTCAGCTTTCCTTTGATAACCATGTTGCCAAAGTGGTTAGAAAATCCTTCTATGTGACCCATCTGATCACGAAAGGGTTCGCATCAAGATCTAAAGATGTAATGGTGCCCCTCTACTCTTCCCTCATCAGACCCATTATTGAGTACAATGCACCAATTGGAATGTACCTGGCTAGGCATCTCCAGCAGCTGGAGAGACCACAGAGGTACCTAACCAAGAGGATTACTGGCCTCAAACAGCTGCCCTATGCAGCACGATTGAAAAAGCTAAGACTGTTCTCTGTTGCATACCGCTTTCTCAGAGGCGATCTCTGTCTAATGTACAGAGCCATGTCAAACCCAGAATTGTTAAACATGCTCCATCTTAGCAAAACCAAATCTACTCAAGCTACATGCTATAGGGATATAAACCTCAACACAACAATGAATAGAACATGCTGGAGGGATAGATTCCCTTCGCAGAGACTTCCCTTACTATGGAACAGGGTCCTGATCTACATAAGACAGAGCCCCTCACTATCACTCTTCAAGAGGAACCTTGATGAGTGGATGGGTAACAGAAAGTTCACACCAGGGATCACACCAACAGCACTACTAGATAGGGGCCAAGGGTACTAGCTGATAATACAAGGGTCTAGGGAACTACTAAAGGGGCGGTGAATACCGCACAACGTGGCTGGGCTAATATATGCCTTCGGGCAGATAGCCCAGTACCAACCTATGAACCTAAATACATTGATGTACGTACAAAATATGTTTTTCAGAATAATCCGTAATTACTAAAGGATTCATGGGATGTTTTATGTAGAATTTTTAGTGAAGAATTAAAATTTGTCACTATTGACGTCCAAGACCTATATTCTGTGATACCCCATGATATTGGTATTAACTGGTTCTATCAATTTCTTTGCCTTTACACTGAAATAGGTAATAATAAAGTTTGTGTTCTTAGGACATTTATGATGATGGCTATGGAGAACAATTATATGGTATTTGAGAACCAGTTATTTAGACAGAAGACCGGTGTAGCAATGGGAGCTGTTTGTGCCCCAATGTTTGCTAATGCAGTAATTTCATTTTGGGAGATGAGTTTTTGTCATTAATTCTGAATTTAGGGAATGTTGGGTTCACTATGAATGCTTCCTTGATGATATGGTATTTTTTTGGAAAGGGGGTGAGGATAGACTGGATGAAATTTTTGATTATTTACATACCACAACCAATTTCTTAAAGTTTATGATGAATGTTCACAGTGATTTGGTTAATTTTTTGGACTTAACTATTAGGCTCAACAGGGAAAGATGTTTTGACTCAACCATCTACCATAAACCCACGTACTCCAATTATTTCTATATTTTGAGAGCAAGCATTCTGTGCATCAAAAAATAGTCCCTGGTGAAGGGACAATGTATAAGGTTAGCCAGGATTATTATGGATGAAATCAAGTTTTCTTTTGAATGTGAAAAACTGAGGAGTATGTTCACCAAGAGAGGTTACCCAGAAACTTTCTTTATGAGTATTTTTAAAGAAGTGATAGAAAAAAGAAGGACCGGATATTTTACTCGTTTATTGGGAAGTAGGGTTGGTGCCTGTCAAAGGAAAAAACTCCAAAGACCATTACACGTAAGGTTCAGTTAAGGCACTTTAATTTACTTGCAGCAAGGAGACAAAAAACATGCAAATACAAGGATTTGTCTAACTACTAACAGGAAGTATGCTCATTCTTATACTGTTTTACAAGGCATGGCCTTCTAAGCTGACGTAATCAAACACAACTTTCAGTATTGTTCTACAGCAGATGTTACTCAGATTTTCTGCTGACATGACTAGATTTGTGAGAAACTTTTCAGAAAAACAACCTGGCCTTGGTGACTATTAATCTGTTTACAAGCGTCTATTATACAGTGTTACATTTCAAGGTACTCTTCTAATACAGATACAAGCAATGCTGATTGCAGTTCATATTTTCAAGAAGGCTTTGTACTAATTATCTATAACTTCTACAGTTGTGTATTTTCTCATGGCACAGCAGAACTTTTTGTCTAAGTTTCATACAAGTAGTATTGTTCTATTCATTATTTTCCTAACGCAAGCAGAAATCACCTGCTTCCCAGTAAATTTCCAAGGCACAAGCAAGATTTTAGCTAACAGTACAAGGTCAGAAGGCAACTGCAGTTTGTACAGATTTATGCAGTATGAAATAGAATAAATGTGTTAACCCTTTCCAAGCACTAAGCATATTGCTAATACACACATTAATACATATTTTTCTAACAGTGCCCCACATGTGTATGGGAGTGGGGTTACCAACTCTCAAAAGTTCACTAAAGCATTAGTTTTAACTTTTAATGCCACTTTCTTTGGTCTTAGATCTATTATCCAGCATAATAGGAAATTGTTTGGAATGGACCGTCAGTAGTTGGATGTTGTGGGTGAAAAGCCAGTAATTGTCCATAGGAAGGATTTATATTTTAAATCACTATTAGAGGACCCTGTTAGGCCGAGTTTTGAGAGAAGGGTGGTCAAGTGTGGCCATTGTACCCAGTGTCCACATATTGCAGAGGGCTCTGTCTTTTTGGTTGAGGGATACAGTGAAATTAGATTACAAAACAAATTCTATTGTGGTAGTAAAGGGATGGTATACTTAGCCTTGTGTAAAATATGTAAAGCGTTCTATATTGGCAAGATGAAGCTTAGTTTAAGGAAGAGAATTTATCAGCACGTCTATGATCTAAAAAGAAAGGATGAAAGTAACGCTTTAAATAACAACCTAGAACAAAACCTGAGCCACAGTTTCAAATTTATTGTTGTTGACCAGGTTTATTTGGGACAGAGGGGAAGACCAACAGATTTATTCTTGGAATATATGGAGTTCAAGTGGCAATTGAGAACTAATGCTACTAGATACCCTGGTTTGAATGAGGCTACCTCTGTGATAAATCTTTTAAAATTAAAATCTGTATATTTTATGTTTTAAAATATTTTAATAATATTTATTAAAGGGATTTATAATTGTAATTTTACAAGTGAGTACTACGTTTAAATGTCATGGTCCTTTAATGTTGTCTAATTTTATGTATGTGTGTTTGTGGGGTTTTATACATTGCATTTATTCTTTTAGTCCAATTGCTTAACAACAATTAACTGGTTGCCACGGTTATTTATTGATTTATTAATTGAAGGGAGGCGAGGAAGGCTTGTAAAGTATAAAATGTGTGCTTGTCTGTTTTTGAACTTATCCTGAAGAAGTCTGTGATATTAAGGATGGAAGCACTCAATAAAAGTGAATAATGAAGGTCAGCTCTGTTGTTTTGTGCCTCGTTTATGTTTTGTAATTTGTGGACTTGTTTTGCTATTTGTGTGGTTTCTAATAAAATGATGAGACTGGACCCCATTCCTAAGTTAAGGTATGATTAAAGTTAATGAAATTAGTATTGGATCAATCTTTGATGTTAGCCAAAAGTGTTCTTCGCAGAACCTGCAATGTGCCCAGAACTGACTCCTTCTGCAATGCATATGGTGTTACATGTATTGGTAACATATCTACATAAAACTGTAAATGATTTCTTATGAGACCCATTACTCCTACTACTATTGGAACTGTCTGGGTATCCTTCTGCCACATTGCCCTCTTTTCTGGCTGCAAATACTGGTATTTTATGACTTTGTGTCTCTCTGTACATAAGACACTGTAATCACTGGGTGATTCAATTCAATAATCAGTGTTATTTTTGTCTTCTTTTCATGGACTACTATATCTAGTTTTCTCATATCTATTTTTTGAAATTGTTGGTAATGGGTGATTCCATGAAATATAAACTTCATACATTATAATGCTTTGTGGATTGTGTTTCCAATGCTTCTCAGCTATTTCATTATTATAATGTTTGCACAATCCACAATGCAACAGTCTTACCACATTATTATGCCTTTCAGTATACAGGCCCTCTGCCATTAGTATATCACACCCAGCAACAAGATGTGTGACTGTTTCCAGTTCTATTTTACAGAACTTGCATTTGTCTGTTTCTCCCACATATTCAATAGAAATTTGTAAACCACTGTCCCGGGTTGCTAATATTAATCTTTCATCTTTTGGTTTAAATTCACTTCTTCTTATCCATTCCTGTTTCAGATCCTGATCAACATGAGGTTGTTCCAAGAGTGCTTTGTACTTGCAACTATATTCATGCCTTATATTCTTTCTTTTGTTTTTTGGCATATTCATTTGCTGCCTGATTTTTGTGTACTACTGCTTTGGTTTCCATTATCGCTTGACACCAATATGCTTCTGCTAAACTAAGCAGGGAAGTCATTTTAGATTTGTTCTCTTCATGTTTCAAAACTTCCATTGTGTTTGGATCTGATAAAGTCAGCAGACATATATCCAGTCCTACAATAGCAGATCTAAACATGTAATCAATTTCAAGGAGGCCCATACCTCCTTCAGAAAGATGGATATCTATGATCTTGGTATACATTAAACTGAATAATTCTAACTCCACAGCCAGCAATTTGTGCACATTATTCTCCTAGTTTTATCAAGGGTTAAATGTTTATTTATTGTTACTTAATAATTAGTCATATTGAAATTAACCAATGACAGTGCTTGACTGGCTTGTGTAAAATGTGAGATTATTTTATTATTTTATGTTTGTATTCTCATGAAGTCCCTATTAAGAGGGAAAAAAGTGCTTATTTTTTGTAATAAAACAGTGAAATTTAAACTATTTAAACCCTTCATTCCTTCATATGTTAATATTGTTTGGTTCTTGGTACTTTTTCAACACATTTACACCATATTTGGAGTTATAGCTTGTAGCTTCACTCTTAAGGAGGAGTATTGTTTTTTACTGGTGTTAACCTGGTTGGTGTGTGTTCAGGGTGTGCATATAAATAGCTGTTACCCATGGCTAAATCTTCATGTATAGATGTTAATACTTTTAACCAGAAGTTAGGTACTGCATCTGAGCCTAGGGTTTTCCAATTAGGAGCTTTTCTTAATATTGTTTCAATTTCTCTGGCTATTACTTCATCCCATTTCATATCCTGTACATCTGAACTTATTATTCTTTCTTTTGCTTCTCCAATCCATTCAGCATCTTTGTTATGTTCTACAGGATCTTATAGGTTCATAGGTTGGTACTAGGCTATCAGCCTTAGGGCCCATACAAGCCTAGCCATAACAATTCCCTGGATATTGCTTCCCACAATATTTACATCCCTGGACCCCTCTCTAGCATGGTGACTGACGTGATCCCCGGAGTGAATTTCCTATCTCCCATCCAATTGTCAAGGCTCCTTTAGAAGAGGGCCAAGGAGGCACTCTGCTTGACATGTATGGGCAGTCTATTCCAGAGTATGGGGAGTCTCTGGGTAAGGAACCTATGCCTTTAGCATGTTTTGTTCATTGTGATGACAAAGTTCAGATCCCTAGATCATAGATATTTCTCCAAAATGTGTCTATTTCTTCTTTTTTAGTGGTGTTTCTATTCCCATTGCCTTGTTTCCCAATTCTCTAAAAAACTTTTTGGGGTCATCAATAAATTGCTTATTTTGTATCTTCTCATTTTTTTCTGCCTGTGCTGATAACTTTAGTTTATTATTTGCAATAGTGTACAATTGATCCTGAACTGTTCTAACACTGAGTGTTGCTTTTATCACATCTGTCTTTCTGATTATCCTATTTACTTCTGTTACATCACATGAATTTCCATTAATAGTCTTGATTACTGTGCTCATTTGTTTTATCATACTATATCTGGTTTCCTGCCTTGCTTAGGGATTTGACAGTGAAGCAGTAGATTTTATTGGAGTTGGACTGAATAGCTGTAGCACTTTTCTGGAAGCTGCAGCAATTAGAGGTGGCCCATATTCCAAATGGCCAGCAAAAGGTGTGTGATAACTTGTGGGACCAAAACAGTAGATAGTTAATGTTTTACCTTCTTTTCTCAATATGTACCTGAAAGTTTAGGGTTTATATAGCCATACACTAAGGGATCTGAAAGTAGAGGCAGTTTCTATGATTTGGCTGTGTTGTTCTTTGATGCAGAGTGTATTTGGAGTTTTTGTCAGTTGGGTCCAAGAAATTATGGTCTTAGTTTTGTTAGAGTTAAGCAGAAGATTTTTTCTCACTGAGCCATGGGTTGAGAGGTATAATATCTCTCATTAATGGTCGGTTGGTATAGCACAGGACATGTTTCAGAATAAGTAGGTAGAAGGGTTTGGTTGCATATTAGCAAAGGCCCTTGGGAGTTATGTGTGACACTAGTATAAGTAATGTGCTTGTGGGAAACAGAGGCCATGGAAGGTGTGTGTGGTGAGGGTGTTTTTATGTGTATGTCATGTGAGAAATAAACATGGAAGGGATATGAGGACATGGTCACTGGTACAGACTATACAGGCCAACATGCTCACCATGCCATTGAGATGTATAAACAGCAGACATTACAGTGCTGGTAACATGGATAGCTGTCAGAATATGATGGGAAACTACCATAATGTAAGCTGATATGTACTGCAGGGCAGACTGCCATATGTAAGCGACACACGCATGAGCATTTGGTGGGGCAATGCAGGGCAAATATAGGAATATGTGTATATTGCTTGTGATAGGACCACCAGGACTAGCAGGGCTGTGGCAATGCCCACAGCACTCTAGTGTGCCAACAGCCTTAGAAGTGTGGCACTGCATTGCAACAGTCAGGGCATGCTGTGCCAGTCATATATTTTCCCACCATGAATGAGTGGAACTTATTAAAATGTCCTGTGTAAATGTTGGGTCTCCTGTCAGCATAAACAGAGAAGGTTTGTCCAGCAGTGTGTAACGTTACCACCCAAGGGTGTTACAATTACCACAACATAATTACAACATAAATATACTGCTATGATATCCTGTCTATAGTATAACAGTAATCCCACTGGGTCAATATCATAACTGTGAAACCTCACATATGCGAATACGGAAACATCGACACATATTGAGCGAACCACGAAAACACCGAACGGCCTTAAACGCGAAATTCAAAATTTCGAATTGGCATAGTTGGCCAACCCCACCACCCGCTACGTACTACCTACCCAAACAAAATAAATAATCCACATACATACACTTAACAAAACCCTACTTCTAACCCTAAACTAAACCTTACATATATTACTATGTATGCACTTACCTTAACCTGCACCCTAACCCTAAGGTCCGTAACTACTGCACACTTACCTTAAGGAGCTATACCGGAGAAGGGCCAACTATGACAATTCCACATTTTGAATTTCGCACTTCAGAACGTTCGGTGTTTTCGCGGTTTGCTCAAGTGTCGACGTTTCTGTATTCGCGCAATTGTGGTTTTGCAGTTGTAATAGACAACCAATCCCACTTACTCCTGCATCTGGAGAGACACTTCATATGCGTCTGAAAGAGGAGACCATTGAACTGAACAACTGAAATGTAGCATGAATTATATGTCTTGCAAGGGCCTTTGTACTTATGAGTAAAATACAGTAAAACCGACCTGCTATACATACTTGTACATCTCAGAGGTACTCTGTCTCTCTCCCTCTGACCTCTGACCTCTCCTTCCCATTGGCACAAAAGGTCACTATGGCACTTCCTGAGATCACTATAATGGTGCCAGCACTGCTCATCAGAGTGGATAATGCCAATAGTAGCAGTCACCATCCTGGTAAGTCTGTGCCAAACATCTACCTTATACTGGGGCCCTCAAAGGAGTACCCAAGCAGGTTCTCTCAGTGTCCTCTGTACAAAAGGTGCCGATGTATTTTTGATTCCTTAGGGTATAAATTCCCTGCCATCTTCAGTATCTTCTGAGGCCATAGTCTCTTAACAGGTAACAGTCCGGAGAAATATGATAACATATTCATATAAAATCATATTTCTGCTGCCAACATATGATGCACAGATATGTCATAGTGTCACCATATTACAGCACATATTTCCAAGCTGTGGCAGGATGCTGTTAGGTTGTGAACAGCACCATATCAGGAGTATCACAGCAGCACAATAACAGCATTTATTTCTAGTTCTTCACTTTACTTCCTGTATGGACCATAATAAAAAGTACATTTACCCACATGCCCCCTGAGGTCACTGGCCCACCCATGCACATGGAGTGTGCTTCACGGGTACTCACGTGAGTGCGTGATCTGGGAAGACTTGTAGAGCAGCCTTGGTCAAGTGGGCATTGTGATAAAAGTGAGACTGAGAAACATTCATTTTAAATTGTCTTCTTAGTATAATTAGCATGCTAAGGGCCTAGAAATTGTGTGATAAAGGCATCTGCAGCCTTTAGTGTGCACCTGTGCTCATCTCACCTTCGAAGTCAATTCATTCATCAGAGAATCATAGAGTGAGCCTTACTGGATTAAGGTTCCACTTTTGAGCTTACATTAATATTACAAGTGCATTATGTGAAAGGGTGATACTACCTGCAAATGTTATGTTACTGCCTTTATACATCAACTGTATATATATGGTGTCTGCTGAATTACATATATTCTTTCCTTGAGGGATGGAGGTTGATTTGAAAACTGACTGCTGCCTTGTTGTGGTAGATATAGAGACTGGGGTGCATTAAATGATATGAGATGTGCAGCTGCTGTCATTTATAAATTTTAGTGTCACAATAGGAAGTTTAAGGAGTATTATAGGAAGTGGGGCACATAGGCCCTACAGTTAGGCCAGGTACTGTGTGTGTCACATTGTAGGAAGTGGGACATATAGGTCCTACAGTTAGGCCAGGGACTGTGTGTGTCACATTGTAGGAAGTGGGACACATAGGCCCTACAATTAGGCCAGAGATTGTGTGTGTCACATCATAGAGAGTAGGACACATAGGCTCTACAGTTAGGCCAGTGACTGTGTGTGTCACATTGTAGAATGTGGGACACATAGGCCCTACAATTAGGTCAGGGACTGCGTGTGTCACATCATAGAGAGTGGGACACCTAAGCCCTACAATTAGGCCAGTAACTGTTTGTGTCACATTGTAGAAAGTGGGGCACATAGGTTCTAAAGTTAGGCCAGGCACTGTTGGTGTCATAATGTTCACTTCCTTTTGTTGTTAAGTATACTGTATGATGGTAAATAATTTCCTTATGTTTCCCTCATATCATGCAATGTTCCAGAATAGGGAGGTATGCCTGTAAAGAGGATTTTTTGTATGAATGATATCTGTCTGATGAGTGGCAGGGCATGCAGTATCACTAGCTGTTGTTGGAAGGTGGGAGTATTTTAACCTGTGTCACCAGGAGCGTGCCTGCAATGGACCATGTGCTCTACATGTCACTGTGATGTGACCACTGTCAATGTTGAGTCCATTATCCTTTTCCAATCACCTCCTATTTTAGAGAGTAACTTGGAGAGACAGTGAGTGAATGTTGGTAGTGGGAGGGCCACTAAATACCATTACCTAACCATGTTAGCCTAGTATTACTCCATAAGGGTTAAGGCAAAGCCATTCCTTTTCTGTTTCAAGTACTCTTCTGGATAAGTTAACCATAACGTCTGTGATGCAGTTATATACTTCTTTGTAATACCTCCATAATGTGGTGCTATGAGCCTGAGTGAGGAGAGTAGGGGGGGTCTTCATACAAACATGTGTAAGAAGCCATAGGTGGGTCATACTAGTGGTAGCGCTGACTTGTTCATGGATGGCCTGTTGTGTTGCACATCTACTGAGGACAGTCACACATCAGTGTTTAAAGGTCATAAAACAAATGTACTTTGGCTGACATTCACAGTGTATGGCACTGGCAGGATGGGTAAGTTACAGTGGCAGTCAATTGACTGTTCTGGACTGTAGCACCTCACTACTTCTGGAGTCAGATAGTAGCCATTCACAACTGTGATGGAGGCAGTATGTGTGCTGTTGTGGGATCTAGACACACAGATCACATGATATGATCCAGATAACACTGTATTTTTGCAGAGTATTGCTGCTGTGTGTGTCTAGACAATATACAGTACAAACAATATCATACTTACTGCTGCTAAATGGCATGCGACAAAACAGGCAGACTCTTTGTGGACGCGAAGTGACATGATTCATAGTATAACTACTATTTTGTGTGGTGTTCAGATCTGGGTGGGAGGGTTAAACATGCCAACATATTACAAGTTTATACCTTTCTAGTTACAGGTACACATGCCTGACAAAGAGAGAAGGAGAAAAGAGAAGTTCTTCCAGGCAGAAAATAACACTCTCCTGTAGGGCATACATGAAGATGGTTGGTGAATGCTGTAAACCAATAAGAGAAAACATGTCATTTGGAAGCATGTCTGGCAGGATCTTGTTGAGCATCTGACTGTCATAAGTGACAACAACTGGATGTATGACCAGGTACAAAGTATGTCTACAGACATTATTGGACATGCCTGCAACAAAGTAATCCACATGGCAGAGAAGTAAAGGGCCACAGGTGGGGGTCCACTGACAGATTCACCCTTAATTGACATAGAGGAGTCCCTGACATCTCTGTAAGAAGGACATGAATGGTTACTCATTCAGAGTGGGAGGACTCAGCCTGGGTACAGAACTTCACCAAGACCCACTGTTGTCAGTTGGCAATGCCCCAGGTGGGTATCACCTAATATGTGGGACATGTCATACAATCTGCATGACTCAGACCCATATAAGTAATAAGCATTGCTACTTTGTTATTGCAGGCACTTCAGGACTACAGCAACAATACCAAGCCACATAAAGTAAGTTAACTATATATTTTGCATGCCATTCTGTTTTATCTGTGGAGCATCATTGAATTGTGGCTGTTTGAGAAGGGTACATTAATATACTGTGCTTTGGTGTCTGAGTCCTCCACTCTGGACATTGGTATGCATGATACTGGGTACCAGTCAGGACCTGTTTGAGCCAGATGATGATAGCTGTGATGCCCGTGCATTGGCCAGTAATCAAGGAGCCTCAATCCTCACTACTAGCTCCAGTGAGGGACGTGTACATTGGGAAGGATAACAAGTACACACAGTAAAGTACAATTTCCTTTAAGAGTACACAGAGATCACAGTCAGTCTTGGGCTGGTTTCTCCCTTTCTCTCCAGATCCCCAGTAAGACTTCCCACTGGCACAGCTATACAGTGGAGTCCGTAGCCAGGGTTCCAGAGCCAAGTCTTCTCAGTACTCCCTCTGTCCAACCAGTGCTTCATGTCCCTGCCCAAGTAACTGACACACACACAAACTTTGAGATATGATTTATATACAAACACGCAGACACTCCTGAGGAAGGCTGGCACAGGTTCACTAGGTATGCCCCTTCTGCCCAGGCTATAAGGTAGTAATCCACTGCCACCAGAACCCCTACTTATCAGCTACTATAAGGTCCTTCCCAAAGGGTGACCAATTTTGCTGTGTAATAATACTGTCATCCAATTAGTAAGTGTGGCCAGAACCTTTAAGGCTATTGGAGTGACTTAGTACAGTATCACTAAATACATAGGTTCTTGGGTTCATAGGTGTGTACTAGGCTAATGGCCATGGAGCCTTTACAAGCCTAGCCTATAGGATTATCCTGGCATCATGCCACCCAACCTTAGTTCCCAGTGCCTCTGTCAAGTAGAGCCACTGGAGTCATCCCGGGGTGAATTCTCTATTTCCCATCCACTCATCAAGATTTCTCTTGAAGAGGTGCTCTGTTTGACATGTATGGGAAGTCTATTCCATAGCATGGGCAGTGTCTGGGTTATGAACCTTTCCCTCCAGGTTGTCCTGTTGATTGTAGTAATGAGGTTGATGTCTCTGGAGAGTACATGCAAGTACTCTAGAGCTTAAATTATCTCTACACAAAACAGCTACAGTTGAAAGGAGGTTTAAAAACATTTAATAATAAATAATAAAAACACAAGACAAATCTCCTCAATTCGGCACAGTGCTTGTCAAGAGTTCAGACACATGAACTTTAAAACAATGATGTAGGATAGTCTGACATAAATATAGAAAACAGCTAGTCTAATCTTACTATTTTCTATCTATTTCTAAGAGAAATACTAAAGTCTAAGATCCTACGGATATACAGAGCAAGTGCTGGTGATGTTGTCAGTTCTGAAGACCAATGCAAAATGCTGTCTGTTTCTCTCTGTGATCTCTTAAATTGCTAATACATCAATTGTGACTCATTTTAGAGTACATCATCCTTGACACTTCTCTGGTTCATAGGCTACCAGAAACTCTAAATTTACATTTCTTAGTTTTCTTAGTAAACTTACAAATGGACAGGAAGCCACAGCAATAAAAGACATTATACATGTCAAACCTTGCAATTAACTCTGGTCTCAAAACAATAGAAGGAATTTCTTTATCCAGACATCCTGTCTCCAAACTTTAAGATCAGTCATAAAATGCTTTACTTTATCAGCTTTCTTCCAGCAGGGTGCACTGTGGTTACATTTTTGAAGTTCAGAACATATAACACAGTTTTTCTTACATTTAGTTTTCTTACATTTGTAAAACAGCCTGTGGATTATATTAATATTTACAATGACATAGAATTATCTACAAAATTTTATCTAGCTGGGCTGGCAGCCTTTCAATTTTTCACAATTGCTACCACACCCTAGCATAGTCTGAGGTCACAGTGGCAATGTTAGATTTGGGCAATATCACAGATATAGCCCCTTTCCCTTCCTCATACACTGCTCCTGTGCTTGTACCATTGAAGGACAGGAGGTGGCTGACAGATCAGCACATGGATGTTTGCTTTTCCCCTGCCATAAAGACATTATCAGTTGTTGCAAGCCCCAGTGAGAATGGGGATGGCGATCAGAGTTGGTGTACTGGTGGCTGGCAATGCCATGGAAACTGCCCAACTCCACCTGAGCTGAGGGCCTCCATGGCCACCATATAGTGTATATGCAGAGTCATCATAAAGGGTCAAGCAAATACCAGTGCAGGCTTAGCACAGCTTATTGATGGTGCATGTGGTCTGTGTGATGATCTCTGAGATGGCATAGCCATTTATGTATCAGAGATGAAAGCCTGCATGTGGAGTCTATGTGCTGCAGACATCCCTGTGTGGCTGACCATTATGGCCATCATCATTTGTGAGAGAGGACATCTTCTATTTTTCGTGGAGAAGCCCATCAAGGGAGGACAAGGACATGGTTTAGGCCCCATAGTAAACCCAGTTCCAAACCTCTGACCAGTTTTGAGGGTACTGTGGGAAGCCATGGTAACAGATGCAGGCAGGGTGTTCATATTGGAACCATCAATAACACATTGTGCTGTTCATGCTCACAGTTTTAAATCCTCTCTGTGTGCTATGGGTTCATTCCTATTATTATCCCTGGAAAGGGCAGCCATGTGGATAGTGACATACGCATCAGAATATATAACTCCTAAGTGTGTCCTAACCCGTTTAATAAAAAAAATCTGCTATACTAAGTATATAAAATTGAGTATTTCTTGTTTATGCTAACAGTTTTTCACCAGTAATGTACTGCCAGGGTGATTGTAAAATTAACCACCGAAAAGGAAGGAGCATTGTTTGAATAACTAATGACTGAACTGCAAGAAAATCAAGCCCACATACTGACTTAAATTAAACTAACAAGATTATACGTGAGACTAACAGCTGACAGTGTGTGATTGCTTATATTGTTATGTAAGATTTACTCTTAGCAGAGAATAATGTCTGTAACAGAAGAAATGTTTGCTGCAAATCTCAGAGTTCTGCAGAAAAAATATTTTGCTAGTCTGATTAAAGCTTAGTTTATTCGTCTGTATTTACTGAACATAAAAATACTTGCCCATTAAGCACTGTACATGACAATGTGACACTTTCTAGAACTTAAAGGAAGCACTTAGTGATTCTGCAGCCATTGTACAATGTTTAGAGTCAGCATTCATAAATTTGTCACACATTAATGAAGACAATTGTGGAATGTCGTCATTTAAAAGCACTAGTCCTTTGTATAGGATGAATCAGTAACTACAGAATATACAAAGGTTATCAGATAAATATTGCTGGAGGCTATAAAACACCCATGTGTCTTGTTAGTTCTGCCTTTCTGCTGTCTAAACGAGGACTTTCATCACTGCCAAGCCATCATGTCGGTCAGTATATTTTTAATTCAATTTTTAGGAGTTTAGAATAAGATATCCACTCACCATCAGTTACTATTTTAGCTAAAGGAAGGATGTGAATAAGACTGTATCCATATGGCTAGTGTCGTCATGTAATTATTTTTAAAACTGTGGTATTCAGACAATCTAAACAGCAACTGCATGTTGTTTTTCAATCAGTTTATCTAAACTGTTGTGGTCAGACAATGTAGGTAGCAACTGCATTTTATTATTCAGATTAACCACCTCTTGAATTGTGGTAGATGGATAATTCTTTACATATATTTAAAAAGAATAAAAAGATGTGCTCTATAAATGTGCTGTCTTATAGACGTGTTTGTGCAATTCACTGTGATAGGATCTGTAGCAGTTAAAATCAAACTGCACTTGTAGAGCCTAGCAGAGGACACAGCAGTGATTGATGCACTGCAACCTGGAGAAAAACTGGTGTAGAATCCTTGAACAGATGCCTGTGATATGTAGACCATGCCCCCCCCCAGCCCCCATTGATTGCTAAAATGTCCTTGTAGCCAGTATTCCCAAAGCTACACACACTTGTTGTCCATCGGGATGGGTATTCTGTGCATCCTATGAGCCCGGATGTGAAGCTACACTGGTTTACCTACATACTGGTTATTGTCAGTCAGCACTCGATTACTGTAAAGCTCAAAACCAAGCAGAAACAAGACATTTTGGCAAAATGCATTCCTTCATCTCTTTTAACATTACAAAATGGTTGAAACTGACTTGGGTACACAAGTAAATGTACCACAACTGAGAAGGTCAAAATCTAGGCATTCTAATCTTATCATCTGTTGATGACAAAATGTTTGAGAAAATATGTGATTTATACTGTAAGCTGCACCAGGATGGTGATATGTACATTTGCTAGGCAGAATAATATTGTGCTAGCAATGAAGTTTGTCCTTTATCTTCTTTTATACTGTTGCTTTAGAGAATAATGTTATATTAACTATAAATTATGACTGCTCCTGAGCTAAAAGTATTGCATTATAAACCAGGACGCCACAATTTCCAGGAAAGCCACCCTGAATGGCCTTTTCTTTTGAGCAAGTCACCATACCATTCAACTGCTATGATTTAGGCATAGTACTATAATTTTGGCTCTCAGAGTTAGCCTTGCTCCTCTTAGATTTATTATGTTTTCATCAAGTCAAACTTATTTATGAGTACATAAACTAAGCCTATACAAATATTTACTATCGGTAACCATATAGAGTCTAATACATAACAATCATCTATTCTAATAAATAAGAAAGTGATCCTCTTTCTGACCCTCTGCTATGATTTTTAAAGGCAACTGCTATGATTTTGGAGGTTGAAAGGTAAGCAAGTCACTTGTAAACCCATTTGTTATCAGTTAGCGTTGTATGAAAGGGGTTCTGAATCAAACCTATATGAGGTCTGAAGGCTGCAGTTCTTAGCCAGTGAGAGAAAACCCTGATGTCTCCATTAGATGAGTGGATGGCAGTTATACATATCTACACAGATAAATATATTTTATACAGATAATACTAGGTCACCTATACAAATATCTCTTCAAATGAAATGCATTATCAAATGACAATGATACTAAAATGGATGAATAAGAACTGACAAGTAATTCAGAAAGAAAAATCACGGGGGATGTTTGAAAGTGGTAAAGGTTCCTACAAAGCAATTTTAGTATCTACACTATGCAACATCTTTGACCTTGGCTAAGAGATAACGCTATCACTAAATGTTCAAACTGCATTAGATAGCAAGTGTAGCAAACTTATCAGATCAAGTATGTATTTGCAGGTTAATTTATACTACATAATCAGAAGGGAAGTCAGTAAAAAATGACATTCCTGTAAGCAAATTGTACTTTGTAAAATGAGAATACATAATTAGAAAGAGAATACTGTAAGAACTGCGAAAGACTAAAACGTGCTCAGAGGAAGGAATAGTTTGATGTCTAACAAGGTAGTAGGTTCCGCAGTAAACAGATATTTGATTTTGCAATTGTTAAATATAAAAGTATGTATTTTGTTGTACTAAACAGAAGAGCAAATTGTGTCATAAAGCCACTGCATACATTTTGATTCAAGTAATCATACCTCTCAACTGTACAGATTTTCGCAGAATGTCCAGATTTTTGCCTCATATTTTTGGTCTGTTCCTAATAAAAAATATGTTTTTGACAAATCATGGGATGATTTAAGGATTAAAGTCAATAAGTAATGACAATCATTTGAGTTTCAGACTTCATACTCTTCAGAAAAAGTATTGTAACATAAATGTTGTTATTCTAGCAATTTTCTAAGTTTATAAGAGCAATATTTAAAAAGTGTCCCTATTTTTAGATCTTTGTTACCCCTTTTTGTCAGGATTTGTCCAGATTTCTTGCAGTAAGAGTTTGAGAGGTATGAGTACTGTATAATATTTCATGCAACATTTGGTCATACAATAAAAGAGGTAATTATAAAATTTTCCCTCAGATTAAGTAAATGTTCAAAAACACATACTATAGTCCATCTTGTGCATACTGTTCTGATCAGCTCCTCATTTTCACGGTGTTCCACAGGCTATTAACTGTTTACAGCCACAGTGTCACAGTGGCTATCAACTGTTGACAGCCATGATGTTGCACTAGTTCTTGTTTATGTTCTGTATACATTTGATGTCTATAGTCCTGTGTCACTGCTGAAAAGTTATTTTCTAACCTGCCCTCTTACTTGGTTAACACATTACAAATAAATAATACGTTTCATGTTTAGGCAGATTTTAATAATTATTTCTGTGAAAAAAAATAAGAAAAATGTATGTATGGTGAAAGGAAGGTAAGCATACAAGGACGTACATAATCTAAGTAGGTAACAGAGAGACATTTCTGTGAAAAAAAAATGAAAAAAGAAAGATAGAAATGTGCTTAATGTGAAAGGAAGATAAGTATCCAAGGACAGAAATAATCTAAGTATGTAACGGAGAGGAATTATTGTGGGGTACAAGTAAGCATAAAACTGTAGCAAGAGAAACATTTAGAGAAACTGGTTGACATGAAGCATGTCCATTTCCTTGTAACTTATCCAGATGACAGGACTATGGGCTAGCTATGTTTGCCAAGCAACTCTTGTCTATTATTAAACTCTTTGGTTCTGTTTACTCTCTTTCTATCTAATCAGTTTTACACCAAAGGTAGATTACAAGTGGTATACAGAAAGTAGTCAAAGAAGGTACTCTTTATTTAAATGTATTCATTTGATAACTGGTTAAGTGAACTAGTCTCTCTTGGACCTTTTCTAACCATTACCTGGCTACAAGGATGAATGCAGTATACATGGCTAGTTCAGATAAGCCAATCAACCTGTGTGTTTTGGGTAGGTGGGGGAGAAACTGAAGTATTAGAGAAAAAGCATGCAGATGAAAGGAGTACATACAGACTTTACAAAGATAGTGTCCAGAGGTCTGCTGCTCTGGAAAGTTTTAAGGAAGACCTAAATTAATTCAGCAGTATTAAATTCAAAGAATGCAAAAAAAACCCACTGAAAGCGTGAATGATGACTGTGACATAGATGACCTTTAACCCTGCCGTATTTCCTTTTTTAGCAAACATAGTTTTAAGTATTATAAAGCAGGATCATTCAGATATGAGGAGACATTTATTATCACCCCAAACATAGTTTTAAGTAGTATAAAGCAGGAGCATTCAGGTATGAGGTGACATTTATTATCACCCCAACTCAGACATATTTTGTTGTCTGCCACATGCTGGGGATAGCCTTTATGGGGAAATTAACAGGTTCTGGTTCATTTGGGGAGATTTGCTGGTCTTCATACATGTGAACAAAAAAAAAAATACATAGAGATAAATTATTTTAACTATTTGGGAACTATCTGATCTACCAATACTAAACATGGCAATTACAGTCAAAAACAGAAAATCATTGTCTTATCTACTGTCTCTTGATGGCTATTCAATGCTCACTAAAGCCTAGTTTTTGACAGTAAAAAAGGCTTAGATAGACATCAAATAGCCCAGAAACATTTCTTATCATACTATTTACAGACCATGTAGCCAGCTCCATTGCACAGAGAGCTAAAGTTCTAATTATGATGTTGGTGATTCAAGTTCAAGCAACTCTGGTGCCTGTAGTTGGCGGCAGGGGAGTATGGGAGTGTGTGACCATTACTAACTCACCAATCTTAGGTGGAGAAAAGGAGGCAGCTCTAGCTTACAACAGGTTAGCAACATTAAGTGTTACACTCAGTAGAGTATGGGCCTAGATGGTATACACTGTCATGTGCATTCTCACGGCAGACTGAGTGGAATTCCTCTAGGATGACAGCTATAGAACAGCTGATAATAGTCACAGAAATGGGGATTATACCTGCATGTTTTCTTTCCCTCTAGATAACCCTATAAGATGAGCAAACCTGTCATTCCTAGCACCAGACTTTTGCCATGAGACATATGGGCTGACTGAGAGTGCTAGGTAAGAATAAAATGGCTACAGGGCTCACATCTAACCCAGACATGCCCAGCCCCATCTCAATGGTACAAATGGTCTGAGTGGATGAAGATAGAGAATCCATCAGGTAGGTGCTCGGGGGAGCATAAAACATATATTTATATATAAAACCTTAACAAGATACTCCACTTGCCACCAATATCCAGCAAGACAAAGAATAATCTTTTTTTAGACTGCAAATTTCTTCTTGATCAAATTACGTTTTTTTGGACAGACATGAAAAGATTGTTAAGGATAAAAAATAGTGTTTTGGACATTTTGTCTTGTTATTCAGATAGTGACCGGTGCTGCGGTAGCGTTGTCGCCTCACAGTTAGATGTTGCCCTTTGATTCTCAGTTAGAGCGTCTTCTGTGTGGCGACATGCGTGAATGGGCGTTCCTTCGTTGAGGGTTATGCGTTAGGCCTGGCAAGCCAGCACGTAAAACTCTACTGCCAATCATTAGCAGACCGCAGTTCCGCTGTGTCGACCCCTAACCAGGAAAAGCTGAAAGACACAAACAAACAAACAATTCAGATAGTGACCTGTAATAAGTCCACAATCTAACATACTCAAAACAACTGCTTTTCAACTTTCAAGACCCTACAACCACTATAAAATACAGTGTGCGACAGGCACATGCTCAATAAAGGGTATGACATAAGAAACATCCATTACAAAAATCATTGACAGGATCTAGACTTTATCTGAAACTGTTATTTTAAGCTGCATCTTTCTTATAGATTCATGGGGTGACGGGAGTATAACAGACTATCGGTTGAGTAAACCACTAGAAGCTTAGTCACTGCAAATTCTTCTACTTGTTTCCACTATTTATAAGGTCTTTGGAGCTATACCAGGGATGAGTTTACAAATCCTCATCCACAATTGCCCAGTCTGGATGTAAAGAGAAATAAGGAACTATTTTTTTAATATGGAGAAAGTGCTTATTCCATGAGTAAGGACTCTATTCCACCAACAGGATCCGTTAATATTATTAAGTAAATTTAGATCCCTACAGTAAGTATTGATGATGCTACTTGTTTTATGAATGGTTAAAAGATCAAGCAGAATGGGGTCATCTACAGTCTAAGTAAGTTAATCAGAGATTGCCACATAGAAGTCAGTAGGAGACACTGCAGAGTGACAGGGTTTTCATTATTCTGTGTGGATTATGAAGCTCATACCTGAGCTTTTCTTTGTAAGGATGCCTTGTGACTTTTCTAGTTCAGAAAGAGTCCTGTAGGGGTACATACTAAAGGAGTTGTCATATGGGAAAATAATTTCCCCCTACCTGGAGGATATTCCTTTAGTTATTAGTGCAACAGGAAGAAGGATTACCTAAAGACACTTGATAAATATTGATCAGAAGAGAGGTTGTTGTCCACAAAATACCTAAATCTGTTACGACAGTATCTATTTGACAGGGTATCATTTATGAAGAGATGCACAGGTGCTCTTGCTCCTAAAGAAAACAGTACTCCATTTCTTTGCTTCAAGTTTAAAACATTGGTCCTGGATGCAGGCGTTTGTGTGGAATAAGCCCTTTAAGATGTGGATGTCATCTGATGGGCTGATGATAGCTGTGAGTTTGCAGTCATCTGTAAAAACAGTCAGCCAGAGAACCTTGACATTAGCCTAGATGTCATTGAAGAATATTCTGATAAACAATGGGTCAAAAACAGAACCTTGCTGAATGCCTCTAGTAACCTACCTTTCCAAAACAGCGTGCAACCAACCCTGACTATATGGGTTCTGTCTGAAAGCCACTTTACTAACCAATGATTTTCATGACAGTTAACATGTAATGGGATCAGTTTCTCAATAATGCTGGAGTATAAAACAGTGGTAAAAGCTTTCTCTAACTCCGGGTACGCAGTGTATACTGATTTGATGTCATCCAGTGCTTCAATAAATTTCTCAAAGAAGTCTATCAGATTTAGTTGGAAGGGCTGAACTTTCACAAAGCCTGATTGTTTAGGCTTAGGGGTTTGTAAGCTGCCAATACCACTGATTATGAGCTCCATTACAATATGTTCCACCTGTTACAAATGATGCTGGTAAGGCTAGTTGTTCTACAATTCACATGGGTTACTAGTAGGTTGACTTTTGTGAAGGTTACTGCAATAGCTGTCTTCCAGTCCTTGGGCAAGAGCAGAGAACAGACTAAGGAGGGTATTCAGAGAAGTTATCTCGGTAGTTGTTGTTCTAGTGGCACTCGGGTGCGAACTAGTGATTCAGAGGGATGCAAAAATCTCATGGTGCAAAATCTCATTGGTACCTCATCCACATGTGCCCTGAAATGAACACTTAGTTTAGTTAGAACAGTAATGTTAAATGTCTCTTTACCAACCCACACAGTGCTGCTGTACAGGCACCTACACACACACACACACACACACACACACACACACACACACACACACACACACACACACACACACACACACATACACACAAAAAACACATTCTGGCATACATACACAGTCAAACAGGTACCGGACTACTCACAAATACAAATACATATATCGATACAGTCATGCCCTTACACACACATACACACACATACATGTGCATGCACGCATACTCACACAAATGTACAAACATTCACATGCATGCACACACTCACACAAGTGCACATACGTCCACACACAGTCATTCACAACAGTTAAACATGCATTCATACATACAAACGCACATGCATACACATTCTGACATACATACACTGACACACAGGCACTGACTACTCACATACATGCACAGAAAATCATGCGCATCAATACAGTTACAGTTATGCCCCTTTACACATACATACACATCTATATGCACTCACATACATGTTTTAGTTCACACATGCACACAGAGTCAGACAAGCAGAAGCACAAATGCATATGCAGTCACACATATGCACACATACTCAAGTGAACAAAAACACACTCACATGCTTGCGCACATCCACACATGCACACACAAGTACTCATACACACACACACACACACACACACACACACACACACACACACACACACACACACACACACACACACACACACACACACACTTGTTCACAGCCTTTCAGTACTTTGCTTCACTACTAACAGACCCACTGCTGCCTTATACAGCAGTGCTTGTGTACCATAAAATAACTCATTCAGCTTTGCTAAAAAATAGAGAGCTAGAGAGGTAACGACCTGGAGCAAAGCACATTGCTAATTTTTATTTGTTGTTCCCCAGATTGTCATATACTTGGTATATACAAGTGTTTTATTGGCCATCCTATAGTTCACATGCCACAGACTTCAAACCAGAGCCTTTGAATGGCTCCACATTGAAATGTCAGCACATGTAACACCAAGTGCTAACAGACCAAAAAAAAAAAAAACTGAAACTGCAGGAGATGAGCAAATCTTAAATATTGTTCTTCCCCTTTAAACATGGTCCCCTGCACACCTCTTAACCTTATATGTACCAACTCCAAGATCACCATACCTCAGAAAAAGGGAACATTATGAGAAATGATGATCTGGGACTTGGTATATAGAAGTGTTTTATTGGTCATTCTGTAGTTTAGGACCTGCCCGTGTAGGTCCCAACATTTCATATGGTTACCAGTGGTGGCTTGTGCTATCTATTGTGCAGGACTGCAGACCTCCCAGGAAAAGTTGACACTTGCCATAAAAAAAATATATATATATATTTCCATTATTTCGTGTTTTAAGTTACCTACACAAGAACACAAAACAGTATGATAAGTCCGCCGGAATTAGAACTATGCATGCTCGTCGAGTTCCGGGTTTTTTTTTTTTTTATTTTTTAACAACGAACGTATCTAGTACTATCTGACTGCTGTAAAAGGCAGTCCAGATTAAAGAAAAAGCATCAGTGGGATGCCCAGAAGTCTATGCGGTTTAACTGCACCGTAAATTAGAAAGGAGTTTGGACTGCCACGTCCACAGGCATGTACGTGACGTGGATGGCTGGATTGCTACTGATTGGTTCTCACTCTCTTCTCAAAAAAGAGAGCGAGAAACAATCAGTAGCACTAGCACAGTAGTACAGTACTTGTCTTGTTTAGAGGTTGGGACCGTTGGATTCGGTGGATCATACCGGCGTTGTCGTTGGAAAAAGTTAAACAACTTTATTTTTTTGTCTTGGCTAAGGGCTTGCACCATAGTCAGAGAGAGCAGAGAAAAGAAGAAGATGAGATACATAAACTGAGGTAGGTGCTGGAATCAACTCTGTACCCTTGAGTTTATTTTTGTTTTGTTTTTTTGCTGCAACTCATACACCTGCTGTAAATAAACAGTAACCTAAAACAAAACGAAGCACACTAATACCAATTCCAAAATGAAAAATGGCCACATAATGAAGTCCAAAGATAACTCACTTGATTATTAATCAAGTGAGTTATCTTCTCTTCAGACTTCATGTGGCCGTTTTTCCTTCCGGAATTAGTGTGCCTCGTTTTGTTTTAGGTAGCAGTGAAAGGTGCTCGACTGCTGTTATTTATTTGAGAAAGGTTGCTGTTTCCCATCTTATATTTTTGCTTGTGCCTTGCAAGAATGTCTCTTGAAACATGATTAAACTGTGAGGATTAGTTCCTTGTCAGCTGATTCCCACAGTCCAGTCATGTTCCAGAAGTCAGAGTAATCTTGCTAAGAAGTTATGGGCAATGGTAGGTGGGATGTTCCTTGAGCTACTTCTTTAGATATGTGTGCTGCATCCATGGATTAACAAGCGACGATCATCCAGGTTTTCTCCTAGCTTTTCACTTAACTGTAAGTAGTTCATTGAACCAAAAATCCCTCCACCGCAAAAACAAATGAAAAACATATCTTGTCTTCATACTATATTAGAGCGGATATTGCTTTTCTCCTTTAAACTTATCTTTGCCAAGTCCCCCACACCCTTGAACTTATAAATATGAACTCTTGAAATTGATGTACATTGGAGAAAAGGAAGCATTCTGAGAAAAGGCAAACTCAAACTTAGTACATTCACGTCATTTAGTCTCCTAGTTTCTTTAACAAAGAATCTAGGAGACTAAATGACGTGAATCTACTAAATTGTTTAGCTGTAGAAGAACCACGTAATTTCCTTGTGCCAATCATGCTTTGTTTTACTTTAAGACTTAAAGGGGGGGGAATTGAAATGAAATTTATTCAGCAATCAGCAGTTAATGCTACAAAGAGAAGTCAGAAGTGAATTAACGGACTTGACCACATAATACTCATGGTTGTGATCACGGTTGTGGTAATGGCAACTAATTGAAACTGCTTTTCTTGGTGAATAAGGTTCTCAAACCTTGCTCAAAATCAGGGACACAACTTTATTCCTTGATTATTTTTTGCTTTTCTTTGTTGCTGATATTACTGTTTTGAGCAATGTGTCAATGAACAACATTTCAACATTTTGAACAAATGATTGACTTATTTAGGAGTTGGGGTGAATTAATGGCTTCTGTATACCTCATTGCTTAAATTGGATGAAGTTACATCTGGTAGAGTTCAAAATGATGAAGGTAAACTCCTTAATTGCTGTTTCCATAGGAGATCACTGCTGTTGTTATTTGTAAGAGGGTGTGTGTGTGTGTGTGTGTGTGTGTGTGTGTGTGTGTGTGTGTGTGTGTGTGTGTGTGTGTGTGAGAGAGCAATCATTCCTTTCTTTTGAGATGTCTCCATTCTTTGTTTTGTGCAACCATGGAGATTAGAATGTGAGTTGAGAGCTTTCCCCCACAAGTGCGGTGCAGGAAGGCTTGTCCCTTCTGCAAGACACACTTTTTAAAAATGATTCATAGGGTGGAAGGTTCAATCACTTTTTGTGTGGTTAAATCTTCACCAAGTTTTAATTAAACAAGATATAAGGAAACCAGTGTCAACACATGGAAGCTTAGAACAGATTCAATGTTTTGAATGAATAGGTAACAGATGATTATTCTGATGTTACCATAAAATATTATTGTGAAAAAATGTTTATGCATAAAGCATTTAAGAAAATATGCCCTTAGAGTACATTTAAAAAATATTGATATTGATTGGCAAAGCCATCTGAACTGTATAACTTATTTTTGCATGTGTTTGTACGTTATTATAAATCTGCCAGTTTTGACCCAATCAGTCATGACTTATGAAATGAATGTAAAATTAGGATTTGAAGTTGTGATATACATAAAGTAGTAGAAGTGTTAAATATATCATTTTTTTTTTCATTCGACTTTTTTTCCTTTACAGTAGTTAATGGTATACAGTAATACTCATATGACTTAGAAGAGTGATTACTGGATGTTTAGAGGCTCAGAGGAGGGTTTCACTGTGAAGTGCATTTATTAGAGCAACTTCTATCATGCCACAGTCTGCTCTAGCTATTGTTTTACAGATAATGATAATGAAGGTTCAAAACCAGGAAAGATCCCAAAACAAAGGTTCAAAACCAGGAAAGATCCCAAAACAGGTGACGGCTTGCACCTGTCACCCCTGGGATTCCGGATATTGGCAAAGGCTCTTGCCACCCCCATAGTGCCTTTTTTAGGCAAGGCTCAAATTCTAAACCTACCACCCTAGAACACAAAAACGGAAAAAAACTAAGGGTAATGCTGCTCAATGCCAGAAGTCTAAATCTCAAAATGCACGCACTCGAGGCCCTTCTCAGTATGGAGAACATCGATGTCTGTGCTGTGACAGAAACCTGGTTCAAGGCTCCTGAGAGCACCCCAGCGCTATCAGGTTTTACCTCATATCATGCGTTCGCGCCCCAAAATCTGGACAATACCAAGAAAGGAGGGGGTATCCATATTCATCAAGGACACCCACACCTCAAGACTGGTGGCAACGCACGATGCATCGGAGACCATCCAGGTGCAATTAACCATAGGCAAGACTGCTCTGCAAATTGTAGCATGTTACAGGCCACCCTCACAAACTCAGGAACCTCACATGGCCTTCCTGAAAACACTAGAGGGATAAATGTATCACCAAACACCATCATACTAGGTGACTTCAATTACCCTAATATAGACTGGGAACACTACTCAAGCCCAAACACCCTAGCCCAAAAGTTCCTGGAATTCATAAACTCAAATGCCATGGAACAACTAGTCACCATCCCCACAAGAGGAGATAACATACTTGATCTCATCATCACGAACATGGGAGCACAATGTTCAACACCGGAGGTGTACCCCTCACTGGTGAGATCAGACCACAAACTAATCTCGCTGGAGGTCCTCATCCCACCCCCACCTGAAATAAAAAGACCACAGTAAAGAACTTCTCAAAAGCCGACTTCACACTTCTAAAGACTAGTGTGGTCTCCTTTAAGGCCGCCGAGCCGGCGGAAAACAGTACTCAAGCCGCTGAATCACTTACAAATGCCTTCTACCAGCACCTGCAGGACTGCATGGATAAGGCAATCCCAAGCAAAACAAAGACTCTTTGTACCAAAGGCAAGCGTCCAGTCTGGTGGACCCCAGCCATAAACAAACTCTACAACAAAAGGAGGAAGCTACTACAAGATAGAGCAAAATCCTTAAAAGGTAAGACACCCTTGATCACTATAAGTAAAAAACTAAGAGCTCTCATAAAATCATCCAAAGCAAATTTCGAGAGAAAAATAGCTAAAGACTCAAAAGACAATCATAAGGCCTTCTTTAGCTATGTTAGAAACCTGGGAGGAAACTCCCAGATATGCTCAGAGCTTGTTCAAAATGATGTGAAGATTACTGATCCTACAGACATTGCCAACATACTGGCTGACAGGTTCAGTGCAGACTTCTCCCCTCGGCCCCAAAAGGAGAGATATCTATACCAAATGATTGCAGCCCCCAAACATCTCCAGCCAAGTGAGAACTGCTCTCTCCAAAGCAAAAACACAGCATCCATGGGACCTGATGGTGTCCCCGGCTGTGTGCTCCATGAACTCAATGAGGAATTAAACCCACAGCTAGGACAGCTGTTTAATCAAAGTCTTACCTCTGGATACGCACCCAGGAGTGGCGCACTGCAACTGTGGTACCACTTCACAAAGGCGGTGCCTCCACCGACCCTGGAAATTACCGCCCATTAGCTTGACAAGCCTTATCTGCAAAGCCATGGAGAGGATCATAATGGACCTCATAAATAAAGACATAGGGAATTTGCAGACTTTGGATCCAACCCAGTTTGGCTTTGTCAAAGGCAGATCATGCCTTTTAAACTTGGTTGACTTTTTCAAACAGTCACCAAAGCCATTGATGAGGGAAAGGCAGTCCATACAGCCTACCTCGATCTGGCTAAGGCCTTCGATACAATACCCCATTCGGGTATCATTGAAAAACTCATCAGCTTAAATGTCAACCCATACATCACAAGATGGGTTGCAAACTGGCTGAGTGACAGAACCCACAGGGTCAGAGCTGCTGGCGCCATGTCAGACTCAAAGCCTGTCACAAGTGGTGTCCCACAGGGCTCAGTCCTGGGCCCACTCTTGTTTGGCATCTACTTTTCCAAGTACAAGCAAACACAGGAGGGTTATGGCTGACAAAGTTTGCAGATGACTGCAAACTGGGCCATAGTAGAAAACACATCTGACACAGATATCCTTCAGAAGGGTCTCACAGAAACGGATAACTGGTGCCAGAGCCACGGCCTAAAGTTAAATGCCAAAAATGCATAGTCATACCCTTCGGAAAAACAAGGTTACCCCTAGCTACCAAATAGGTGGCAATCCACTGAGCACAGAAGAAGTTATCAGGGACCTGGGGACCCAGGTTGATAGTAGTCTGTCATTCGACACCCATGTAGCTAAAGTAGTTAGGAAGACCTTCTACATTGCCCACCTTATCATGAAGGGATTCTCATCTAGATCAAGGGAGGTCATAGTCTCCCTTTACTCATCACTCATCAGACCAATGATTGAGTACAATGCCCCATTCGGAATGTATCTGACCCGACACTTGCAGCAGCTGGAGAGGCCACAAAAGTTCCTCACCAAAAGGATAAAGGGTCTCAAAAATCTGTCCTATGCTGCCCGACTGAAAGAACTCCAGCTCTATTCAGTCGCCACCGCTTGCTCAGAGGTGACCTTTGCCTAACATACAAGGCCATGTCAAACCCAGATTTGATGAATATGCTTCACCTCAAAAATCTAGATCCATCAGAGCCACAAGGGCGGAGACTTAAACCTTGACACGGCTATTAATAGGACGTGCTGGAGGGATAGATTCATCACCCAAAGACTCCCTATGCTGTGGAACAAAATCCCGGTACATGTGAGGCAGAGCACCTCGCTGGCCTTGTTCAAGAGAAATCTTGACCAATGGATGGGAGATCGCAGATATACCCCAGGGATTACCTCAGTGTCACTGCTCGACAGAGGCACAGCAAAATAATGGGTATAGTTCCCCATACTAAAGGGGTGGCGTAAGCCACAAAACGATGGGCTAGGCTTGTAAATGCCCTCGGGCAGATAGCCTAGTATGAACCTATGAACCTATGAACAAATCAAATTCACTTATAAAGTCTACAGAAGAATGTGTTTTGCATCAACAGATTTATTCTGAAGAACAAAACTACAATGTTTGCCATTACTAACATAAGGGACAGGATGGGAATTGAGGAAAATTGAGGACAAAGAACTACATATAGTGGAACAAAACTAGTGTGTGTGCTTCAGACAACACGGACATGTGTGTGTAAGACAGACCTCTCAACTGTCCAGACTTTTGCTTCATATTTTTGGTACATTCCTCATAAAATTTGTGATTTCCTTGCAAGTCACTAGGATGATCTGACGATTGAAGTCATTAAATAATGACATGCATTTGAGTTTCAGACTTCATATCCTTCAGAAAAATACATGCCAAGACAAATCTTGTTTTTCTAGCGACTTTCGAAGTTTATAGGAGCAATATTTAAAATCTGTCCCTATTTTTTGGGCCTTTGTCCTCAGGCTTTATCCAGATTTTTTTGTGCTAAGAGGTTGAGAGGTATGGTCCAGCTTTTCGCTTCATATTTTTAGTCTGTTCCTCATAAAATTTGTGATTTTTCTGGATTTTTCTGGAAAATCAGTGAGGACTGAATTTACTAAATAATAACAGGCAGTTGAGTTTCAGATTTCATACCCTTCAGAACATTCATACTAATGCAAGACCTACTACTATTCTATTATTTTTCTACATTTATAAGAGTAATATTTAAAAATGTTTCTTATTTTTGGGCCTGTGTCCCATGTATAGCTTTGTCCATATTTCTTGCTCTGAGATTGAGAGGTATGAGTATCAGAGCCATCACCATCAGCCAGAGACATTTCAAATTGTGACATACTTGTTGCACCCCACTCCCCATTGTACTGGCTCTGGATGTGTCCAAGCAAGGCAAGGAGCAGTTATGCAGTGTAAATGTGCCAAGTATTGCCCCATCCAAGGTAGACCACAAGTACGACCATGGCTTTTCATCTGTCCTTGATTTTGCAGAATATACTGGTTTTCTGTCATATTTTTATACTGTTGATTTATGCATTTTATTATTCAGAATATGCATGCTGTCGCAGTGCCCTGTTGCTCTGTGTTTAAGTAGCAATGCTTTAATGACCATCAGGTAAGCTTGTTGGAGATTGTAAGATGTAAGTAAGTTTTAATAAGCATACTGTTAAAGAATTACCAACATTGAAAGCCTTTTTGTTGTTGCCATGCACAGAATATTTACATAACCAGGTAACATATAAGCCTTAGGTATTGAAATGCATATGACAGTATTTGTAATAAAGGACAGGATTACAGTATTTTCAGAAGCTCATTACATTTGTTGGAGACTTGCAGTCATTTTTGCAGGCTTTACCCATAAACTAAACAGAACGCCAATCTGTCATGTGTGGTCCATAACTTTAAGCAATTTATCTTGAGCTTGTTTCTTGTTGGCTGTTCATTTTTTACTTTGATCATGTCTTCCCCATGAAACAAGTAGATAGTTGTCAGGCAGAAGGTCTTTTTTGGATAAGAAACATTTTTACAAGTGGTGGTATCACAGAGATTGCTACTTTCAGCATGTTACTTGGTAATTTTATAAAGCTGAATATAAATTATAATTAGAACTGCAGTGCAAGGAGAAGTGGTTTGAGATGAGTGCTGCTTGTTTTTTTTTATACTTGATTTTGACTGGCATTCCAGTAATATATTTAAAAAGTAGTTTATTTTTTCATGCCTCACAACCTTTGTGTTTCCATCTAGATATTAAGTAAGTTGTCATGTAGCCAATGCATTGAAATATTTTTTTCTATACTTCATTTTATCTTGATTGGACACTTGTAATGATGGTTTGGCACCCAGGGCAGTATATTTAATTAAAGTTCCAGGTGTTGTGGTTTTGAGCATAGCCCCACCCCTTTGTAGTTGGCCACACCCCTTCCCATTGGTCCCACCCATTCAGCCATCTCCTGCAGCCCCCCCCCCTTTAATTTGAAGTCACCAGCTACCACTGGTGGTTACCTCTTTGAATCACTTTCTCATAATATACTGATCAAGCCTGGCAGAAACAAGACTGAGCTCTGTTATCTGTTTCAGAATACCTGTCTATTACTGAATAGGTTTAATAGGGAATTTTGGTGAGGCAGTGTTAGGAAGAGATAGCCTAGTGCATTGTCTAGGTCTAGGGAGCAAGTGTTTTGGATTTTTTGTTTATAATGTAGCATCATTCATGATGATGATAATGATGATGATGATGATGATAAAATAATTCTCAGCTGAGAGGTCAGTTGTGTCTGTCTTCCTAGCTTCCACATGGAATGTCTAAGGTTAACCACTCCCAAGTGAGTGACCAGGTTACATGCATACATGGGTGAAGGGATCTGAGTGCCTGGAGGCACCTCAGGTTATAGCACCTGAGTGATGATTTGCCATCCTTCTAACTTTGTTCCTCAGGTTAGTGAGTGGTATATCACTATGTATAGAATGTTATAATGGGTTATAGCATGCTCAGGCAGGAATACAGCTTAAGCAACCCTGTTTTGTATGATATCTACAGGTGATGTCAGCATAGCAGGTGGAGTATGAGTGTTGCAGTGACTTAAATATCTTGGTGTATTTATTGTCAGATTAGTATTGTGTTATACTGGTGGTGCAAGGGTGTGGTGAGATCTGACAACTGTGACATGCCAGGTTTGTCTCCAGTTTATATAGGTATCTATACCTCTCATGAGTAGACTTAATGTTATATAGCAACAATGTACTGACAGTGAACATAAAGCAATCACTACATTGCCTCAGTGTACCAAATGCTGGCAACAAATGACTTAAGAGTCCAGGTTGAAGTCTCATGGTATCACAAAATTTGATGAGAAGGGGTTCAGTAAAATGGATACTATACCAACCACAGTAAACAAACTGATGAAAAGGGATTGAATAATAAGGGCTGAGGTACTATGCCAGCTGAGATATTATAATCATAGTCTGTGTGCTATGTGGGCAAAACAAAGTGAAATTAGCTGAATGGTCTCAGTGTGTTATAGAGTCTGCAGTGTCACTGATGTGGTAGAAAACCAAATGCTATTCACACAGGGTGATAAAGCAGAAAAGGAGACTGCACACACAGTATAATATTAGCTGCATGGTCTAACAGTACATGCACTGGTATTGCAAAGTGGTCTATATATGAATGCCACTAATACAAGTGAAAACAAAATGCTACACGAAATACTAGACACACAGAGCAATCAGGGAGAACCAGATACTAAATATAATGTGTGATAAGGCTGTGTATACAGTACTGTATATGTTTCTGCCTTATATGGTAAGGCAGAAAGACAAAGGATAAAGGAATGGGTGCAACAATTCTAGCAAAATCCCAGTACAATAATTCAGAAGTGATACAAGATGCCAGTACAGTCATAGAAGACAGAATACAGGTGCAGGAGCCATGAGACTAGCAAGTACAGCAGTATTACAATTTAAAAATGATACAATAAGGCAACAACGACACAAGATATAGGTGTAAGTGCCACAAGAGTAGAAACACAGCACAACAATTCGGAAGTGATATGCAGTGGCAGCACAGGACACAGGCATAGGTGTTGTGAGGCTGGTGAGTGCAGTACTACAATTTAGAAGTTAAATAAAAAAACAATGCAGGCTCTAAGCAACATACCACAGGACTAGCAAGCACAGTAAAACAAATTGAGAAGTAATAGAGTACAAATGCAGGTTAAAATGTCACAGGGTAAGAGCCACAAGACTGTGCCACAAAACAAGTAGGCATAGTACATCAATTCTAAAGTGACACATATAACCAAACATATAACCAATATGGGTGCCACAAAATCTTGCAAGCACATCACAATTTCAAAGTAATAGATGAATGCCTCACGTCTTTGCAAGCACAGTAGAATTCAAAAGTGATATGCAGGTTCTGCAAGACTTTGTGCAAACAGCAATTAAAAAAGTAATTCAATCACCTGTTCTTTTGCCACAGTAAGCAATCAATACAGTAATTCAAGAGAGATCCAGTACAATAATTAACTACAAATACAGGTGCTACAGTGATTTGCACTGGCTTGTGAGCTACTGTGCTTTGATCGGTTATTTAAGGTATTTAATTACAAGTAAAAGTGTCACAGTAAGTTCCACTGACCTATTAGTTAGCATGATCTAGCAAGGTGTACAGCATCCTGCAGCTCAGCACAAATAAGTGCAAAGTCACAAACTGCAGTGGAAATTAAAACAGGCAGAAACAGGCAACCAACCAATGGAAACTCAGGACACTGCAAGGTCCCCCACTGGCAGAAAAGTAGAGTAAACTGTAAAATCAGAACCCCCCCCCCCAAAAAAAAAACATGGCACACAAGTCTTAATATTAGCATAAAATGATAGAAAAACTAATTTTCCTGCTGTAGGAAGGAAGAGGTAAGTAGTCATTTCCAGTCAATTAGTGTTGCAGTAATTAAAGCAGACAAAAACAAACACATAAACAACAAAAGGAAACTGGATGGTCTTACAACCTAACAGCAAATAAACAGAACATGACAAGTTTCCCTTGTCTAGCAAGAGCAAACTGCAAAAACAATTCCAAATGAAAAACAAATACCACTAGCAGTCAAACAAGTAACAATATTAGACTTAAAGATTAGTAAAAAAAGTTTTTTGTGTTAAAGGATTTGCTTCCAGTAAATCAAAAGTGTTCAGCCAAGATGTGTTGACATTCTTCTCCAGCCTACTGATTCCTAAGCACAAAGTTTGTTTGTTTTTTTTCACAAACAGACTACATTAATGCCTAAACGTCTGAGTTTGATGGGTGAACTTGCTTACTATATTATGTGTAAAGGAAAAGGCAGCACATGAATAGACCTTACATTTTGTAAATATTCCATTTTTGATCTTGGTTCCATTGCAAAGTGTTTCTAGTAAAGTTTAGTGAAGAAGATTTACAATTACCAGAAACATGTAAAACATTCTCTGCTTCTTCAACATCAGCAACTCAGAAATTTGATTTCCCACCCTTCCACTTCATTAAAATTATGTGAAAGCAGGTCAATGTACGGTGGTGAGCCTTACCAGTTCAGTACATCTGGCAGTTATGAATTGCATCCAACAAGAAAGTAAATGTGATAGTATATCTATAAATATGTTTCTGATTATATGTATATCTATCTATATCTATCTATCTATATATATATATATATATATATATATATATGTGTGTGTATATATATATATATATATATATATATATACACACACACATACACACGTGTGTGTGTGTGTGTGTGTGTGTGTGTGTGTGTGTGTGTGGATTTTCTCCGGTCGGTTAAAGCCTGATTGATCACTGTCTGAATTGTCAAGCAAAATTCATCAAGCCTGATACTTGCGCTCCTCCTGTCAAGGACCCATGGTAAAGTCTATTCTGGAAATGTAAAGGGTTGTTTTTTTTTGTTTTGTTTTGTTTTTTACTGTAGTTTGATGAAGGGTCTATGTCACTTCATTGAAGTTTACTTACCTTGAACAGCTATTCATCAAACTGAGATTATCAAACAGCCCTTTTTCTCACGGTAAGAAATCACTTGGCCAACATACATACATACCTACCCACACACATGCCACAGTACATTAAACTGACAAAAGTGGGGGGGGCCTCCACTGATAAATGCCAACTCCAAGATTGCACTACAGTGGGGAGAAAGGGCAAATTTCTGTATGTTGGCCAAGGGACTTTCTTCGCTGATAAAGCATTCACTGATGTGAATGTTCGATGAAGGGCCATTTGATGATGTCGGTTTGATGAATTGCCATTCGAACTAAGTAAACTTCAATAAAGTGAAACAGATCCTGTGAAGAACTACAGTTTGAATTTTATATGGATCCCCTTCAGTAACCCAAAATCTCACTTACCTGAAATCCAAAACACAGACATGAAAACCCAACATACAAGAAGACTGATCGTCAGGATCACCGACAAAACACTAATGGTAAGTAACCAATCGGCCAACCCAAAAACCAAAGCAAAGACAACCCACACACACACAAACACCCTAACTAAATATACCAACTCCGAGATCACACTGCTGTAGAGATAAGGAGCAAAGGTCAGCATGCTGGCCAAGTGGTTACTTACCATTAGTGATTTGTCGGTGTTCTGGACAGTCAATCTTCTTGGATTTTGGGTTTTTTGTCTCGGTCTTTTCGGTTTTGGGTAACTGGGATTTCAAGTTTCTAAAGGGGACCCCATATATATGTATGTATGTGTGTATGTATGTATGTATGTGTGTATGTATGTGTATGTGTATGTGTATGTGTATGTGTTCAACTGGTCGACATCATAAAATGTTTGAGCCTGTTTTAGTAAATGTTCTTTTACGGATTGCCTCTTTGGTTCTTCAGAGAGAAGAGGATTTGTCCCCCTTCCACCACCACCCCCAGACCCATCTTAAGCCCATTATTTAGTCAATTTTAATCAGGTTCTAGATTCTACATGAAGGACATGTATTTCCTCCCTACAGGACCATATTTTAGCCCACTGTGATGTTTTGATGTAATTAATGTCGATCTTATGGTCTCAGTCATTTAGTAGTCAAACATTTGCTCATTCAGTTAGAGACTATAATTACACACACACACACACACACACACACACACACACACACACACACACACACACGCACAAAATGACCTTGACATGTGCAAAATACATTTGAAAATATGAATTAGTCCTGGCATGTTGAAAGAGGTACTGGCTAGCCAGTTGCCTATAGTTGCCAGTAACTCCCCTGTATCTATGTCTCTACCAACTAACATACCATGCCACCATGCCTATTTACTATACTTGTGAAGCTTATTTTCATTGGGGCCATGGGAATATCTAATTAAATGTGGTTTGCCAGCCCCGAATAAACATGGTTTCATAAGAGGTCATAGCAAACTAAGTGCTCAAGATCAAATAGTGAATAGCTTGGCTGGAGAAAGATGAACTGACTGGTGCAGGCTTTGTACACCACTCCAAATTTGTGACTATGTAAGTCATGCATTACTTCACAAAAGTGTGAAGGCACTGGCCCAGCAGAGAATCCCTACATCTGTTTCTCTACTTAACTTTCCAAAATAATTACTACAGTTTAATTGGGTCCCTTACTCACAGTAAGCATCTCTATCAGCTCTGGTGTGCCAAAATGCTTTGCTTTGATGCTCTCTCTCTCTCTTTAGCATCCATATTAAACATCTGTCAAAGGGCCTTTCATCCACAGACTCATTACATAGAAGACTTCATTATTCAATGGCATGTAGTTCCTTGTGATTACTCAGAACAAATCAAAGCATGACTTATTTGGGCCTGCTAACTGCTATGACTCAAACGTCTGCTCATTAATTGCCTCTAGACAAAAAATGTAGCATTTAGAATAAGAGGATGGAGGTTCAAAGCTCCCTTAGATTCAAACATCTCTTATTGTGAATGTTCAAATCTGGGGATGATAAAGGACTTTAGATACATAGGCCCTGGGCCAGATGGACTATGGTCATGGTCACTAATACAAGCCTTAGTGCTCTGGGCACCTAGATCCAGAAGACAGGAAACCTCCTGCAGTCAAGGTCCTTATCCCTCATCTTGAATATGAATAACTAGCACTTGTAACATCTGTCTCCCTTGGTAATACTAAGACACTGCATTATGTGCTTACCATGGTCAGTTGCATTATCTCTCTTTACTGAAGGCATTAGCACTACTGAAGGGCTTCGAATAGGATAGCTTCCTACCACTGAGGAAGATGACTTTGCATTATGTCTACTTTTTGTCTTGAACATGTACTCCTCTCACTTCCAGTGTGTACAGTAATCTGCATTCATGCATAAACTATGCATGTGGCATTCTGCTCAAATGGACTTTCACTAACACAGAAAGCACTGATATTGTTATTATTATTATTATTATTATTATTATTATTATTTAAAAGGAAAGAGCTGCAGCACTTAAAGGTTTGAGCTACATGTAAGTGATTTCCTCCTATCTCATTATCCCACTGGAATGAATGACCTTATATTTATCTTACGTGTTTCAGTTTATCTTAAGGCTACTGCTAAAATGGCTACAACTGCAACTCTTCATTTCCCTCTTTGTTTCTTTACACTGATATTTACATGAATGTTTATGTTTAAGACATATTGACTGATACATATTTAACTGTAAAATCTAATCATATATTTATTATAATCCAATCATATATTTATTTCTGTGAAGTGTTGCTTACCTGCTTGTGTTTGCTTGAGCCTTAATGACTAAGAACAATGTATAAACCAATACAGATGTTTAACAGTATTCACACATACACTGACTAGATATTTGTTGTATATAGTTTTACACGCCTAGTCACGCATTTTATTGTGAGTGGTTTACTATGCCTACTGATCCATTCCAAAAAAGTCCATATTTGGTCCACTGAATGGTTATCAAGCTTTACATAAATTAAAATAATAATAATTAAGTTATGTGTCAGATTAAGCATATACATTTTTGCCTGAGTAAACCTATCAAACACACTGCTTCATTTAAAAGTTTAAATCTTATCTTATCACCAATACTATTGCAAAACCTCTGATCTCCATCCTTCTTCTCTCCTTGTTATTTGGTTCATTAGTCATAATTAATCTCCCATTCAGTTTTCGACACTCATGGTTCAGAAAGAATTGGATAGCCCATTTATACCCTGTGATTCTTTAGTACCACAGGTATTTCAGCTGAAGGGGAGTAGCTTCATAACCTGTAATTTGAAAATCTACACCCCAGATTCATGAGTTGAATGAAGAAGGTTTTACCTGTATGTCTCAGATATCCTCACCAATGGGTTGTGACCTAACTCTATTCCTTCATGGAAAATATGGCTTTCCTGCTAACCTTCTACCAGCTTTCAGATTCCACCATCGCTAAATATCCTACTGCCCTGCAACTTCTTGTTTCCTTCTTGATCCCTACTTCTGGCTGGCTGCCATTAAGACATATCCCTTTACTTAATCATGCTGCTCCTCAGCTTATCCTCTATTCTTCTCCTCCTACTAGGCCATCTCTCATCCTACCATAACTCTATAATAGCCCTCAACATCGCTTCAGCTCTGTCCCAGTTAACTATTCATTCTTCCTCCCTTCCCTCTCCACACACCATACCAAACCTATGTCATAGCCCCTCACCATTGCTTCAAATATAGACTGATCAGCTCCATTTCAACTCCAACCAAAACAAAATTAAGTAAAACAAGTTATCAGTAGTTCCCCACTATACTAAAATCCTTCTAGAAAGAGACAATTACCCTAATCCTGGCCCCACCTATCACAATGAACATCAACACAATTCTCTTCCACATACTACTCTAACCCTATAACAGTCAACCTCCATCTCCAGTAATCTAACTTTTAGTGCCATAAATGTTAGAAGCAGAAGAAATAAAACTGCTGATCAGCATGCCTGGGTTACTTATCATAAGCCTGATATTCTCTCTGCAATTTAAACTTGGCTTAAACCCAGCATAAACAACTCCAAAATTACACTTTCCAGCTATAATATCATCTGTAATAAAAGTATAAAGGGGAAAAGTGGTGGTATTGCTGTAATATTTCCCAACAACTACAACATTTCCTCTTACAACAAACCAATACCAAAATTCAGTTTAGCAGAGCTTCTTATTAGTTTCCTGAAAATAAACAGTAATGAACAAATATGTATTACTGTCCTTTACATCCCTTCTGTTGACAATATTACTATATTGGAAGATATCCTACATTGGATATCCACAACAATTCTAGAAGAAAAAAAATATTGCTAGGTGATGTGAATGTCAATTGGTTGGACATAAACTCCAACTACCCTAAAGCTAATATAAACTTATATGGTTTCACACAATTAATAGCCCCACACATTATAGCAAGACATTAAATTCCCTATTAGACTGGATCCCAGTACAGACCCTAGCGAATTACACCACCACATGTACACTATTAGACTCTCTCAGTGACCATCTCCCAATCTATACAACCAAACATCTCACACATCCACTTAAACAGCGTGTTTATAAAACAACAACTTGTCTACGTTTATCCCAGAAATGCGCATTACTACCCTATCATCTATTAACTGGAACTTCCTAAAAATCCTCCCTTTAGATGATGCTGTAAATGAATTCAGTACAACTTAGCTGAATAACTTAAATAGCTTTGCACCTCCTAGAAGGGAGAGACTAAAAATAAATAATGCAATCTGGCTACCCAAAAGAGTAGAATGCTAATGTAGGATAAAGAAAAAACATGAAAAGGATGGCAAAAATATAAAACACCACAATATCTTGAAAACATCAGAATGCTTTGCAATCATACTAAAATGCAAATAAATGAAGACAAAATCTTATACTGTAATAACTTTCAGAATAATAGTGTAAACACCAACCATAAAAATCTGTGCAGCCATTAAAGAAATCTTGCATACCAGCCAAAAATTCAACCCTAACCTCTCTTCCAGTAACTCACCACTCAAAACTGCAATATAGTTCGGCTCTTATTTCATAGATATTATAGCATCTCTAAACATCTAATCCTTACCCTGCACAACATCTGTGTTTCACCACATCTACTTTCACCTTCAAACTTGTGCCCACATCCTATATAAAGCTACTCTTAAACAAACTCAAACAGTGTTGTACTTCAGCTGATGACCTTCCAAGTGACTATCTTATAATAGTGGCCAATAGTATTGTCTAGTCTGTCTCAATCCTTATAAATAGGTCAATCCAGGAATTCCACATTCCCTCATTCTTGAAAAAGTCAAACATTATACATCTGCAAAAAGGAGGAAATACAGCAGACATTACTAACTTTATACCTATAGCAATTTATATCCCCCATCTGCAAAATACTTGAAAAATTTATTCAAAAACAAATGGAAAACAATTACCTGTAGGAAGAACTCCTGTCTCCCACACATGTCTTCCATCCTTCCCATAATACTAACACTGCATTCCAACCTATACAGATACTGTCAATAAAGCTACAGATAGCAGCAAACTAGTCTCTTCCTTACTTCTAGAATTGCCTAAACCCTTCAACACAGTTTGTCACAGCAAATTTCTATTTCAAATGTCCTCATTAGCCTACTCTTCTATGGTTCAAAACCTGCTTGTCCAATAGGTATCAGTCAGACAAATGGCAGTCCACCCTCTCTCTATACCTTCCCATCACCACCGGTGTACCACAAGGCTGTATCCTTGGTCCCTTCCTTTTTAACATTCTCGCCAACACCCTCCACACATCCACACAAAAGACCTTCATAATACAGTATGCAGATGACTCCACACTCATTTGCACATTTGACAACGTGGCACACCTCCAAAAAATTACTCAGGAAGCTGTAAAAGCCACTAAAACATGGCTTTGTTAACTTTATAACTCATGCTCAACCCTAAAAAACTAAACTACTGCTTTTCCCCAAAATCCCTCTCTCATGAAAAAATAAAATTTAAAGTTCTCTCTCTTGATAATGCACCATTAAGGTCACTTCTCATAGCAGATTTTTAGAGATGATAGTGGATGATAATCTTAAATTCGACTTGCATAAACAAAGTTGCATAAGAAAAACTCATCAAAAACTAGGAATGTTTTAAAGAGCCATAAACTTTCTCACCAATGCAACTAAAACTAAACTTACCACTACTTATCTCCTCCCCACACTTCTTTACGATGTTCTCATCCTTACTAACCTCCAGGCATCACAAAAATCAAAACTAGAACAATGATATAACAATGATATAACAAAGTTGTTAAGTTTACAGCAAATATCTTTCAGATCCCAATACCGTATAGCACTAAATGGCCTATATTGGTTAGAACTACCCAATCAACTAATATATATACAACTTCTTACCACCTATAAAATTATCCAGCATCCATCTGCTTGTCAAGCACTAAAAAACATTCCACACAATAGTCTGTCATTACGATCCAATGACTAAACACTTCTGTCTGTACACTATCCTATCAAATCTGCTGGGTATTGTCTATACTCATAACATGTTGCTAAGGCCTGCCATTCTTTACCTTTATCCATCAGGTCAATACCCTCCCTTCCATCTTTTAAAACCATTCTGAAAGACTTTGTATCCATAAGCTGGCTTTGTTCTTGCTCAACACCATGATAAACTATATCCCTAAATGTGAACAAACACCCATTCATACCTTACCCTCCCTTCTTCACTCACTTCCAGTTTCTCTCCCCTGACTTTCTAAATACACCATAAGCCTGTTTTTCTCTCACTTCATTATGCATTTCCTGTTTGTATTATACTAACTTACATTTGATTTCTCTGTAAATTGGCTAACATTTCTTTAAATATTAAATCATTGTCATATAACTTGTATCTATTCTTAACCAATGTTTTCATATCATGTGTAATCTGGTATAATTATTTAAGCTCTGGATGCTTTTTGTATTATTTTTGAATATTGCAAAATTTCTCAAAATGAAAAATGCATACAGTAGTGTAGATGCAAATAACTTTACTTAGAGCTTTGCTCCCCAGTATCAAAAAAGGCCTTCATTAGAGTCTGTATTGGTGATGAAATCACTAAGTAGTTATCTGCATCTGCACTATTGTGTGCTTTTTTTTGTTTTGAGGTGATTTGTGTTAGTACACATGGAACATTTCTGATGTTTTATTTTTCAAGATTGTAAAATTATTGTCATTAAAATGTCTTGTGACACCTTTGAGATTTTCTCCCCGGGCCTCCAATTCAAATGGGCTTCTACCCAATCAGACTTTCTTGTTAATCAAATGTTAATAACTAAATAAATAAATGTGACTGATGATAAGAAAATGATATCCTTGGCCTTCCTTCCAGAGGACATCTCCTTCAGAGAAATGTTCATTCTTCTGAATGAACATTTTATGTCATAACTGAAGGAGGTCTAAAAAAAAAATGCTTAGTCCTCCTATGAATAGAAAACTCCAAACTGATGGTTTTCTTCCAGTTTTTATAGTTTTTGAAGATGTAATTGAGGCAATGTCCCTGGAAGTATTCTCAAGGCTGCAAGTAACATTACACCCAAAAGTTTTACAAGGTTTAAGATGCCAAATAAAGACATCTATAAGAATGTTATATCTCACCCAATAGTGGTTTCCCTTGATGCAGTTAGGAACCACCCCTTGGCCTAAATAATCTACCCATTAGTAATAAAAATAAGTTACTGGACCACTTTGACAAGAAGCTACATACTATGTGTACTCTGGCCTTCAGGGCATTGTAATGGCATGCCTATGTAACTAAATATCAAAGGGATATCCACAGATGAATGGATGATACAGCAGATGAGGGCCTAAAGAGCAGTATTTCTAAACAGAGCTGGATGAGTTTCAAGGCTAGAAAGCATGGCATTATGTGTGGCTGTGGTGGACTCCAAGGGTTAAAAGCATGCTATTACCTCTCAACTATACAGATTTTCACAGAATGTCCCAGATTTTTTGGCTCATATTTTTGGCCTGTTCCTCTTTATTCCTGGCAGATCACTGAAATGATGTCAGGATTGAAGTCACTAAATAATGACATACATTTGCGTTTCAGACTTCATATCCTTCAGAAAACGTATATTAAAACAAATCCTGTTACTCTAGCAACTTTCTAAGTTTATACGAGCAATATTTAAAATATGTCCCTATTTGTACCCCCATTTTGTCAAGCTTTGTCTAGATTTTTTGCATTAACAGGTTGAGAAGTATAACAACTATGTCACAGGTGGCTGTAACAGAGGGGATGCTGCAGAATCAGTAGTGTGTACACATGCTTTTCTTAGCAGGATTCTGAAGATTCTGCAAGGGCCATGCTCAGATGACATCAATGAGTAACTGTTGGACACACCATTAGACAAAATCTATTGTTTGTTCTACTTGGTGAAGAAGAAAGTATATGGTAAGTAGCTTTTCACCCCATTATATGAAGATCTACTCCACCAATCAGTGAGCATTCTACAAAAAGCAGTCAAAGCCAACCAGTTTAACCTTAGGAAAACCAATATAAACAGAAAGGCCTGAAGAGGCGGCACAAGAAGAAGTAGGCAGTAAGGTATTGGATGGGAAAGTAACCCCTCTCCATCTGTTCCAAGGGTAAAGAGACAATACAGCCATGAAATCCCACACTCCTTACCCACTCTTCTCAAAGGACCCTTAATGCATCCTAGGAGGGAGGAGCTGCCATTACAAAGTGAACTGGCTTCTCATAGCAATCAACAAATAGGTCATGGTGATTATGCCTTCAGGCTACAATGAAGATTTTAGTCCCTTGCCTCGTGTTCTAGCTCTACCACCTATTACCCAGATCAAATACAATTGTCAAACCCTATCCTTCTCTAGTTGTTGCAATACAAAGCAGCAGATAGGATCCAATCACAGGGACATGAGAAAGGATTTTATTCAAGGCTTTCCTAATTGTAAAAACAGCAGGACATCCACTCTGGATTTATCAATGCAAAACAAATAGCTAAAAGTATCCAAGTTCAGGATGTTGACCCCCCAGGCTCTTCTTCTCATCTTTCTGAGGCACTGTTGGGCATCATAGATCTCAGGGATGCTTATTTATACAACTCTTTTCACAAACAGCACAGATAATTTGTGAAGCTTAGGGCAGGCTGGTAACATTTTCATAGCATCTCTTTGTCATGTGAGTTCCACACTGCTTCTAGGGTGTTAATCAGATGCTTGTTCCTAGTGTTCCCCAAATCAGGACCCAGGAAATCCACTTGTTTGTTGTCTTGCCTGATGAATGTATGATTCAAGCTTCATCCACTGAGGCGATACTGAAGGTGATAGATGCACTGTCTATCCAACTAGGAGCTTTTCCTGAATGAATCCACATCAAGCCTGGAATCAGAAACATCAAATATCTTCCTGGAAACATTGTTCAATACACAGCAATGTAAGCTCAATAATTTGGCCATGCCAACTCAGATGTTTCTAAAGGCCTTAGGATAAATATCAGACTCTTTGCCAAGGGTACCCCAGGCCAAGGCAGATATACAAAATATTCAGTGGTACCTGAAAATCATTGAGGAAGAACAGTGCCACCCTCTATGCTGGATACTGCCTTTGATTCTCACCATAGAGACAAGAAAACAGATCTGACAGTCTCAGCAAGTACTAAGCAACAAAAGGGCATACTTTAGGGCCCCAGACAGCATGCTAATTTCATTGCACATACCTTAGATCAGGAGTGGGGAGCTCATACTCAAAACCTCAATCTGCAGGTGTACAAAGCAACTTTAAGGTGAAGAGGCACATCAATGTACATAAGATTATGGCTCTGAGGCCTTCAAGATAATTTGTTATCCATGAAACCTACAGGTGATTGCAGACAACAAAACAAGGATGTGGCACATTCACAGGAGGAACAAGCACATATTAGTTGTGCAGACTAGATCTAACAGTATAGAAAACAACATCACAGCTGGGCCTTCACATCTTAGCCTTATAAACTCCTCAGACCTCAGCTGTGTGACATAAAAGTTAAGTAGATCCAAGGCAATCCTGAGTAATATTTGGACTACATGTCTTTAATAGCCTCATGTAGAAGTGGAAGGAATGCAGTCCTCAAATTCTTTGCCTCAGAATATAACTGTAAGAAACATAAGTTATGCGCCAGGTAGGCCTGCAATATAGAAGGGTCAGTGAATACCTTCTCTATTCCATGGAACTGAGGTCTTCTGTGTAATTTTCCTGTCTTTTTTTTTAAAGTAAAGAGTTTGAAAAATTCAAGGAAAACCAAGTGAGAGTCTTGGGAAAGACAGCCATGGTCAGTATGACTAAGCAGGTGAACTGTAGCCCCTCCTCCACAGTGTTGTGCCCTTCTAACCCAGGAAAGGAGAGGATTGCTAATTCACACCAACTTTACCAGCTGACAGCATGAAGGATTTCAGTCTCATACCCCTCAGGAACCATTTTCCAAGGGACGTACTCTGCATCTTCAGAAAGGCCAGGAAGCACTGTAGTAGAAAGTCCTACCTAAGTATAAAAAATGTTCCCTCAGGTGTACCATCCAAGAATGGACACCACTAGAAGCCTCTGAACTCATGGTTTTACAGTGCCCACAAAACATTCTCCAGGATGACCTCTTCTACAGTTATCTTAAACAGCACGTCTGCTATTGCAGTGCACCTTCCCTGAGACCCACTCATATCTTTCTGTACAGTAAAAACAATTTCTGAGAGGGAGGTTGTATTTTAGAACCCCTAAAAGCAGTGTTGTCCCATGGGACTTATGTTATGTGGTAGAAATGTTAACTATTTCACCCTCTGAACCTAGTGTTATTACAAAATCAATTTTCTGTGCTAGAAAACTCTTTCTAATAGCAATAATTTCAGAAAGAAGGATCACAGCGCTACAGTTCCTTATGATTAAGGATCCATTATTTGTTTTCTATAGAGACAAGGTTAGAAAAAGGGCAAATTACTCCTTTGTACTTAAAGTAATATCACAGCTGGCACTAAACCAAGCCATACACCTAACAGTCGTGTACCCTAATTCTCAGAGTAAAGTGAGTATGATACTATGCTTAGTAGATGTCATGACAGGCATCTCAAGTGTTATATGTCAAGCAGTGAGCTAAGGCATTATTTGTATCCCACATGCAAGGTAAGAATAGTAGTTCAGTTTACAAGTGAGCCTCATCAAAATGACTACCAAACTGCGTCACCTTGTCCTATGAAAAAAATGAAGAGACACTGAAGAGATGGGTCAGAATCTACCAGGGATGCAGCAATCACAGCATCCTTGCTCAAAAATGCCTATGCTCTGTTATCTGTCAGGCAGCTACCTGCACAGCTGTGCACAACTTTTCCAAGCATTACAAGCTGGAATATTGTCCTGAAGAAGAGCTGAATTTTTAACTGCTATACCTTGGAGCATGTTATGAGTACTACAGCCCCCTCCCCATCCTCCCACCCCGGGAGGCAGAAAATTGCTTTAATACTTAAAAAATGAATAAGGATTACACTGCAGCAGTGATCTTTGTGCTGAACAGCTGCTCTGTAAGTTATGTGACTACACTTGGCACAGCAGTAGGTGTTTGCTTATGGGGATGATTACTGCAGTACAGCCTTCAGTCCTCTTCCTTCAAATCTTATGAGCACTTTCACTGACAATCTGTAGGGCATAAGACGTCTACCTCACTGACAGTCTAGAAGGGGGGAAGACAACTTCTATATGTAACATTAAAATAAAGCAGGAGATTGGCCTTTGCCCTAAATTGTGTTAATTGCACAAACTGTCATTATTGTATAGTTGGCAGTATTTTATTTTTACAACTGCATTTTTTTAGCACATGAGATATGTGTTCTAGTCTTGTAATGGATAATTATCCACTGTCAGCAGTTCACAAATATTTTTATTTTTGTTTCTCTCTCATTTTCATTTTCATGTTGCTAATACTTAAATGAAATAATAAAGCAGTTTATCAAAAAATAAAGGAAATAGGGGAGGGGGACAGTATCTTTTGAACATCCTTCTTTGACCTATGCATACATTTCATCACTTCTTAAAAAGAAAACATCCTTGAGCACTCGTAAAGACAATTCAACAGGCTTCCCAATGAAAACAGAAGTCAATAAAAATCATATTTCAAGTCCACAGTGGTTTTACAGCATGTAGATTGGGAGCAGAGCTTGCCCTTAAGGTCACACTATAAGGCAACCTCTTCAGCAAAACAAGCAATGATGGCACAGGCTGCTCCAGCTTGTAGCCATGCCATTTCTTAAGCTGGCATCCCAGGAAGGGGAGAAGTTTAGCCACCTGGGGGGGAGGAAGTCTGAAGAGCTCTGAAAGTCAGCCTTGACAGATCAGACTGCACTTATTTCCCACAGAAAAGGAATATATTGCTACAGTGATCCCTACACTTGAACATGTATTGTGATGCTGAGTGTAGCTGCACTGCTGTAACTTCCTTGACATACGGCAAAGCAGTAAACCACAGTTACAAAATTCACATAGCAAAGTCCATTATTCTTAAAAAAAAAAAAAACACTGGTGGAATTACACACTTCATACTACACAATCCAGTGTTCTTAACAATAACTGAAAAACCAAACCAGCGTCTTCTTATCCAGCAATAGCTTCCTAATCACAACCTCGGTTCATAGCAGCATACGCTTAGCAACCATTTGTGTCCTGACTGATGCATGCCAAACTGTATCATTTCATCTCATTGATAAGGCTTTTCTGTTATAATTCTGCTTATTTGCTTGCTAATTAGATAGATAATGCTTTTTTCATTTACTTATGTTTATTTGCTTGCTGTTTGATGATTTAAATGGTCAAATGCCTTTTTCAATGTGATTTTGCAAAGCACCTATTTTATTTTTTCTCTTGTCTCATAACTGTATTTTATATGTGATTTAAAGAGATAAAGTTGTCACATCTGTGGACCTTCCTAGTACTCAACTGTGTCTGCCTCCTCTCCCCTCCTTTCTCTGCTTCCAACTTCTCCTTCCCTCAACCTGCACACTTCTCCCTTCCTTTTCTCTCCTCCTCCTACTCCTCTATGTATGACTAGTGTCCTCTACTCTGACTCTCTCCCTCCTGCGCTCTTACCTGGCCTCTCCCTTGTCTTATTTTTTTTTTGTTTTCTCACCCCCTACCCTCTTTAACATTGTTTTGTTTCTTCTCTCCTTTCACAGTTGCTTCCTCGGGCGTTCTACTTTCCCCTTGTTACTATTTAACAGAGAAACCCCACCCTACAAGAGAAGACGTCTGTGAAAATTTCTCCTTGAGCTACTCAAACATTACTGGGACCTAGTCTCCCATTGATAAGAAATACAGTGTATGTAATCTGTTTTAAATATACTACTCTTGTGAATATTAACACTTGAGCAGCATTCTACCTCGGTGTGCCGGAAAGTAGCCCACTGCAGGCCTTTGCAACTGCCCCCACAACTCTGACCTATAGTCTACTCCTGTAATCCCCCCACTGCCTCTACTTAATATTATATTCTTAATAATCTTAGCAGAAACTCTTCTCCTGAGTGTACCTGTTTCTTTCTCCACTAGATGGCGTAATACTCCTGTAAAAGGTCCATCAATTTATCTTTTCTTCCTGCTCCTCTTATTTTACTTTGCCTAAGGTAACTTTTGCTTTTCCCCACCTGTATCTTTGACATTTTCCTCCAAACACTCATGCACATTTCTCTGTTTTAAAGAGGGCAACTAAACAGCATAAAACCCACACTAAAAACTAAAAAGCTCTATTAGTAGCCACAATACCTGCTCCCTTGCTGCAGCTCTCCTTTTCTGTCTCAGATCACTGATTGTTTTCCCTGGTCTCCTTGCCTTCTTGGCTCTTCCCGCTCCGTTCGCCCTGCGGGCTCACTCCGCTCCCTTACCCTGCCCCCAATTTCCACCCGCCCCCCAGTGGTCCTACCTTTATTCCCACTCCCATTTAACCCCTCCCACTCCCCCAGCCTATCCTTTCAAACCTCTTACACACCTCTCCCCCCAACACACCTGACTCATTACCACTCCCCACTCCTAGCTACTATCACTCTACTCTCATCTCCATATATCTTAACTGTCTCCAACTAACATGCCCTCCCCTCTTCCTAAACTCCTTATCCTCTTATTACCTTTCCTTCTTCTTACTCTTTATCATGTAACCTCCTATACTGAATCACAACTACACCCTTCCGCGTTTCATCCTCACAACATCCTCTCATCTCACTTCCACAATATCTCACCCTATTTAATTCCCTCCCAGCCTATCCTTCTCCTAAAATTAAAACTTTTCCCAAACTCTATTAATGTCTACAAACCTACACCTAAACTCTTCCATACTCCTTTTACCAAATCCAAACCTTATAAAGATACTCTCCACCCATCTCTCCTTAACCTTGCCGGTGATATCCACCCCAATCCCAGGCCCAACTTCTCTCCAACTAACCACCCCAACCCAAACAACAAATCCCCAAATAAAAACCTCAAATTCCTCACCATCAACGCCCAAAGCCTACTAAACAAATTAACCTTATTCCATGCCTGGCTTAACAATAACCTACCAGACATAATAACCATCTCTGAAACCTGACTAAAACCTCATATAACTGACTCTGAATTCCTTCCCCCTGGATTTCACTCTCTCCGATCCGACTGCCCAAGTAGAAGAGGTGGCAGGGTAGCTTTAATCTACGCCAACCACTTATCCATTACTCCATATCCTAACTTCATCCCTTCTTTCTCCAATGCTGAACTAGTAATTGGCCTTCTAAAATTAAACACTCACAAAACTATCTGCATCATCTCCCCATACATTCCTCCAGGTAACAACATCAACACCCTAGAGGACATCTTCTCCTGGACCTCCTCCAATATTAAGCTAGAAACCTACATCCTAGGAGATGTAAATATCGACTGGGGAAAAATCAACAACCCTAATCCCACCTCATCTATTAACCTATTCTCCTTCACTCAACTTACCAATGCCATTACCAGGCCTAACAAAACTAACCCCCCCCCCCCCGGCTCCATACTTGACTGGATCTTAGTATCTCATACTAACAAAATCAAAGAATCTGGAGTCCTTCCCGACTCCTTAGGAGACCACCTCCCTGCCTATAGTATTCGAGCTGCTCCCACTTCCTCACACTCTCACCAATACATCCACACTCGTAACTTATCTAACTTCAACCCTACTACTTTCTCTGATTCCCTTAAACAAACTAACTGGAACCCCCTAAAAATCCTATCTTTAGACAAAGCCATTGAATACTTCAATACATCATTCTTATCAGTCCTTAACTCCATTGCCCCAATAAGAACTAAAAGAGTTAAAACAAAGATCACTCCATGGCTCACCAAATACACAAAAAACATTATGCCCCAAAGGGATAAAACCTGGAAAGTCTACCTCCGCCACAAACAACCAGAAACATTACTAAAATATAAACAGCTGAGAAACCTAGCCAAAAAACAAGTGATTAGAGACAAAAAGTCTTACTACATCAAACTACAGGAAAATCATGCAAAAAACCCCAAACGCTTCTGGAATTCTATTAACTCCCTCCTTAACCCAGGAACAAAACATAACCCCTGTCCTGACACCAACAAATCTGACTCAGAAATTGCCTCACTATTTAATTCCTTCTTCACCTCCTCTATTGCTGAGCTTACTAAAACCTTCACAAATAATAGCCACCCTCCCATCCCTACCCAATCCTCCCCTCCCTCGCCCCACCCTAAATTTGAACTTAAACCTATCTCCACCAAGGTAATAAAGAAACTTCTTTTCAAATTGAAGCCTTGCTCAAATGCCCCCGACTGTATTCCATCCTCCTTCTTAAAAATAGCCTCAGATGCTATCGCTCTACCTATCAGCATCTTGATCAATAGATCACTGCTTGAATCATACATACCCATACTATGGCACTCTGCATATATTCTTCCTTTGCACAAGGGTGGCAAGAACTGTAACATCTCCAATTTCTGCCCTATAGACATCCTCTCCCCTATCTGCAAAATTCTTGAAAAATGCATCCATCTACAGCTCTTACCATTCCTGACCAAATACCAGCTTCTCTCCCCCACCCAACACGGCTTCCGACCAGGACATAGTATTAACTCCGCCCTTCTCTCCTTCTTACATTCTGTCAACTCATCCCGTGACTCTGGTAATTTGGTTTCCTCTGTCCTGCTGGACTTATCCAAAGCTTTTGATAGCATCTCTCATACCCATCTTCTAAACCATCTCTCTAATCTTAACCTTTCCCAAAAAACCCTCTCATGGTTCTCTAGCTATCTTACAAATAGGTCCCAAGCTGTGAAATGGGGCCAAGCCACCTCTACTTTCTTTCCTACTCCTACTGGAGTACCCCAAGGCTCTATACTTGGCCCTTTGCTATTCAATATCTTTATCAATGACTTCCATAAAGCCATTCCTAACACCAAAATTGTACAATACGCTGACGATACCACTTTGATTTGCAGCGCCACTAACCTAGCAGAACTCCAATCTCTGACTCAAAAGGCCTTCTCAACCACTGAAAACTGGATGCTCCAAAATCACCTCTCTCTTAATTCCAATAAAACTAAGATCCTTCTATTCTCCTCCTCTAAATCCTTCACTCTTGATGAAAACTCTCTCCAAATCACCTGCCTTAACAATTCCCCTATTGAGATCGTTTCATCAGCCAAACTTCTTGGTGTCACAATTGACAATCAACTAAAATTTAACTCTCATATCCAACAAAACATCAAAAAAACTCACATAAAACTGGGCCTACTTTATAGAAACAACCACTTCCTCTCTCCTTCCTCCAGACTAACTCTTGCCTCCACCTATCTCCTTCCCACTCTGATGTATGGTACTCCTCTGCTCACTAACTTATCTTCCACACTTACTTCCAAACTGGAGGTATGCTACAACAAAATCTCCAAATTTGCCACCAGTGCAAAATCCTCCTCTCACCATTGCACTTCCCTTCACACTATAAACTGGCTTGAACTCACTAACCTACTAGACTTTCACCAATTAACCATAGTCCACAAATTATTGTTCAAACCATCTAACTGCCCTGCACTATCCAATATTTTACAACCATATTCCCCCCAGACCCCTTAGATCTTCTCACCATTCAAAAACCCAAACGCCTGGCTGGGCAGCTCTTATTAACCTTTACCCTAGCAAAAAAATGGAATACTCTACCCTTCTACCCGAGAACCTGTAACAACCTTAATAACTTCAAATCTCAACTTCATTCCTACCTCTACCTAAATTGGAAATGCAACTGTACACTTCCACCAATTCCTCTCAAACTCTCCTCCTCTTTCTCTCCTGGCTAACCATCTTACCTTACTAACCTCACTCTCAATTGCAAATTCGTAATCTTAACTAAATGTAAAATCTATCTATTCTGTTATTTTCTTATTTGCCTTATGAACTGAATACAATTGTACTGAATGTTTATTTCTTTCTTGATGACAAAATTCAATGTCAGTAATCTAAGCTATCTTTGTAAATTGTTTATGTTAAAAACTTTGTTTTGCGTAGCTTTTCTCCCCGGGCCTCCACTGAAAATGGGCCCCACAGCCCAGTGGACCTCCCCGGTTATCAAACTGGAATAAATAAATAAATGTTTACATACATAGTTTGTCATCAGCAAAAGACCCCAAAAGAGTATCACTACTGCTTCCCTAGAAACCTTGTAAGATAAGATGCCAATACTTTCAACAACATAACTGATAGTCTTGTCTGCTGTCCTCTGTTCCCCCTTTTTTGTTGTATTCTGTACCTGAGTATTTCAAAACCACCTTTCGATAAGTCTGCAACAACTTGGCCATAGTGTGAATCACACCAAAAATTACAAATATGCAACAGAGACAAAATGTGTCATAAATAGTGAAAAAAAATAAAATGAATGTATATTTTAACCTCTTCAGAGAGGCCAATAATTGCATTAAGGCCTTGATACCAAACACCAACAGAAAGCACTTAACAGAATGCTAAAACAGAAAAAAAAAATCAGAAACAAATCAAAATAATTCTGGTCAAGAGTACAGCACATTTTATACCTTAGCAAATTGAAATGGCCCTTCATCTCCTGAGTTCTTCAGAAAGCTGGGCAAACCATCACCCATTCTGACAATATAATATGTAAAAGTACAATTACCACTTCTTCCACTGCCATTAATTTCTGAACTACTGCTTGTAACTCCAAAGTCATTTTTCACACTGCCCTAGTCAGCCTTACAAAAGTTTTAAAGCTTAAACCATAATCATTGACTGCTGGTTTCCTACCATGCCATTTTTAAAGATGGTTGCTCTACCCATCTCTACCCCATCTACAATTTGATATATGGCAATATACTAGAGTAACATGATCGCATAATCTGGAATTCATCAATAATATTCTCTTTCCATAAGGGTAGCCTTTCAGCTGTACTGAATAACTATCAGCTTTCTGCTCTTCTATTCCTTATTTTTAAAACTTTGGAAAAGGTATGCACTCATGTTAATGGTGAAGTTAACACTCACAATTTAATATCTGATTTTCAGCATGAATTTTGTCTTGACATGGAACTTGTCACCACTCTCTTGACATAAAAGAATATTTACAATCTGAATTAACATGACAGTGTTGTCAATAATTTGCTATTTGCCTTTCTGAAGGGAGTTGAGGCTTTCAGCCACCAGTTTCTTCTAAGTAGGTTCTCAGCCATTAAACTCTCTTCTGCTAATAACCACTGGTTCATCGGGCACCTTTACAACAAATCTCAGGCTGAAAGATGGGATGATTTCACCTTTCCCAAGTTGCCATTTTCTTTGGGTGTTCCACAGGTCTTTGAGCTTAGCCCACATCTGTGTTTCATTATTGTAAATAGCACATGGAAACACTGTGGTATTGGCAGGTTAATACCATAGACTGATACACTGATAATGATGTTACGTTCAGCCTCATTCATGTCAGCTATACAATAAATATTTCAACAAGAATTTAATTCTGTTCAAGTCTAATCATCAAAGTCAGGTCTTTACCTAAATATCTCCAAAACAAAATGCAGACTGTGGATATATTCTAGCCTCTTCTCCACATTTTCCTGACTTATATTGTCTTCCATGTAAAACTTGTCCATTCATGCAAAAATTCTTGGAATCATCTTTGAACAATAGACATATGACCTCCATATCATGTCCATGATTACAGAAACTAACTAGCCAAAGACTTGTCAAACTGTACAGGGCTAAGTCACTTATGACAGACTGTACCAGAACTGCTTCAGAGTGTACTTTTCTGTTACCCAGCCTCCTGTGTGCTATATTTGTAGTAACTAACCTTCTTAAAATAGTATATATAGGCCTGACATAGCCTGCAATACAACTGCATACTTTGCCACTAATATATTTTCCCAGGCCTCAGCATTGTGAGGCTTTAAAGAAGCTTTCCTGGTTAGAATTACCTAATAGCTGAGCCCACCCTAACTAACAATAGTTCACAGGGTTGTATATTCCACTGAATTCACATCATTAGCTCAGATACTGTTCTTTTATTCTCCTTTATGGCACTGACACCTCTTGTTTACAAGTAAAATGATCTACAATAGCAAACAAGTCTCAGCCAATGGTGTCTCTACAGCAAAACATCCAGTTAGCATACATACACTTGCATCCAACCAAAACTTCAAAAATATCCACAAAGTCTTAGCTAGCCAGTAACAGGTACTATACATTATGAGTTCCTTGAACTAGCAAAATATTCAAAATATTCATGAGCCTTTGTTTTTCCACTTGATATATCTCACTTCTTCTAAAAAAACATCTCCTCTCAGCTCATCCAGTGATCCCCTCACATCCTGTAATTCACTACAATGGCTCTTCTCTGTTCAGTCTCTCCTTACTTTCACCAGTTAGTATTCTCACTGTTCAGTCTCTCCTTACTTTCACCAGTTAGTATTCTCACTGTTCAGTCTCTCCTTACTTTCACCAGTTAGTATTCTCACTGTTCAGTCTCTCCTTACTTTCACCAGTTAGTATTCTCACTGTTCAGTCTCTCCTTACTTTCACCAGTTAGTATTCTCACTGTTCAGTCTCTCCTTACTTTCACCAGTTAGTATTCTCACTGTTCAGTCTCTCCTTACTTTCACCAGTTAGTATTCTCACTGTTCAGTCTCTCCTTACTTTCACCAGTTAGTATTCTCACTGTTCAGTCTCTCCTTACTTTCACCAGTTAGTATTCTCACTGTTCAGTCTCTCCTTACTATAACCAGTTAGTATTCTCACTGTTCAGTCTCTCCTTACTTTCACCAGTTAGTATTCTCACTGTTCAGTCTCTCCTTACTTTCACCAGTTAGTATTCTCACTGTTCAGTCTCTCCTTACTTTCACCAGTTAGTATTCTCACTGTTCAGTCTCTCCTTACTTTCACCAGTTAGTATTCTCACTGTTCAGTCTCTCCTTACTTTCACCAGTTAGTATTCTCACTGTTCAGTCTCTCCTTACTTTCACCAGTTAGTATTCTCACTGTTCAGTCACTCCTTACTTTCACCAGTTAGTATTCTCACTGTTCAGTCTCTCCTTACTTTCACCAGTTAGTATTCTCACTGTTCAGTCTCTCCTTACTTTCACCAGTTAGTATTCTCACTGTTCAGTCTCTCCTTACTTTCACCAGTTAGTATTCTCACTGTTCAGTCTCTCCTTACTTTCACCAGTTAGTATTCTCACTGTTCAGTCTCTCCTTACTTTCACCAGTTAGTATTCTCACTGTTCAGTCTCTCCTTACTTTCACCAGTTAGTATTCTCACTGTTCAGTCTCTCCTTACTTTCACCAGTTAGTATTCTCACAATTATCAGTCTCCTACTAATGCCTATGTCCTGCTCTTCACACTGTTCTGTCTTCCCTCCTACTCTAGTCATACAGCTTACAGTGACATACTCTGACCTTTTCTAAACTACTTTTAATTCCCAAAACCTGTTCTTCTCACCCTCTTGTCATATCTTCCTTTTTCAGTCAAACTTCTTTTGATCTTTTTCAAATTCATCTCCTCCTTCTTCTTCTTCTAATAGTCCTTTCCATAAAGACTATTAGATGTTACATTAGTTGACCCAGTGAAAACTCCTACAGCAGCCATGCACACCATGTTTAAACTGCTACCTAATACTGCAACACAAGCCCCCATCTCACTATTCTGCCCTTACTGGGCATGCTTTTCATATTCAGTTTTCATGCATGCATAAACTTTTATATGTGGTTTCTAAAATGGTGTTAAAAAGAGCTCATTTGAATGGTTGAATTAAGTCTTATTTATCTAGTTGTGTTTCCTTGTTTATTCAATTGTCTGTTAGTACTTGCTAACTGTGGAAGATCAAAAAGATGACATTTCCATTTAGTGATTACTGCATTATACTATCATTAGAAAACTTGTTTAAAAAGAGAGAGACTTTACAAATATATGCAATTACAGTATTAGTATTGTGACGAAAGGAGGTACTTCCAGCACAGCTAGCTGGAATTTTGTAAATAATTACATGTCATCTGGGAGACAGTCAAGCCACTGGCCCTCTTCAAGAAAAATCTTGATGAGTGGATGGGTAACAGGAAATTCACCCCAGGGATCTTTTCAACAGCCTTGCTCAATAGGGATACAAGGAACTAATGTCTGGCAACAGGACGACTGGGTATGTTCTTCGACTAGGCTTGTGTGGGCTCCAGGGCCATTAACCTAATACTACCTATGAACTAACCTATGAACATCAAACTGATTTGTAAAAGATGCTGGTGTTACAACTGTATTAGAAATGTATGTCATGTGCATAGCAAACTGATTTGTACAGACATTTGTGTTGAAAAGGTATTTGTAAAGTGCTTGTGTTTGAAATGTATCCACGCTGTGTCCTACTGGAGAGAACAGAAATGTGCATGAGCTATTGTAACTGTTTAAATATATATGTTTTAACAAAGGAAATTGGCAGACAGGAGGTTAACCTCAGTCCAGCAAACTTTAGAAAAGTATCTGAAATTAAATTAATTTATGGGCTAGGCCATAAAGATGCTATCTCACAGGATTCAAGGCAGCCAAAGACACAAAGTCTGTACTAGGAAGGTTTCTGTATTGCCTCTGGGGTGAACTAATTACTACTCTAGGAGCATGGAGGTATGAAATAGTTTTATGACTTCCAGTACCTGCCACAGATCTGAGCAAAAGCCCTTCTGTGTGTATTTTTACAGGCAGGTGTTAAATCCTGCTAGCTTCCAACAATGGGAGTTTGCCTGGGAACTAGAATTCAGATGACAAGAAGTGATGTCATTCTGAAAGCTATCTCAGCAGTAATATTTTAGATATTATTTTGAGAAGTCTCTTGGTGAGACTGAGCATTCTGTATTTTGTCTTGGGCCTGACAAGAAGAAGAACCATTCACCACATCATCTGCCTTGCTCTATTAAGCAAGTTATTAGGGAATAGTATAATTCTCTTAGATTCAGTCAAGAATATAGTGAAGCTTAGTTTAGATATTGTTTTCTTTATTTGTTTCAGTCTGTCCTTTGATGTTATTTTAAATATTTCCTGTGATTTGAATTCAGATATCACTCTGAATATATACCTAGTATTTTCTTGATCTTTTATTATCTATTATTAAATATATTTAAACCTTTCATTGTGGCTGATCATTGCAGAGATATTTAAGTTATGAGAGTTCTTGCATATTTATTTGGTGACACTGTGTGGGCCACTCCTAATAGCCTTGCTATTGGTCAAACTAGCATTTGTATTAATATTAATTTCACTCAGTATATTGAGTACCCTTGGAAGAGCCTTAAGGTAGCTGACAGGAGTGTCTGGTGGCAGTCATAACTACCTTATAGTCTTGGCAGAAGGGGGCATAGCTAGTAAGCCTGTGCCAGCCTTTCCCAGGTGTGTGTGTGTGTGTGTGTGTGTGTGTGTGTGTGTGTGTGTGTGTGTGTGTGTGTGTGTGTGTGTGTGTAAATCAAATCTCAAAGAGTGTGTGTCTCAGCTACTTGGGCAGGGACACGAAGCACTGGTTGGACAGAGAGGGTGCTGGAGGCCTTGGCTTGAATACTTAGCTGAGATCTCAACTCTATAGTTGTGTCAGAATGGGGAGTCTTACTGGGGATCTGGAGAGAGATAGAGAAACCAATTCAGACTGACTGTGGTCTCTGTGTGCTCTTAAGGGAAATTGCACTTGATGCAGAGAACTGCATCTGGAAATACTGTGTGTGTACCTGTTATCCTCCCAGTGGATGTCCCCCACAGGTTCTAGTGGTGAGGACGGAGGCTCCTTGATTACTGGCCAAGAGGAGGGTTTTTACAAGTATATTTTAAAAAAGTAGGAAAAAGGTTACATTAGAAATTAAAGTACTGGTAACCAGCCTTGAAACTGGAGCTCCATGGGCATCAAATTACTAACTTCATCTCTTGATTGTAAGAGCAACTGTATCCTTTCCTGCAACTATTCACACTCACCTCTTCTAATGTCTTCATACCTCTCTATATAATGATATGCTGATATCCCTGTAGCATAATCCATCGCATTCATATGACCACATCTTATCTAAAAAGTTCTGCTAAGTATGATTCCATTTTTCCATCAATGTCTTTTATATTGCAAACTGCTTCTTGAACTAAATGTTATAACGTATTATTTCATCTCTAAATATGCATATATATTTGTTTTTTAGCATATCCTTGTATATGTAAATATGTTTTGTTAATTACTTATGTGATCCTATTTACCCAGGCTGTGCCTATAACTAGTCCACTGAGACCAGCACACTACCCTAATTATGAATAAATAAATAAAGGGAATTGAAGTAATAAAGGACGGAGATAGAACAGAGAAACGGTAATAGCCTCAGTAATTAATTATGGTAGTTTCCATGAGTGTAGAGGTAGAGGCAATGACAGTAAATGTTAGCAAAGTCAGTAAAAGTCCAAAGGTTGGGATGTATTTACATTTGTCTATACATATATGCATTCACATATAGTATGTGGTGTGTGTGTGTGTGTGTGTGTGTGTGTGTGTGTGTGTGTGTGTGTGTGTGTGTGTGTGTGTGTGTGTGCGTGTGTGCGTGTGTGCGTGTGTGTATGTGTCTGCGTGTGTGTGTGGATGTGTGCATGTATATGTGTATGTGATCTATTTTATTTATTGACAGGAAAACACATCAACAACAATGAACTGAAAAAATACAATAAATATGGTTTTGATGATTTAGCCAAAGGTCCGAAAAAAAGTGGAAAACATTTTTTGCAAGAGGCAAGCCCCACCTGCAACCATACTGCACCCCCACTTCTTATATATGCCAAATCTGAGATCCCACAAAATGGGGGGAAAAGGAGAATTTTCCTTCCTCACTGAATGACAGTTTCAGAAATTCAATGACACAGGAAATGACATAACCAGACTGGCAAAATGGTACTCAAAAAAACTAAAGTAATCTTGCCCATATAGGTGTATGTTTGTGTGCATATTTTATATATCTATATGTATAGATACACAAACACACACACACACACACACACATATATATATATATATATATGTGTGTGTGTGTGTGTGTGTGTGTGTGTGTGTGTGTGTGTGTGTGTGTGTGTATGTATATATACAGGTCTACTTCACATAACTGAAAATTCAAAATACTGAATTTATTTTGACTGAGATCGCAAAACCTAACTTTCAAAATACTGAAAATTCATTTGAATGAGTCTCATTATACTGAAAGTTTACAATGCTGAATTTCAAAATACAGAATTTTAAGCTATAGACGTGGTGTGTTTCCTTTCACCTGTGACTTACTTGTGAGAAAAAACACATTACTGTAATTTAAAGTGCCGACTGTCAGAATACCAATCGTAGCATAGAAAGTGATGTTGTAGTTTTTCTGAATGTGGGTATGTCTCTTTACATTTTTAACGGCAGTATCTACAGTAATATGGTGAATGTTTCCTGTGCTCCTGGCAGTAGTGGCAGTGTGTACAGTACTGTAAGGTAACTAAAAGGTATATGCCATTTTCCCTACTGTGTGTGATCCTGGAGTTGGGGGGCATAGGCCCCCCACCTAGTTTGGTTTTATATTGTCCTGTTTTTGTTAAGAGGGTAAGTAAGTAGTTTTTAGGTTTTGGAAAGAGGTAGTCATTGGTGTTGCAAGTGTGCATGTCTATGGCTTAAAATTCAGTATTTTAAATGTCAGCATTGTAAGCTTTCAATATAATGAGACTTAGTCAAATGAGTTTTCAGTAATTTGAAAATTAAAGATCAAGATAAAAACAGTGGAACAAGCCAAGGATAAACTTCCAACTTTAATAAAAACTTCACAGTATTTCTTCACAATACACAGTAAGCGCTGTCATCCACACTGGACTTCTTCAGACTGAATAATGTGATTAAAACTTCTTAGTATAAATAACAATTTGAAAAAAACACATGACACAGTTAATGATGATGTAACCTTTTCCTTTTAAGGCAGGCTACAAAATTAGATCTATCATTTAATCCAGGTGGATAGCAGGCATTCAGCCTAACCTGCCATTGATACTCTTTCCACCCAAGCTCTTCTTCAGCATCAAATCTATTACAAACGTTTGTTACTTCATCTAATACACAAAATTTAAAATCTACTTTACAGCCACTATTTCTATAATGTTTTCCTAGAGCATTCTTCTCATCTTTAGTAGTAACAGCATACTTATGCTCATATTTTCTTTTATTTAACTCTCTCGTGGTGCGTCTGACATAAAATGCTTGACATAACAGACTTATAGCCAAATAAGCAATAAATTTCGGCTTACAGGTAAATCTGCCTTGAAACTGAATGTGGTACCCACCAACCATGAGCTCCTTAATGCCAGTCGTTAAAAGATTGCACAAATTACAACTCAGACATTTATACATGCCTGGGTTGACACACTTCTCGGGGGGGGGGTTAATTTTGCCTGATAAAGATTTTTAAAACTTTTTCCCCTTCTTTGTACAGAAACTGGCTTTTCCCTTACAACTTTGGCAACTTCAGAACTAGACTTAAACAATTTCCAGTTGGTAGTTATGATATTTTTAATAGATCTAGTATCTATACTATTCTCTATTTGCATAGATACCGTAAAATCAACCTGTTTAGGATGTTTTACAACCTGTATTTTTCCTTTTCTTATTTGATTTCTTTCACTGAATAATTCATTAACTACCTTTTCTGGGTACTTTCTCTGAATGAACTTATCACATAATACTGTACTTTCTCTTACAAAGTCAGCCTCTTTATTGGTAAGTTGATCAACTCTTTTTAACTGGCCTTTTACGATATTGTTTTTCATTCTACTAGAATGTAAACTGTCATAATGCAAATAAGCGTTATTTTGAACCTTTTTCTTGAAAATGGAAGTTAATAATCCACCCCCTTCCTTGTAAATAATTAAATCCAAAAATGTATACACTTTTTATCAAAGACAGAAGAAAATTTTAGAAAGGAGCATACTTCATTTAAATATTTCAAAAGCAATTTCAAAGTTGTAACATCCCCTTTCCAAATGAAAAAGGCATCATCAATAAAATGTTTGCAAAAGATGATGTTTTTCATGAAAGTACTTTTTTAAAGATATGGCATTTTTCCCATCCATGCATATAAATATTGGCATAGCTGGGTGCCATAACAGCGCCTAAAGCTATGCTATTAATTTGTTTGTACAACCTGTCATTAAATTCAAAGAAAATAAAGCTCAAAATTAGATCTAACATTTCCATTGATAAACTAACCATCTCAAGACAGAATTTTTTAGATCTGATTAGTTCAAATCTAACCATTTCCATTCCTTCATCATTTGGGGTGACCGTATATAACGATTAAACATCCAGCATAACAAGATAATCCTCATTGTTAACCTTAATATTCATGATCTTATTTTTAAAATCAAACAAATCTTTTATATAAGAAGTACTTTCAGTTACTATTTGCTGCAAATATTTATCTACAAATATCGCCATAGCCTCAGTCTTACTTCCATTGCCTGCTACTATTGGCCGCATTGGCGGGTCATTCAGATCCTTATGTATTTTGGGTAACCCAAATAATCGACTTATTCTAGGAGCCTCTGCAATAAGAAAAAGTCTTATTTGATCAGTAATACCTCCTGCCATGAACCATTCTTCAATCTGTCAATAAAGGCATAAACCTTTTTAACTTCACTAAACATAATTAGCTTATAAAAATTCACATCAGCTAACATTTCTTCCATTTTATACACATAGTATTTTCTATCTAAAATCACTAGTGCACCACCCTTGTCTGCTTTAGTGGCTAAAATATAAACATTGTTAAGTAAATCATTGAGCAACTTTTTTGCATCACATTTAAATTAAAATACTTAAATTCAGATTTACTTTCAAGTACCTCTATAATCTGTTGTTCACATAGCATTAAAACAAATTCCAACTCCTTTTTTAAGGGTGGATTATAAACACTAGGTTTGGAAAAACTTGTGTTTTTCAAGGGAACATTAGGAAACAACAGTTTAAAATTAAGTTTTCTAACATAGTCCCTCAGTGCATTGATTGTATTGCACTTGTCAGCCCTCTTTGAAGGCACAAAGTTCCATCCTTTCTTTAAAACATGACACATTTCATCATTTAATGGCAAACTAGATAAAGTTACAATGACAAAGTTAGCATCAGGAATACCTGTGTCTATTGCCGCTTGGTGTACTTCTTACCGTTGGTCTTCTGTTGATAGTTTTTGTGCGGTACAGAAGCTACTTGTGCCCATTCCTGTTCTGTTTGCCATTTTGTTGATACACCCTCATCAATTGACTCCTCGTGTCCCTCTGAAAACCCTTATTTGAATTTTCGGCTTCATTTCTCTCATTCAGATTATTACTGCCAATTGCGACCACATTCAAATTACTCACACTGTAATTTCTAACAGCAAGCCTTTTAGATTTTCTAAGGCCATTTTTTTCACCTTGTACTGTCTCCTTTTCAGTTCTGTCATAGCTGATGTCACTACTTGCGAAGTCACCGCCCCTTCTTTTTCTGATTGGTCTTTCTCCTCACCTGCCTCATAATCTACTTGATCCCTTAGAAATTTGTTGAAAATTAAGTATTGTGGTCTCAGTCAAATGAAATTCAGTATTTTGAGTTTTCAGTTATGTGAAGTAGACCTATATATATATATATATATATATATATATATATATATATATATATATTACACTTAAAAAACTTCTAAGGCATATGGACAAAAAACACAACACACAAACTGGTGGTTTTTAGCGCTTTCATTCCTTAAATATCCTGGAACTTCATCAGAAAACAAGAAATGTACAACAGTGCAGAGTTAAATAATGAACAAAGGGTAATAATAATGTAATAAAATAGAAACATAACACCCAACTTAGGTTACAGTAACCAAGCCTAAATCAAGAGATAGTATGACTAATGCATATTCAATAAGTCTGTTGCACAGAGGCAACCCACTGGTTTCAAAGTGAGGCTGTACAAACTACAAACTTCTATGTGGCACATCTCATTACTAAGGGTTTTGCATCCAGGAAGAAAGAGGTCATTGTCTCCCTCTACTCTTCCCTCATTAGGCCAGTCATCAAGTATAATGCCCCATTTGGCATGTACCTCACTAGACACCTGCAACAACTGGAGAGGCTGCAAAAATACCTCGCAAAGAGGATCCCAGGCCTTAAACACTTGTCCTATATGGACAGACTCAAAAAACTCCAACTATTTTCTTTCTCATATCATCTACTTAGAGGCGATCTCTGCTTGACTTACAAAGCCATGTCTGACCCAGCTCTGTTAGAAATAATACATCTAAAGAAATCCCAATCCCTCCACACCACATGCTCTAGAGACCTCAACCTCATTACCACAATCAACAGAACATGCTGGAGGGATAGCTTCATAACCCAGAGACTGACCATACTATGGAATAGACTTCCCATACATGTCAAGCAGGGCACCTCACTGGCCCTCTTCAAGATATATCTTGATGAGTGGAAGGGAAATAGAAAATTCACGCTGGGGAATCACTCCAGTGGTTCTACTCAACAGAGGTACTAGGAACTAAGGTTGGGTGGTACGGTGCCAGGGTAATCCTATGGGCTAGGCTTGTAACGGCTCCAGGGCCATTAGCCTAGTACACACCTATGAACATATGAACATGTTAGTTAAACAAAGAATATGTCTATGACATGTATGAATTCCAACAACTGTACAGAAAAATAAAAATAGAAAATGGAAACAGTCTTATCATCGCAAGACACACAAGTTCAAATTGTCATTAATTTCTGGTGCAGAGTCGCTCCCATTCGTAGTTGCCATTTCAGTTCTTTCAATTCTAATAAGGTGCCATAGTCTCAGAAAAATAACTCAACCTGCTCCAAGATAATAAAACTGAATTTAGAGAAATTAGTGAAAATTTCTTTCACTTTAAAGGTTAGAGATAGGACTCTGATAAGGATATGCAGTTAAGTAGAGTTAGGTGGTAGAAGCAGTAAGTAATTAAGTAGGATTGGGTTAGTGAGAATTAGGGCGCATGTCATTTACAGCAATTGGCAGTAAGTAAGCATGCTGCAAGCTACATGCTTGTTGCTTTCTGGGACAGTTTCTCGAACCTCATAAACTTGAACTGGAAATAGCAGGTACTGAAAATGTTTGGCTGAATAAAAGATGGGTTAGTGGAAAAAGAATGTATCAGATCACAGAGCAACATATATATGATGTAAAAAGCCAGCAGAACTACAGTGTCTTAAACAAATGTTTTTTAGTGTCAATGTCATTTAGTTTAGCCAACTGCTTATGTTAAAAAGGAGGGTTCTATTAAACCTTTTTTAAAAAAAGAAACCCTGAATGCACATTTTTAATGTAAGGAAATAGTGAACAAGAGTGTCTAGGAAGTGATATAATAAATAAAACACTTTATGAAGTAACACAAAGTTGTGTCTGCGCATGTTATGGATGTTCAGTGTGGTAGGTTGTGGGTACATCATATTTTACTGGAAGTGGGAGGCACCGTTTAGTGATGAAGGTGAATAAAGTAGAACCTCACACACACACACACACACACATGGACATGCACACGTGCGTGCACACAAACACACACACACACACACACGCTGGGATTCATAGACATCTATTGTAATATGCAAAGTCCCTTGCACAGCTTTGCATAGAATGTAAGGAGGTGCGACATCATACATACATAACTGCTAAACAGCCTTGTATTCACAAGTGAAGGTTTTCTGAGCTGCATGAAAGGTGGTAGTCCAAGGGTGCAGCCTATTTAAACTAATGCACAGCACATCCCAGGGATTCTTATGTAGTTACAGAGATTCATAAATGTCCACACTGTGTAGGATTCATGCAGAGTACTGCAAAAAATGTGCAGGCAGCAATATATTAATGTGCACCTATGCATTTTAATGGGGATAAGCTGCACAGGCTGAAGTGGAGCAGTATCAGCAGCAAGGTAAGTGGGGGGTATGTGTATAATATTGTCTGTGTGTGTGTGTGTGTGTGTGTGTGTGTGTGTGTGTGTGTGTGTGTGTGTGTGTGTGTGTGTGTGTGTGAGTGTGTGTGTGTGTGTGTGTGTGTGTGTGTGTGTGTGTGTGTGTGTGTGTGTGTGTGTATATATATATATATATATATATATATATATATATATATATATATACGCATGTATGAGTAGGTAGGAGAGAGGTGTCTGCTATCAGGAGTGGAGCTGAGTACAGCAGAGCCACAAATTATAACAGCTCTGCTTAGTGTCCTCTATCCATAGGTTCATAGGTTGGTACTAGGCTATCAGCCCTAGATCCTATACAAGCCTAGCCATAACAATTCCCTGGCTATTTTACCCAGAATATTTACTTCCCTGGTCCCCTGTCCAGCAGGGTGACTGATGTGATCCCCAGGGTGAATTTCCTATACCCCATCCAATCATCAAGTTTCCTTTTGAAGAAGGCCAAAGAGGCGCTCAGCTTGACATGTATGGGCAGTCTATTCCAGAGTATGGGGAGTCTCTGGGTCAGGAACCTATCCTTCTAGCATGTTTTGTTCATTATGATGACAAGGTTTAGATCTCTGGAGCTTGTGGCTCTGAGGGATTGGGATTTCTTTAAGTGTAGCATGTCCAACAGCTCTGGGTTTGACATGGCCTTGTATGTTAAGCAGAGGTCACCGTAGGCGATGTGTGACAGAGTATAGCTGGAGTTTTTTTTAGACAGTCAACATATGGCATCAGCTTTAGGCCTGTGATTCTTTTAGTGAGGTATTTCTGTGGCCTTTCCAGTTGTTGCAGATGTCTTGTGAGGTACATACCAAACGGGGCATTGTACTCTATAATGGGTCTAATGAGGGATGAGTACAGTGGGACAATGACCTCCTTTTTTCTGGATGAAAAGTCCTTAGTGATGAGGTGTGCCACATGGATGGATTTCCTGACTGTTGTGGCTATGTGGTCATCGAATGTGAGACCACGGTCCACCTTTGTCCCTATGTCCCTTATCACACTTTCAGTGTTTAGTGTACTGCCACTTATGTGGTAATTCATGGGTACATGTTTTTTTTTCCAAAGGGGATAACTATACATTTCTTGGTATTGAGTTTCAGCCCACGGCTCTGGCACCAAGCATCTGTTTCTGTAAGGCCCTTTTATAGAATATCCACATCATTTGGGGATTCAGTAATGGCTCCCAGTTTGCAGTCATCTGCAAACTTTGCTAGCCAGAGTCCCTTAGTGCTGACCTGTACTTCAGAGAAGTAGATGCCAAATAGAGTGGTCCCAGGACTGAACCCTGAGGTACTCTGCTTGTCACTTGTCTGGAGATGGATTTTGAGTCGGCTACTTTTACAGTGTGGGTTCTGGTAGTAAGCCAGTTGGCAACCCATCAAGTGACATAGGGATTAATGCCCAGCTTAGTAAGTTTATCTATGATTCCAGAGTGGGGGATGGTGTTAAAGGCCTTGGCGAGGTCCAGATAAGCTGTGTGGACCACCTTACCCTCATCCATGGCTCTGGAGACTGATTCGAAGAAGTCAATCAGGTTGAGGAGACAAGATCAGCCCTTTACGAAACCAAACTGGTGGGGTCCAGTGTTTGAAGGTTGCCAATGTCTTTGTTTATAAGTTCCATGATACTGCGTTCCATGGCTTTGCAGATCAGACTTGTCAGACTAATGGGACAATAGTTCCCAGGATCCAAGGTGGATCCACCCTTGTGGAGTGAGATAACTGTATCTGTGTACCACTCATTGGGCACAAAGCCTGAGGTGAGGCTATGATTAAACATGACACTTAGGTGAGGTGCCAGTTCATTTTGTAGTTCATGTAGTACACAGCCCGGGATGTCACCTGGTCCCATGGATGCTGTATTCTTAGCTTTGGAGTGTGTGCTTTTTACCTGTGTGGCCATGATTACCGGAATTTGGCAATCTTTTGGTATTGAGATGAGCCCTTTAGACTGTGAGAGGGGGGGTGAAGTTGGCACTGAATTGATCTGCCAGGATATTGGCAATATCCTTAGGATCAGTATATTTAATGTCATTCTGTTGTAGCTCAGAGCAGATCTGAGCATTGTCATTTAGATTCTTGACATAACTATAGAATGCCTTGTGGTTGTCCCTGGAATCGTTGGCAATTTTATCTTTGTAACTAGCTTTGGTGGATTTTATGAGGGCTCTCAACTTCTTACTGAGGCTGGTAAGGAAGTTTTTTTTGCATCCTGGGATTTTCCTCTTTTCTGCAACAGTTTCTTCCTTCTGTTGTATAGTTTGCTTATGGCAGGGGACCACCAGATTGGGTTCCTTTTTTGGAGGAGACCATCTTGGTTCTGTTTGGAATGGCATGATTCATGCATGAGTGGATGTGCTCATACAGTGCCTTAGTGTAGGATTCAGCAGTCGAACTTTCAGTTCCTGCCTGCATGGGTTTCATGAAGTTTGTCACTTCTGACTTGAGTAGCATGAATTTGGCTTTGGAGAAGTTTTTTATGGCGGTTTCCCTACTGGGGGGTGGGGGTGGGATGTGGACATCAAGGGTGATTAGCTTATGGTCAGACCTGACCAATGAGGGGGTGACCACTGGTGTAGTGCATTGATCTCCCATGTTAGTAATGACCAGGTCTAGGATATTTGAGTCCCTGATGGGATTATGGATTAGTTGGTCCAGGGCATTGGAATTTATGAATTCCAAGAACCATTGGGCAAAGGTGTTGGTACCTGAGCAGTTTTCCTAATTAATGACAGGGTAGTTGAAATCACCCAGTATTAGGGTGTTTGTATCTTAATATTTTCTAGTATGTTTAGAAAGGTGTAGTGAGAATCTTGGGGCATGGTGGGGGATCTGTAGCAAGCTACAATTTGGATTTCAGTCTTACCTAGTGTTAGTTGCACCTGTAGAATTTCAGATGCATTGTGTTGGGCAATAAGCCTGGAGGTGTGAATATCCTTGGTGAATATGGACACTCCTCTGCTTTTAGTGCTTCGGTCCTGGTTTGGTGGCTGAAAAGTGTGGTAAGAGTTGTAGTCTGGTATTGCAGGGGTGCTCTCTGGAGCCTTGAACCAGGTCTCAGTTACTGCACAGACATTGGTGTTCTCCATTTTTAGGAATGCCTCAAGAGAGTGCATTTTGAATTTTAGACTTCTAGCATTAAGTAGCATCACCTTCAGATTTTGCATGCTTATATCTGTTACAATGGTCATTTTGTCCTTTGAGCCTTGCCTAAAAAAAGCACTATAGGGATGGCAAGAACCTTACCTGAATCCCAGGGGCAACAGGTGCAGACCATCTCTGGCAAAGCATCATGGTTTGTCAATCATGGTCATCTCAGGCAGACAGATACTGAATCCCCTTTGAATAACAGCAGAAACTTAGCCAATTCTTTTTTTTCAAAACAGGTTTATTGTTTTAACATATAAGAGAAATATCATAACAATTTTATACAAGTAATTAAAAATAGGTATTATTATAATATTCAACAAAACAACTAAAGTATTTACAAAGACATCCACTACAATCAGATCAATTAATTAAACTAAAATACCATGCTATTGAAATTAATTTTTTTTAACAAATTTTGTAAATTATCCCATACAATAAAATAAGATGTTTTTCTATTTGTTCTAGTCCTAATTGTGTTTATTTCCATATGGCACACTATATTCATAACATTTTTAAATTCATTGAACGAAGGAGGTGTATCTGAAATCCAATTTCTAGTTATTATTTTCCTAGCCACTGCTAGAATAGACCATAACAAGGGAAGCTTAACCTTTTAACACTTTGAGGTACAGGTGTGTTGAATAATATAAGAGATTTAGAAATAATGAAATTATCTGTAAAAGAGCCTGCAAAAATTCATTAATTGACTTCCAGTATTCTTTCAATTTTATACAGTCATAAAACATATGAGCCCAGTCAGCATTAATTTCTACATTACATCTCTTACATAGATTATCTTTATTATTTATTTTATTCATCATCAAAGGTGTATAAAAAGATCTATGTAAAAATTTCCATGTATAAAGTCTCCAGACAATGGAAGACGTAGTTCTATAAGCAGATTCCAATATATATTGTTTATCTTGTTGATTTGGTGGGTCCCCATTAATAGAAGTGAAATAATTCCAGTATGAATCTACACTGTAAAAAGTTTCTTGTCTGATAACTTTATATATGTATGAAAGTTTACCTTTATCAGAAACTTTATGTCGTAAATTTAATATCAAGTAATCAATCAGTGTTGGAATAGATTCTTTAACAGTTATAGACATTAAATCTATTTTATTAATGAGATGTTGTCTAAAGGTCTGAACCTCTAACCAGCAAGTTTCTCTTAGATCAAATTCTTGTTTTAAGAAATCTAGATTTTTAACTTTATTATCAGATATCAACTGATACCAGTACTTTAGATCATTATCTATAGCTAAATGAGTTCCTTCAGATGTAGATGACAAAAGCATACCCTGAGTATACATTATAGGAAATACAATAAAATTCCATTCCCTATACTTAGGGTGCATGAATATAAAGTTACGATAACTAATAATAATATTTAATGGGTAACAAACCATATGTTTAGGTGTAATAGGTGAAGCACAAAATTCCTTTAGTAACCATAACGTGGAGTTATTTACAATCATATTTTTATGTGTTAAGGAGATTTTCATGAAGTGTATACTAATTAGCTCCCAATAATCTTTCCATTTTGTGACATATGACTGATCTATTAATAAAGTAATAACTTTTACAATAGAAGAGATAGTATATAAATTAAAGTCTGGAAAAGAAATATCCCCTTGAGACCAGCTATTAGTATGTTTCTTTAATGCAATCCTAGGTCTATTAGGTGCCCATAAGAAATTTAACATTAGTGTGTTCAGTTTCTTGATAATTATTTTGTAGGTGGAAGTATTATTGATTGTATTAAGTATAAAATTTTGGGGAATATTATCATTTTAATAATTGTAAGTCTCTCCTCCATAGTAAAAAACATATTATTCCAGGTATTAAAAGATTTTGTATATTAAGAAAACAGGTATTATAATTATTATATATAATAGATTTAATATCTTTGGATAGTATTATACCTAAATAAGTTATCTGACCTGAATTGGGTACATATTTAGTAAAATCACTAATGAGTATATTTAACGTGTATATATAGGTAGTATTTTAGTTTTTTCTTCATTGAATATTAAACCAGAAATACTTTTAAAATTCATCATGTTATCAAATAGAGACTGTATAGAAGAATTAGATCCTGCTGATGTAATTAGAACATCATCTGCAAAAGTTGAATTTTGGATGTTGTATTTTCATCTATTTCAAAACCCTCTATGTCAGTACTGTTTCTGATCAAATTAGCCCAAGGCTCCATTACTAAAGTGAATAATAGTGGAGAAAGTGGACATCCTTGTTTTGTACCTTTAAGAATGGGTATTTTTGTGAAACATATGTTCCTACCTTAATATAAGCCAACGTTCCTTTGTATAAATGTTCAATTAGATTTACAAATGCATCCGAGAAGTTTGTGCACTTCATTAAGGTAAACAGATAGTCCCAACTTACTGAATCAAATGCTGAACTTATATCAAGACTAATAAGTGTTAAATCTTTCTTTTTCCTATTTGCAAAATCTATTAATGTTAAAGTTCTTCTTATATTATCAAAAGTATTTCTATTTACAATGAAGCCTGTCTGATCTATATCTATAATGCCGGGAATGATTGTCTTCAATCTATCAGCAAAGATATTCATAAACATTTTATAATCAACATTAAGTAATGAGATGGGCCGATATGAAGCACATCTAGTTGGATCTTTATTAGGTTTTAAAAATTGGCGAAATAAATGTATATTGCCAAGATGGGGGGGTTATTAACTCAGTTTGGGCCAAAATAAAAACCTTATGTATTAATGAATATGTATTTTTAGAAAGGATTTTATATATCTCTGGTATAATACCATCATTACCCGGTGCTTTGTTTGATTTAAGCTTATTTATTTGTGTAATAACTTCTGTATATGAAATACCCTTGTCCAATAGTTTAATCTGTTGTTTATTAAGCTTTTTATTCATATTTGTGGTTATAAACTCCTTTATTTTATCTTTAGGTTCCATGTTAATATTATTATGGTTAATTTTGTGAAAGTGATTTCTAAATTCATCTAGTATTTCTGGTATACTAGAAACATTCTTCTTTTCCTTAGAGAAAAGATTTCTTTGATATGGTTTTGTTTATTCAACCTTTTGTTTTATTTTTAAGTCTATGTAAGTATTTGGGGCTTATTGAATAAGACAAAACTTGTATTCTCTAAAGTTATTTTAACTTTATGAGTTAAAATTTCTTTGTATTTCTCATTTAGTTTGTTTATTTCTTCAATAACTTTCTTGTCCATAATATTTTCTTTATTATTATGTTTATAAGAGTCTAATTTACTTTGAATATCTAACAATTCCTTATCCCAAGATTTCCTTTTATTATTATACCATCTGATACTTTGTCCATATAGATATGATTTTAAGGCATCCCAAACATAAACAATGGAGACTTCAGGAGTGTTATTTATGTCTAAAAATGTTTTACTTCTGAAAGTATATATTCTTTATAGTCTTTTAGTTGAGTTAAGTATGCTGGTATCCTTTTGATCTGAACATTATGAGTATTTTTTATCATGAATTCAAAAACAATTGAATTATGACCAGATATAGGACATGAAATGATTTTGGAATTAATTAAATCTGTTACCATCTGGTTAGAAATAAAGACCCTATCTATTTTTGAATAAGTTTTGTATCTGTTAGAAAAAAAGGTGTATGGTAATGATTTGGAATCTATCTGATTATTAATATCATTCAAATGATAAGAATTAGCAAAATCCTTTAAATGTTTTGCATTAGATGTAATTCTTCTCTTTCCTATAGTGGTAGTATCACTTTCATGTAGTATACAATTAAAGTCACCAGCTAAAATAATATCTCCTATAGAGAATGATATGATCTTATCAAGATGATGTTTCACTGTATTAATACCAATTCCAGGTATCCAATATACATTAATTAAAGTGTAAGTCTTCCCATTAATTTGTATTGTAACCATACAAAATATTCCTTTGTCATCCTGATAAGACTTAATGTTTTTAGGAATGGGCATACTTTTATTCCATAAGATAGCCACTCCTCTTTTTTTCTGAGTGTGCTCTGAACTAACCAATACTGTATGTTTGTTTGTGGCTAGTTTATCAATATCTTTTTTCAAGAGATGGGTTTCTTGTAGGAAGACTAAGTTGGCCTTATGTAAATTAATGTATCATATTAGGCTTGCCCTTTTACATGGATTATTCAATCCATTAATGTTTAAAGAAATTCCTTTTAAAGATGTCATTTGGCATTTTTAAAACTTAAGAATCTTATGATCAAAATAACAAATAACAAGATAAGTAATGTTACATCTCCTCCTTTAGGTGTACCTTTAAATATAGCTGTATTTATTGAATCTCTTATGGGATTTCGTATAGGATTCAATTTTGTTTGTAGTGACAATGAATGTACAAAATATATTGTGGATGTCAAAACTATATACAAATAACAATGAACAAGTGAAAATAATGTAAGGATTAAACCTTGCATCCAGCCTGGAGCTGTAAACTCCAACTTAGAGTAGTATTTACTACTCAAGTTAACCCACTACCCTAAGCAGCAGTACGTCAGCTACCACCTTATCAATTTAATACTAAGTTATATTTAACTGAAGTTAACAGTTTTCAATTCAATTATCTAGCAAGACAAGACTACACATTTGGTAAAACAGTATCATATAAACTAAAATAAACCTTTTTTTTTTTTTTTTAAACTGTTCATACTACTATATACATCCATGTAATATAAAACACTTGTATTCAAATAGCATTCAAATAATCTTGATGTTAGAAATCAAGAGGAGAGAAAAATAAGTTCTAACATTCATTTAAATCAAAAACTCTGGCTAATATGATTCAGACATTACATATATTAGGATGCATCTATTTTCTGTCATGTAAATACAGTTAACAGCTTCCAAAAAAAAACTTGAATTGCTTGTATATGAGCATTTACTCAAACTCATTATTGCCAATAGAATAAAATATTGTATTCATAGAAATTGTTATAAATCATACTTCATAGTTAAGCAGATTCTCAGAAACATTTATATACATATCTACATACACACACATACACACACACACACACACACACACATATATATATATATATATATATATATATACATACATACACACATACACACACATATACACATATACATATATATATATATATATATACACACATGTACACACACACACACATACACACACACACACACACACACATACACACGCACATACACACACACACAAACACACACACATACACACAAACACACACACACACAAACACACACATACATACACACACACACACGCATACATATATATATATATATATATCTGATCTCACTGAGTTGTATCTTTACTGAGCACCATCTTACATTGCTGTCCCTTCAATAAATCTGTCTGCTTTATACAAAATAATGCACAGCAAACACATTTTAGTAACCAGATTTTACAAACATGCTATACTACTGCTTTAAAATATATCACATGACAATTTCTTCCAGTATAGAGTTATAAAATTATTTATGCTTGTCAATCAGATGAATTAAATGAGTTATAGTAATGTATATGTTTGGGACATAGGTTTTTAACACATATTATTAATCTGCTATTCCTGTATCTGTGATGTGTCAGTGTGATATCTAGGTCAAAGGTAAGACCAGCTGCTTTCAGCTTCTCTGTGAGAATTCTGAGAATTGAAGCTTTTGAAGTAGCTCATGGACACTGTGCATGAGACAGCCCACATCCCAGATTGTCTCTCTTAACATTTTGGCGGGAAACTTATTAAAAACTAGTGACAAACATTCATTTAGCAGTGTAAATGCATTTAAACATGACAAAACCTTCACAATGCATTCTACAGGTTATTACAGACTCTATGTAAGTGAAATCAAGCCCAAAATTATTAATAAGTAACAAAACTCAACAATTTTTGTCCCAACTCAACTCCTATGCGAATCTTGTTATTTACTATGTCTATATGATCAAAAGTATTTCTATATATTAATAAAGAAAAGAAAAAGAGAGTAGAAAGTAAAAGGGTGTAAGGCAGAAATAAAAAAATGTAAGAGAAAGCTATAAGAAGTATATACAATAGAATATTATTTACTGTTTATATTAATAGAGTTAAAAATAAAACATATTATTTACTATTATTTAGTTCTAATTATTATTAGTTAAAACATGACAGATTATTTACAAACAAGCATAAGCAGTGTAATCAAGAAAGTATAATTAGGTAGTGTCATTCCTGTATTTGTGATGTGTCAGTGTGATATCTAGGTCAAAGGTGAGACTAGCTGCTTTCAGCTTCTCTGTGAGAATTCTGAGAGTTGAAGCTTTTGAAGTAGCTCATGGACACTGTGCATTAGACAGCCCACATCCCAGATTGTCTCTCTTAACATTTTGGCGGAAACTTATTAAAACTAGTGACAAACATTCATTTAGCAGTGTAAATGCATCTAAACATGACAAAACCTTCACAATGCATTCTACAGGTTATTACAGACTCTACGTAAGTGAAATCAAGCCCAAAATTATTAATAAGTAACAAAACTCAACATTTTTGTCCCAACTCAACTCCTATGCAAATCTTATTATTTACTGTGTCTATATGATCAAAAGCATTTCTATATATTAATAAAGAAAAGAGAGTAAAAAGTAAAAGGGTGTAAGGCAGAAATAAAAAAAAATGTAAGAGAAAGCTATAAGAAGTATATACCATAGAATGTTACTTACTGTTTATATTAATAGAGTTAAAAATAAAACATATTATTTACTATTATTTAGTTCTAATTATTATTAGTTAAAGCATGACAGATTATTTACAAACAAGCATAAGCAGTGTAATCAAGAAAGTATAATTAGGAATAGCATTTGAAGAACATATAAACTTTTAAAGGAAAAAAAAATGTATCAAATTACTGACCTTATTTTTCCTCTTCAGAAAGAGAAACAAGTTAAATCACAGCTTGCCATTAAATCTCCAGATATTTTGACTAGTTATGAAACAAAACATTTCTTTACACACAGAGAATAACTTTGATTAAATCTTTTTCAAAATATTTGTTGCTTCTTGGAAATGCAGGAACTATATTTAAAAAGATTAATAATAAAATAAAATGATGAGAGAGAAAAAAACATAGTACAAATCATTTGTTTTTAGTCTCTTCTTCTTCTCTGAAGTCTTCCACGAAGTTTCAGTTGCCAGTCTCTTTAACGAAGGACTAGCCCATTCCATTTCTTCTATTTTTTCCAAAATCTTATTTTTTGATAAACAGTAAAGCAGAGTCTAAGTCATCGAAAATTTTAGGACCATCAGGAAGGAAGATTTTAAGCTTGGCAGGAAACAGAAGGTATGTTTTAAACTGTGCTTTTTTAAGATCCCTTATTAGTGGCAGAAAAACTTTTCTTTTAGCTAATACCATGGAAGAATAGTCATTGTCAAAATGCACAGTTGTTTCATTAATCTTAACAGGAGCTTTAGCCCAAGCAGATTTAAGAACCATCTCTTTATCAAAAGATGATAGAAATCTAACTATAACTGATCTAGGATAGTTTTTGTTAGAGTTAGTATTATCTATAGATCTATGTGCTCTTTCGATACCAAAAGAGAATGCTTCTGGTAAATCTAAAGTTTTAGGGAGCCATGTTGTTAAAAAAGAAGTAATATTGTTACCTTCAATATTTTCTGGCAGTCCAAAAATCCTAATGTTATTGTGCCTAGATCTATTTTCCAGGTCATCCAGCTTTGTTTGTAAATGTGTATTTTGTTTCAGCAGAAACTCAATGTTGATTTCCTCTTCTTGTATTCTATTTTCCATGTCATTCACAACTTCTTCTATGCCTGTCATCTGGATCTTCTGTTGTTGCAGGTCCATATGTAACAAGTCTATTTGTTTTGTAGTTTTTTCTATGAAAAATGTCTATTTTAGTATCCATTTTATCCATCTTAGCAGTAAGTTGCTAGACTATAATTATCAGAGACTGAAGTTCTTTCTTGATGCTGGAGTCTTGAGAATTTGTCTTACTGGAACTCATTTCAGACTGATAAACTGACAGGAAAATTTCCAAAGTAATTTCTGACAGGAATATTATTAAGATTTCCTTTCTTTTTTAGATATAGTTCAAGAACTATATAAAACAAACATATTTAGAAAGAAAATTACTTCAAAAATTAATTTTTTAAGTAAGTAATTCCTGTCAATGTAATGAAATTGGTGGAGCTGAAGAAATCTGCTGCTATCCTGTGTTCATCCTTGGCCACGCCCCCCAAACTTAGCCAATTCTTGAAGTCAGTCATTTTCTCCTTATATTGTGGTTTAATTCTGGGTGAAGGCAGGATGCAGCTCAGGGCTAGGCTCACACCTGCCTGGGCCACTAGATCCAAGAGCTCTTCCATGTCTCTTTTCATGTCATCCAGGGAGGTATGTCTCAAGTCATTCACTCCAACATGGACAATGACAGAGTCATATTTGTACTTGTTGTGGAGTGACTTGAGTGCGTGGCTTATGTGGCGGTTCCTGGCACCCAACAGGCAGCTGACAGTAATTTTCTCCTTGTTCAGCCTGGTGAGTAGGACATCAGTGTGCCGGACTATAGAGTCACCTATTACTAAAGTGCTGGGTACATTGTCTTACCATAGGGGCTTTTGTTGGGTGGCACATTGGTGTTGTGAGCTATGTGACACTTTGGTTGTGATTGGTGTTTCTTTGCATTTCAGCTTTGGCAGTTCTTGTTGCTTGGGCAGTTTAATGTTAAGGGCTTCCACATAAGTGGGTTTAGTGTTACTATGTGTGGATGTTGGTGGTGTGAGTTTTGAAGAGCTATCTGTTGCTTGAGGTGTAGTGCAGGTGTTAACCTTCTCCTCTTGGCTGTCTAGCACAATCTTGGCTGGAGAGAGCTTTGTTTCCAGTTTCGCTATGTAAGTGCATGTCTCGCAGTTTGTAGTGTTGGGTGGTAGGATGATAGGGTTGTCTGTGTACATGAGGCAATTGCTCATTGCCCCAGTATGCCCAGATTCACCAGGTGGACAGGAGAAATCACCGGAAGCTGACCCTTGGACATACCTGGTTTGGTGTCTCTTTTGTAAAGTACAAGAGCTGTTTTCCCTTACCTTGGCAAGATACTTTGCAATTATAGTTTAGTGCCTATGATTAATTCCTCCTTATTAGCAAGGAGAATTTAGTGTTTGTATCAGTTTAAGGCTTCCTAGTGCTTTCCGGCAGGTTTTAGAGCAAGTGCTAGTCACAGGGATTCAGAACTGCTGCGTTAAGTGCAGTATGCTGGTTGTACCTAAGTGCACGTGTCTATCATTTCAGCTGCTTGGCTATTCATAGATATGATAATATTATTTAAATGCAATCATGCAAGCTGTGCTTATGTATGAATTACATTATTCCAGAGGAGTGCCTTATAGGCCTCTCTGTGCAGAACAACTTGTGTTTCTCTGATGCCAACTATGAATCTCAACCACATGCTCGTGCATGGGTGTGAGCACACACATGCACATACACACACACACACACACACACACACACACACACACACAATTTTGACATGCATAAGGCTTGAAAAATGTTAGAAGGCTCGAAAAAATATTTATGTTTTAGTCACAGTGGTAGGTTTTCCGGTTCATTTTTCAGCTGAAGTGCCTTTTCTGCAGAATCTGCATGTTCTGCCAGTGCTCATGTAGATTTTATCTGGGTACTCCAGTTCCCTCCCACCTCAGAAAGACATGCAGTAGGTGAATTGGCAATTCTACGTTGTTTCTAGCTGTATATATGTGTGCGTGTGTGTGTGTGTGTGTGTGTGTGTGTGTGTGTGTGTGTGTGTGTGTGTGTGTGTGTGTGTGTGTGTGTGTGTGCAAAAGACAATCTACTTCTGAAATTCCATGGATGATGCCAGCTATTCATGGAGTCACTACAGAAATTGGCTGCAACTCATAAGCAGGGATAGATGCAAAGCTACTACTGATGTGAATGCAGTGCATTTTATTTATTCATCTGTTTGAAATATATACACTGGAAAGAAAAAAAAGCAGTATATATGATGTGAACATTTGGTATCTCACATGTTTCAAGTGATAGTATAACATCTTTCTAAAAAAGCAACATATAAGAGCAAGTCAGCACACCCAGGAACTCTGCTTTCAAGCAAAATGTTGTAAACACATAGGATCATCACCAGAGGAAAACAAAGGTTCACGAGTTCATGAGTCATACCAAATCTGTTTTAATGAAGGAAAGACAAATGTTATGTCTGTTAACTATAATCAGCAATTACTTATGCTGAAAAAGGCAGAGGTATGAGAAAACCATTTCAATCAAGTGATACTTATCTGCCATGTAATTCTAGACTTTTGTTTATTTTCTGCTCTGAACACAATATGCAAGAGTAAATTTAACAATGCTTTAAAATAAACCAGAACAGGATTATTTCCCCCACAATTTCTCAAGGAAAAAGTTTATTAAATGATTACAATAATTTTGCAATGTGGTATTAAGTACATTGCACAATGCTTCTCACCTAGAATGATGCCACAGTACAAAGACAAAATGATCGATTTTAACAATTGGCTAAAATTTAGGTGTCATTCAAAGGGGATCCAGTGTCTGTCAGCCTGGGATGACATGCTCGACAAGCCACGTTGCTTCGCTAGGGACGGCTTGCACCTGTCACCACTGGGCTTTCGGATATTGGCAAAGGCTCTTGCCACCCCCATAGTGCCTTTTTTAGGCAAGGCTCAAAAGTCAAACCCACTCCCATAGACAGCACAAGGAACAAGAAACTAAGGGTAATGCTGCTTAACACCAGAAGTCTTAACCTCAAGATGCACGCACTCAAAGCTCTCCTCAGTATGGAGAACATCGATATCTGTGCAGTGACAGAAACCTGGTTCAAGGCTCTAGAGAGCACCCCAGCACTACCAGGCTATACCTCATATCATGCTTTTCGGCCCCAAAACCCAGACCGAACTACAAAAGGAGGGGGAGTTTCCATATTTATCAAAGATATCCACACCTCCAGGTTAGTGGCATTGCACAAAGTATCGGAGACCATCCATGTGCAACTAACAGTGGGCAAGACTGCTTTTCAGTTTATAGCATCCTACAGACCACCCTCTCAAAGTCAGGAATCCCACTCGACTTTCCTGAAAACATTGGAGAACATGAAGATCTCTCCGAACACCATTATATTGGGTGACTTCAACTACCCAAACATTGACTGGGAGCACTACTCAAGCCCCAGCACCTTAGCCCAAAGGTTCCTGGAAATTATAAACTCAAATGCTATGGAACAACTAGTCACCACTCCCACAAGAGGAGACAACATACTAGACCTGATCATTACCAACATGGGGACTCTATGCTCCACACCAGAAGTATATCCCTCATTGGTAAGATCAGACCATAAATTAATTTCACTGGATGTCCACATCCCGACCCCACCCTCAGCCCAGAAAACTACAGTGAAAAACTTCTCAAAAGCAAACTTCTCACTTCTCAAAACTGAAGTGGAATCCTTCAAGGCCCCAGGGCCAGTGGAAACTATGGCCCAAACTGCAGAATCCTATATAAATGCATTCTATGGACATCTCCAGGAATGCATGGATCATGCTATCCCAAACAAAACCAAGACCCAATCATCCAAAGGCAGGCGTCCAGTCTGGTGGACCCCTGCCATAAATAAACTGTACAACAGAAGGAGGAAGCTACTACATGATAGAGCAAAATCCCTAATAGGGAAGGCATCTCTGATCAGTACTAGCAAAAAATTATGATCCCTCATGAAATCCTTCAAGGCCAGCTTCGAGAGAAAAATTGCACAGGACACCAAAGACAATCATAAGGCTTTTTTCAGTTATGTTAGAAACCTGGGATGCAACTCCCAGACTTGTTCTGAGTTGATTCTAAACGACAAAAATACACTGAACCCACAGACATCACCAATATCCTGGCAGACAGGTTCAGTGCAAACTCCCCAAAAGAGCAAGTATCTATCCCGCAGAGGGCTGCCTCCCAAACATCTCTGATGCTCAGGTGAAGGCTGCCCTCTCCAAAGCAAAAAACACTGCTTCCATGGGACCAGATGGCGTCCCAGGTTGCATCCTACATGAACTCCAAGAGGAACTAATCCCTCAAATAAAACAGCTATACAATCTCAGCCTCACTACAGGATATGTGCCCACAGAATGGCGTACAGCAACAGTGGTCCCACTCCACAAAGGTGGAGCCTCTACGGACCCTGGAAACTATCGCCCCATAAGCCTGACTAGCTTAGTCTGCAAGGCTATGGAGAGGATCATCATGGAGCTCATAAACAAAGACATTGGGGACCTACAGACACTAGATCCTACCCAGTTCGGCTTTGTCAAGGGCAGATCCTGCCTTTTCAACCTGGTTGACTTCTTCGAAACAGTCACCAAAGCCATAGATGAAGGGAAGGTAGTCCACATAGCCTATCTGGACCTTGCAAAAGCATTTGACACAATACCCCACTTGGGCATCATAGATAAGCTATCCAGCTTAAATATAAACCCCTATGTCACAAGATGGGTCGCAAACTGGCTCAAAGACAGAACCCACAGAGTGAGAGTTGCTGGAGCCATGTCAGACTCAAAACCGGTCACAAGTGGCATCCCACAGGGTTCTGTCCTGGGACCACTCTTGTTCGGTATATACTTTTCCGAGGTACAGGCAAACGTGGGAGGACTATGGCTCACCAAGTTTGCAGACGACTGCAAACTGGGCACCATAATCGACTCTCCAGCTGACACAAACATCCTTCAAAAAGGTCTCACAGAGACAGATAACTGGTGCCAGAGCCATGGTTTAAAGCTAAATGCCAAAAAATGTATAGTCATACCCTTTGGCAAAAACAATGTGCCCACAAATTACCACATAGGCAGAAACCCATTAAGTACAGAGAAAGTTATTAGGGACCTGGGGACCCAAGTTGATAGCAATCTCTCCTTTGAAAACCACATTGCCAAAGTGGTTAGAAAGACCTTCTACATAGCCCACCTCATCACGAAGGGTTTCACATCTAGATCAAGAGAGGTAATCGTACCCCTTTATTCATCCCTCATCAGGCCCATCATAGAATACAATGCCCCTTTGGGATGTATCTTACCCGACACCTGCAGCAATTAGAGACCCCAAAAGTATCTCACCAAGAGGATCAAGGGTCTCAAACAGATGCCATATGCTGCTCGGTTATTAAAACTCCAGCTCTACTCAGTTGCATACCGCCTACTTCGAGGCGATCTATGCCTGACATACAAAGCTATGTCAAATCCAGAATTAATGGACATGCTCCACCTCAGTAAATCTAAATCCCTTAGAGCCACACGCTCGAGGGACTTGAACCTCAGCATAGAAATAAATAGAACTTGCTGGAGGGACAGGTTCATAACCCAGAGGCTCCCTTCGCTCTGGAATAGAATTCCAGTTCATGTGAGGCAGAGCACCTCACTGAATCTCTTCAAGAAGAATCTCGATAGGTGGATGGGGGATCATAGGTTTGTCCCAGGGATTACTTCCGTGTCACTATTAGACAGAGGCACAGTAAACTAAACCTTAAAAAGGGCACAGTATACTCAAATCAAGGGGTGGCGTAAGCCATACAGAATCGGGCTAGGCTTATAATTGCCCCAGGGCAGATAGCCTAGTATGAACCTATGAACCTATGAACCTAAAATGGAGAAACCGTGAATGATTGTAATCAGTGAATTTATATACAGATCCTAGAGAAGGGACGAAGTAACTAGAACCCCTGACCTTGTTGTGGTTGGGTATTACTGTAGTCTACAAAATGCAATTTATATTATCTAATCCTTGAGAGGACTGCAAAGAAGAAATACAATAAAATACATTTTTTGTTTTGCAGGAAAAGTTTGAAATCTTTAACCTTGGTGTGAAGTCAGGTGCCACGATAAAAGTGAAGGGAGAAGTTTCAGGTGATGCTAGTAGGTGAGTAAATATTTTAAAAAGCTTTGAAAAAGTATATTAATGTAAGATGTAGTAATTCTAAAGCAAGTGACTGAAAAAATTTGATGTGGTAATTGTGAACTCTAAACCCACACCGAGCTGTCCTCAGAACAAATAAATAAATAAATAAAAGGCACAATTTGGATGAGCTTAGTGGCTAACAGTCTCACTGAATCTGCAGCCGTAGTATGTTCAATGCATTAGAGGAAGAGTTGCTGTAAAAATCATAAAAAGTAATTGTCGAGCTTCATTTTGCTTTTGCTGAAGCATTAATGCTTTATTAATACAGGCATTTTGCAAATAACCATACTAGTTGAGATATTATGATAATACTTTTATATATAACAACATATTATATATCATACCCTTATATAATATTTCATACCCTGAGTTATTATATTATATTATATTATACCATTTCAGGCTATATGACCATGCCCTTCTTTCTCTGTTTCTACCTACAGATTCTTGGTTTTTGCACCTCTTTAAGTGCTTATGCTCATGCATGCAGGCTGAAAAGTATGATTCACTACATAAGAGAACTTTACAAAAAATGTTTACAAATCCTCAAAATATGTACTGTAGTATTAAAAGGGCAACTTAGTAGCTTGGTGGTGTAACTTCAGGCTAACAACTCCAGATTCCTGGGTTCAGTTCTAACTACTGGGCACAGTCTATGTGGAATTCTCCATGTTCTCCTCATATCTGTCTGTGTCTTCTCCAAGTATTTTACTTTTTCCCACCTCCCATAAAGCATGTTGATTGACTGATTGGCTATAATGAATTTCATATATATCAACCCAAAATGGTAAAACAACACAATACCAAAATCTCATAACACCGACACACAAAACATCAGTCATATACATTCACCCCAGACCCCATGCTAATTACATACCAACTCTGTGAATGCACTATAGCTAGGAATGGGCAAAATCCAAAACTAATTGTATTGAGATCTCACACGAACACCCACCTGTACTGTGTGATCTTTTCATCTTTCGTGTTACGGTACCTCAGTATTGTGCCATTTCACTGTCTGGGGCTTGCTGTTATGATCATTGATGTTCTGAACATTCAACATTCTAACAGAAACCCCAGTGTGTGTATGTGTGTGTGTGTGTATACATATATATATATATATATATATATATATATATATATATATATATATATGGATCTATCTGACTACGTCGACAAGTCAGAACGCCGACAGCGAGAACACCGACGCCAGAAGATCGAAAACGGAGAAGACCGACGGATCAAAACCCTGACGCTGAGAACATCGACATGGGAAAAGGCTGTGTATGTATGCGGTAGTGACGGACGTTAGGGTGCGAGTAAGGTAAGTGTGCGACTGTGATAGTTTGTGGGTTAGGGGCGGGTTAAGTGAGTTAGGGTTAGGGGCGGGCTAGGTAAGTGTGCGACTGTGATAGTTTGTGGGTTAGGCGGGTTAAGTGAGTTAGGGTTAGGGCGGGCTAGGTAAGTGTGCGACTGTGATAGTTTGTGGGTTAGGGCGGGTTAAGTGAGTTAGGGTTAGGGCGGGCTAGGTAAGTGTGCGACTGTGATAGTTTGTGGGTTAGGCGGGTTAAGTGAGTTAGGGTTAGGGCGGGCTAGGTAAGTGTCGACTGTGATAGTTTGTGGGTTAGGGCGGTTAAGTGAGTTAGGGTTAGGCGGGCTAGGTAAGTGTGCGACTGTGATAGTTTGTGGGTTAGGGCGGGTTAAGTGAGTTAGGGTTAGGCGGGTTAGGTGAGTGTGCGATAGTGGCGGACCTTAGGGTTAGGGTTTGGGTTAAGGTTGTAGGTAGTTGTGTATGTGAGGTTTAGTGTTGGTTTGTAAGGATTTTGGTGTGCTTGTGTTGTGTGTGTGCTTTTTGGACCGGGGATTTGTTTTGTTTGTTGCTTGTCGGGATTATGGTGTGTCGGGCATGTGAGGTTTCGTGTTTGTGAAATGTCGGTTATGTGGTGTCGGTGATTTCGTTTTCGGCGTTTTGACTTGTCGACGTTGTAAGATAGATCCATATATATATATTTATATAGGTAAATAAGTCACAAGACAAACCATTCACTATGTAATGCCTTAAACCTTCTGTAGTAGAAATTCATGGGATATATGCAAATGACCCCTTAAGGGCATACTAGTCTTTCAGCTACATGGTTTCTAAATGCCCATATTTTACTCCTTTATGGGTATATTCAGGTCACTAAAGCCAAACCCCCAATAGTAATACACATACATGCTTTGTCATTTCTTATAATAAGATCAGTACAACATCAGTTTGCTATAATTTAGAAACATAGAGCTTAAAATCAAGCCTGATATCCATAAACATAAGTGTGCCTGTAAAATATTCCAAACAACATCCAAACCAAAAGGCAAAATGTCACACAGACAAACCATTCATTAAAACTGCAAGAAAGACCCAGCCAAGCTATATTCTTCATAGCATAATACCTTAAATTTCCTGTAATAGAGACCCATGTGATATATGCCAGACCTCTTAAGGACATACCAATGTTTCAGCTACATTGCTTATGAGTAGCCCATACACATATACACACACACACACACACACACATATATATATATATATATATATATATATATATATATATATATATATATATATATACATATATAATGTGTGTGTGTGTGTGTATATATATATATATATATATATATATACATATATATATATATATATATATATATATATATATATATATATATGTGTGTGTGTGTGTGTGTGTATATCATATCATTACTGAAAAGACACTGCTGATCTCTCACTTACTTGGTCACTTGGTCAACAACAAATGAGTAAGCAAACAAAAAATAGCTACTGGGTTTAAGGAAATGGTTATTTTCATACAGAGAATGACAGAAATGAATTGCCAGACATATTACATGAAAATACTTTTTGGGCGACCATGGTGATGCAGTGGTTAGCTTTGTCACCTCACAGCAAGAGGTTCTCCGGTTCAATCCTTGGCTGGGGTGTCTTCTGTGCGGAGTCTGCATGTCCTCCCTGTGGTCGCATGGGTTTCCTCCGGGTGCTCCAGTTTCCTCTCACATCCCAAAAACATGCTGTAGGTGGATTGGACACTCTAAATTGGCCCTAGGTGTGAGTGCATGCGTGTGTGTGCCTTCTGTGGAAGGTTGGGTGTCAGGCTGGCAACTCAACACCGTAAAACTCCACTGCCAATCATGAGCAGACAAGTGATCCGCTGAGATGACCCCTAATTGGGAAAAGCCAAAAGAAGAAGAAGATTACATGAAAATATTTTTTATAAGTGAAGACAATTACATTTCAAAAAGTTTTCAGTGTTTTGGGCTACCTGTATAGCAAAATTCATGTACTCTTTTTGATCAAAATGCTACATATCGAAACAGCTATCCAAGCAACCAAGGTTTTACATTATATCCATTAAATAATTCATGAGGCACTAGACTGGAAAAAATGGGAAGTATTCAGAAAGGCCCATAATGTGATCACAATGTAGCATGTCACAGCCCTACAAGGCCTAGGCATGAATAAATGCTGACAAAGCATGAACATGCCTGGGACAATGTTGTGTAATTGCAATCTTGAAAATAGCACTCAGCATACAAGTAAATAGATTGTGCTATGAATGGGCACATAACCTGGAACCATCAGCATGTAGATTGCATGCCTGACATTATGTCCATTTAAACATGCATCAACACAAAGCATATTTGCTATATGGTCCTAGCTGGGAGACTTTACAAGGGCTACACAGCAAAGCACCAACTGGTTTTATATCATAAATGGGTAAGGAAAGAAGGAATAGCAATCGGTAGAACACATAGAACAAAGTGAATGGATAAGAGCTATAAGTGCAGAGGAAGGAAGTATTCTTTTTTCTTTTGTGAAAGGTGCCCTCATTTTCTGAGAAGAAGGGTTGAAGGTAAGAAAACACGAGAAATCGTTGGCTTGTAAGAGACATAGAGATGCAGCAGGGGCAGACACACAAACATATGACACAGACAAATACTGACAAGAAAGGTGCTGATAAAAAAGTGAAACCACAAAGTAGATGGGAAGAGAGTGGACATCTGATGATATGGAGGATTTGGCAGCTAACAGAAGAGGGTGAGTGTCACACAAGGAAGTGAAACACCATGATCAGGGATATAGTGGGATGAGGACCACCTGACAAGTTGTCCAAGCAGGGGACCCCCCCCCCTTGAAGTTAGTCACCTTTGGGCTCCACCACAGTTGGGTCAGTGATCAAGATGAGACAGCTATGTGACTCAACCAGTCGGATTAGGAGGTGCTCTAGGTTGCCATTGTGGTATCAAGACTCTGGTCGACATCAGCCCTCACCAGCAGCTGCACCTCATACCAGGCAACCCAGGAGGGCTGCTCCATGGCAATCTCCTATGAGGAGACTCCACCACCTACCAGAGAAGCAGGATGCCACCTTCCACAAGATGAAATTGTCAACCTACAAAGAGCCAGGCCTGGAAACTGCTTGGGGAGCAAAAGACTGGAGCACTGGTTTGTTGCAGGGCATGGTGTCAGCTGCCAACTCCACACCTGGCTTTTCCAACAATCTGAAAATAAATAGAGAAAAAAAACCGACAACAAAGCAATCTAATTAAAAGAAGATTGTGTCAGAAAGAGAATAAGACATGAATACAATGGTCAGTATGATGTGGTGTGGGGCCACCAACGATGTCACAGAAAAGAAGCAGGGCAACTTACATAGTTGTTTTGGGGGGGAGATCCAGGTAGTACACAGAACAACTATGTTTGTGTCCCATATGAGACCAGCAGCAGCCTGCTAGCACCTGTATGATACTTCTGTCCATCCAGTATTGATTAATTATGTCTCAGTCACTGATCCACCCAGTAATGATTAATTATGTCTCAGTCATGGAGGAGCTGGTATGACAGATGCTGACAGACTCTTCTGTGATACAGAGAGCAGAGGTGCACATAACAGCAGACACTGGCTTCCAAAGCAGCCACTAACCCATGCTGACTAATTAAAGTAGATGCTATTACTAGTGACCTAGAATGAGTGATACACCTGTTCACTGAGAAATGGCAGTGTACAGTTAAGCTGATCACTATGGTTCACCATGCAGATGTTATACCTTTCTGAATCATACCATGATGTTACTTTTGTCATTTGCATATTCATTGGCTCTCATTTGCATGTTGACACTCATTTGAATGTAATTATACAGTCATTTGCATCAGATGTGTACCATGCTACTTTTCTTGCTAGAGTAATCACAAGTGCCTCTGAATCACCGCCGCCCTGTATGTGGCAGCTCACAAATCTGTTTCACCCAACACATTGTACCTTTTCTTTCTGAATTCCCGACTTGCTCTTAACAAAAGTATATTAATGTATACAAATTGCCTCTTAGCATATGAATTGTAGGGCTAAGGATTCATTAGGTTTGGAGATCTTAGGGCGGCCGCGATGGTGCAGCGGTTAGCGTTGCCGCCTCACAAAAAGAGGTTCTCCGGTTTGATCCTTGGCTGGGGTGCCTTCTGTGTGGAGTCTGCATGTCCTCCCTGTGATCACGTGGGTATCCTCCGAGTGCTCCGGTTTCCTCCTACATCCCAAAGTCATGCTGTAGGTGAATTGGACACTCTAAAAATTGGCTGTGTGTGTGTATGTGTGTGTGTGTGTGTGTGTGTGTGTGTGTGTGTGTGTGTGTGTGTGTGTGTGTGTGTGTGTGTGTGTGTGTGTGTGTGTGTGTGTGTGTGTGTGTGCCTTCTGTGGAAGGTTGGGCACTGGCCTGGCAACTCAGCACTGTAAAACTCCACTGCCAATCATGAGTGGACAGGTGATCTGTTGTGGTGACCCCTAACTGGGAAAAGCCGAAAGAAAAAGAAGGGTTGGAGATCTTAAAACTCCAAGCTTTTTGGCTTTTGCTTGTAACTGTAGCTAAAGCATTTATGAGTATTTTTGTTAAGCGTATGATTACTGTTCGGAGTTATTTATGCAGCATTAGGCCCAGCTGGAAATAACAAAAGTTTTTACCTTGCCCCCTTCAGGTTGTAAAATGATCACTACATTTTTATTTTTCAGATAATCCAAATTTAATCAGCCTTCTACACTCCCTTCCTGAATAATGTATAAAAAATATAACACTGAAAGTATGGGCATATAGGTTTTCCAGCTGCTTGTCTAATAATGTGACAAAAATGTTAAAATTGATATATATGTAGTGGTTTGTTTCTTTCCTGAAGAACTATTTTCATCAATGACTCAAGCTACAGAGAACTGCATAAGCAATGCAAAAGACATAAAATCCATTCAAAAATTAATTTAGGAAAGTTAATACAGACAGTGTTTCACAACACAAGCTGTTTAAGTTTGCACTGCACTCTGTCAAGTTAGCAATTTTTATCAGTGCTCACTACAGCATGGACAACATCCTGTTTCAAAGGAAATGCTGTTCTACAAAGCAGTAAGAATTCAGTAAACCTAATAGTCAGGATTTCACTATCCTCAGTACTGGAAAAATGTTTTTGTCAGTCACATTTAACCTCGCTCATCATCTCTGTTAAGTAGAGTTTTAACTTAGACTGCCCTCCCTCCACTTATTGACATTTGTGGGGAGTTATCTATTTCAAACAACCACCATGAAAACCTGCTAGCCCAAGATCTGTCCATTCTAATTAGATACACAAGGAGCTTAAGCAATCTGTGGACTTCACTGTAAGAGTGCATCTGAGATTTTCCTGCATCAGGAAGCAAGACTGTGTATGCAAAAATGCTGTACATAGAGCATTTATAATACAATATCCTATGTTTCTGGTAATATATATAAAGTTAGACTCCTAGCACTCACTGGTTAAGTACCACAGAATGTTTTACAAAATGATCTTCTTTAACAATTTAACAATTTAAGAACAAACTGCTGTCTTGACTAATCACTAAGGCCTGGAACTCCTTACCTGTATCCATCAGGTATATACCCTCCCTCCCATCTTTCAAAACCACTCTGAAAGACTTGTTAGTTATAAATCTGGCTCTGTTCTTGCTCAAAACCAGAATATAAACTGTATCCCTAAATGTGAATGAGTACCTTTCCATTCCTTATACCTCCTTACTCTCCCTTCTTCACGTGCTTTGTTACTGCTATCTAATTCTCTTCCCTAGCTGTCTCTAAATATATCATAAGCCTGTTTTTCCCTCACTTCTTTACATAGGCTGAAATCTCTAAATCTACTTTCTTTCATTAAGTGCTTAGTACATAGATGCATGCATGCATGGAAATCTTTACAAGGTATATGACAATCATTTAATATTTAGAGAAATTTTAGACTTGTCTCAATTCTTAACCGATGTTTTTATATTATGATTAATTGGTTATAATTATTTAAACTGCAGATGTTTTTGTTTTATTTTTGAAGATTGTTCCTAAAATATTTTATAATAATTTGGAGCTTTTCACCCAGACCCCTGCTGAAAATAGGCTTCTACCCAGTCAGACTTTCCCAGTAATCAAATGTCAATAATTAAATAAATTTTGTTAATGAATGATGTAAGTAGTAAAAGTCCTAACCTAAGCATTTGGCATGATTACAGAACAAAGACGTTGTTTGCTTTATACCTTGGCAATATTTTAGATTACTTGTGTTTGCTATACTTTCTACGTGTTATTTGAAAAACACTCATGAGAATAACTAAGCTTCATTTTACAAAAGTAATGCAACACCCTGAAGTGGGGAGCATTTTAGAGATGTCCATGCATGCATGCATCTATCTACTAGGCACTTTATGAAAGAAAGTAGGAATAAGAAAAAAAGAATAGCAAGGCAGCATAGGACAACAAACCCAGAGTCATACAGACCCTTACGTCTACTTTCATGTTGTGGAAAAATCATGGAGAAGGTAATATTGGATACGTTATTTTCAGAACTGGATAGGTTGGGACTTGAAACCATATATCAGCATGCATATGTTGAAAATAGATCTATTACCACCTGTAACATGTTGGTCTATAACAATATAAAAACAGCTATAAATGAAAAACTGTGTTGTAATATAATTTATATGGATTTAACTTCGGCATTTGACAAGGTCATACACAAAACACTGATCAATAAATTAGTACAACTATGTACTGACATATGCTTGTAAGATGGATAGCTGCATGGCTTACAAATAGGACATGGCAAGTATCATACAGCAACTGGACAGGTAAAATCCTTGGTTACAGTCAGGGTGTCCTACAGGGCTCTGTCCTAGGCCCTAACTTGTTTAGAGTGTTTCTTTCAGACCTAACCTTTTCATCTGAGGTGTTCTACAGTCTATATGCAGACGACCTGAAATTGAGTAAACTGATTACATGTGTTACTGATAAGGCATGTCTGCAAAATAACTTGACTAAATTGACCATCTGGGCACAGGAGAATATCCTGATAAACACATCAAAAACTAAGCATATAGGATTTGGAAGACATAAACTGAAAGGTGAATATTCAATAGAGCACACCTCAATATATGGGTAGATTCAGCTATGAGTTTTTCTAATCGTATCAACCAATTGGTTAATGAGAGTTATAGAACTATAGGTTGTATAAAAAGATTTATAAAGTCTGGGAAATCAAAGATGATGAAGTCATTTTGTTAGTTACATTAGACCCAAAATTGAGTCTGAAATAACAATATGGAAACCCTGTAAGAAAACAAGGATGAGTAAATTGGAGAGTACAGCAGAAATATACCAAGAGCATCCATGGATGTAAAAATTTAAGTTATTATGAAAGACTAAAATATCAGAACTTGCTCAGAGTCTCTTACAGATATCTAAGAGGAGGATTTTATTCAGGTATATAGAGCATTTAGAGACAAGTACCTCTGGGAATGTTTGGGGTTATCAAAAAGTATCAGAGAATCATCAGACAACCTATGTAGAAGATTCTATAGGAATGAGAAATGTACTAATTGGTTCTCTGATGGAGTAGCTGATGCATGGAGCAGACTACCAAATTACATTAAAGCAAGTACTAGTTTAGATATTTTTAAGAACAGCCTGGACATTTATTATAGGAACAAGTGTTTTGGTATATTGGCAAGCTAGAAGGGCATTAATGCCCGTGCTTGAAATATTTGTATTTATGTAATATTTGTATGTAAAATGTTATGATTAAAGATGGTACTAATTAAAGGAAAGATGTAAGTGAAAATAGAAATATAGCAGAAAGTGAAGTTAATGCTGATGCAGGAAGGGTGGAATTAATAGAAGAAGGAAAAATAAAATGATAATGAGGAAGTGGGATTATTGATTACATTCTTAAAAAACAGATATGAGAAACTGGGGAGCAAAGACAGTAATGAAGAAGAGAATACAAGGTGACAGCATATAAAATGAAGAAATTCCACCGTGAAAAAAGGTGTGAAAGATAGAAAAGGAAAGCTGAAAGGGATTTTTTAAAAAATGGAAATAAAGAAAGAGAATGTTCAATTAAATGTATTTTCCATGAATGTGAAGAGTATGGTGGACGATGTAAGAAGACTTAGGATTTATGAAACATGCACTCATTTAAAACATTATATAATAAGTTTAGTTAATGAAAGAATTCAAGATTATTTATAACAGCTGAAAGAGGATAGTTTGAAAGATTATGAGGGGAAGAAAATATTATGGAATTTAGAGATGAAAGATCTGCTAGAGTAACATTGTTATATAAACAAGAACATATAATGGTGATAGCTCACATAATAGTGAAACCTAGGCATGTATCTGTACCAGATATTCCAAATAAAATGATTATTGTAGTCTATGCTTATACAGATACCAAGGATTTGATCAAATAAAACTAGATGTAATACTTGATATGAGTATAATTATGATTATGGATTTTTAACTGCAATATTAGGAAGAGAAAAGGTAAGATTTCAAGATATATAAAAATTTTAAAATAATGTTTAAAAGTGGGAGAAAAAGAACATTTACATGTAGAAGAAATGATAAAAGAATGGAAACAATAAGAGCATATTTTACAAGCCAATGAAGCTATTTGGGCAGAAATATGAGTTAACAAAAGTGCTATTAAATAAGGTAAAGGTTTAAAAAGTTAAATGGTAAACATATTAAAGTAGAAATTGATGGAGAAGTGAAAGCATTGTGGAGTGAATATATGACTCCAAGACTTATATATGAAAATTGGTCAAAGTGGTGGGTAGAATTTAAGAAAAAAGTGTAGTAAGTTTATTCAGACATGGAGAAGACATATTTTAAACAAAATAAGAGTGGGTATGGTTATGATAGATGGGATGGGGGAATAATGATAAATATGCAGATAGGAAAAGAGAATGAGAATTACATGGGCAAAATAAAAAGAGAATACAGAATCTATTAATAAGACAATGGTATTTAATGAAAAGAACAAAAGAGAAAGTATCACACTTTTTGGGAAAGAATATTAAAAGGCAAAAGATAATGGAAGACATAATAACACAAGAAGCAAAAATAGAGTAGTAACTGAACAAAAAAGACTGAACAAGAAGTAGTGAAATGTATTGTAAAATGTTTGAAGAAAATAGGATAAACTAAGGAATTGTTTTGGGAAGTAAAGGAGTTTTCAGAAGTATAAAATGAAATATTAAGAAAAGAAATAAAAGTTCAGGATGTAGAAAATATACTTAGTTGTTGTTGTGTCTTTCTGCTTTTTCCCGGTTAGGGGTCGCCACAGCGGAACCCCAGTCTGCTAATGATTGTCAGTAGATTTTTACGTGCCGAGTTGCCAGCCCTGATGCACAACCTTCATCAAAGGTACGCCCATTCACGCATGTCTCCACACAGAAGACGATCTAGCTGAGAATCGAACAGGACAATGTCTTACTGTGAGGTTAGTATGATTGAAAATTCAGGGCTAGGGCCAGGGCCAGATGGCATTGATTATACATTTTATTTAAAAAATTAACAAAAAAAACCAGAAGAAAGTTCTAATTAAGGTCATATATAAATGGAAGGCAAACTGATTTTAAGATGGAGGTATATGTGAAGGAACAATAAAATTAAAATGGGAAAGTGTAATAAAGAAAATGTAAGTGGAGACCAATTACATTAATGAATGATGATTATGAAATCTGTATGAAAATAATTCAAATAATGGAAAAAATATTAGAAAAGAAGCAAATTAATTGAATATATGGAGTGGGAGGGATACAAGTTAAAAATGCTAATGATAATTAAGGAAATACTGTATAATATAAAGAAGAAGAAAGAAATGTAAGAATAAACTTATGGTATAGAGAAATATCTAATTTAATAAAGACAGCATACAAAAATAGTATGGTAGCTGTGATTCTTAATGATTGGTTAAAAAAAAAATCAAAGAGGCTTAAGGTAAGGATGTCCTTTAAGTAATGTAGTTTTTGCATTATATATGAATGCAGTAATAGGACATATAAACAAGATAATGAAAAATGAAAAATATGCATGTAAAGAAGTAAAGATACCGTTAATGATGTCTTATGTTACTGATGGTGATTATAGCAAAAACCTGTAAGATGGATAGCAGAAGTGGCAAAAAAGAGTTAATAATGTTTAAGATGGGTAGGACTGAGGTCTCCCTAATGAAATGTTAGCACAAGAAATGCCAAGTGCTGACATGCCAAATAAAAGACTGAAACTACAGTTGAAGAGTTAATCTTCAGTACTGGAAGCCTCCCACATCTCTCCTACATATGTATAGCAACTCATAGATCATTATACCTTGAAGAAAAGGGAATATTCTGAGAAATGGCTATCTCAGACTTCATATATGTAAGCCCATTTTTATGGCCATTCAGTCTCTGTATTTCAGAACTAGCTTTAATGGATCCCAACATCATTTCAAATGGGTACCAAGATTGAGCAATCACAGGAAAAAAAGGTAAAGGGTTTGGAGGTGTAATTAAGAGAGTATTTTTTTATTTCAGTGAAAAAGAAATAAAAATACTGGGAATAACATTTGGAGATTATGAAAATACAAAAAGGCAATGGAAAAAGAGATACAGAAAATAAATACTGATCAAAAGTATTTAATTAATACCATTTTATTAGGCATACTGAATTATCTAGGATCAGTTGCAGCATTTCCTGTGGAATTAGGAGAAGAGTTGTTACAGATAATATTCAGTAATATACAGGGTTCAAGGCTGAACCCAGTTAAAAGGGGGATAATGCATAATAAAACAGAGAAAGAAGTCCCAAATCGAAAAAAAAATTAATTTGTTTTTCCCAGCATCATTATGTTTACATTAGATCGTAAAAAGTAAGAAACATGATAAGGAGAATAATGTAGTAAAAATGCTTGACAAAACATAAGGAATTGTGGGAAGTTATGAAAGTAGATAAGTGTATGAAGAAAACAAGGAGAAAAGCAGTCATGGGAAAGAAAAACTGAGGGAATGGAAGACTGAAGAAGAAAAAGTAGAGCAAAAAAGAAAAATAATGTATGAAGAAATTATGACAAAGTTTTTTTTATGCAGATCCCTGAGAAAATGTGGGAAAAGAGGTGACACAGGCTATTAAGAATAGGAAAAGATGGCTTGCTGAATGGGAATAAGGTCCGGATTTTTGTATAGATTAATGACTACGAAGTTACCAGTTAAAAGGTCATGATGTATTAAGCAATAGATAATAAGACATATATCAAACGTAATACGGTAGAAACAATAGAACATATTTGTTCTGGTGTATCCAAGAGTGGTTAAACTATGGGACAATTAAAAAATACATAAATATAGCAGAACAGGTGAAAACAGAAAGTGTTATTTATGGTTATTATAAAAAAAGGTAATAAAGAAGTAAAAGACAAAGATAAATTATGTATGGCAATTGTGTTTTAGATTTCGCAAGCAAGAAGGAAAGAAGCATCACTTGATAAAGTGTTGGATATAGCACACATCATTAGAAGGATAGAATTTTGGTTATGTAAAAAAGAGTGGGGGATAAAATAAAGGAAGACGTGTAAATACTTATTTTATTTAACATAGTTCCTGGTATGTTCTGTATGTTAAGTTTATTATAAATATGCAAAATGCTGACTTTATTAATGTAACATATGGAGAACTCCTACTCTTTTTGATAGTTGCTGTGGGATTTTTTTTTACGTTCACTTTAGCTACTACCACCTCAAGTATATGGAACCAATGCTGCTCTTTAGTGTAAGCAATCCAATCACTTGGAGTGGGAATAGAATTTGCAATCTTCTCATCTTCTGGTCTTCCATCACCAAAGGGGTGTGTGCTACCTGTTGCACCACTGACACAGTCTTTCTCATTAGGCAACCTAGTGACCACACAAATAATTAATTATTACTGCAAAGATGAGTGCAGTGTACATATATTATGGAGCCCATGTAAACACAATTGTGAAAGAATTAAATGCTTCAGACTGATCAAGAATCAAACTTCTTTTAATACTTTAAAGGGCCTAGATTTAAGTCTTAGCTGAAGCATTTAATTCTTTCTAATTTGCATTTATATGTTCCACAACATATGCACAGTACATGCCTGCACACTGATATTATCCAGTTGGAAGCCTTGTCATGAAAGTATAATGTTTGATTACAATTGTAATTTTATCTGATTCACTGATCATTTCAAAGACTGATTTTCTTTGTCACTAACTTACTGCTAACACTTGGAAAGTCTCTCTGAACAGAACTTCAAAATTGCTGGTCACCTCAGCAACTGACATTATTTTCCACCTTCAGGATTTCCAAAATAATGGATTGTTTCCTGGATCACAAACTATCCAGTTGCTCCTATACTCTTTCTAGACATTTAGATGTCAAGCAGGACAGATTTCAACAGAGACACAGCACACACACTGACTAAAAACACTGCTAACATTACAACAGGCTGAGATCCAGGCTACTTCATAGGTAGTTACTAGGCCTGTAGCCCAGTGGACCATTAAGGAGCCTAGCCCAAATTCCTGAGCAATGCCTGGTTAAGTGACTTGCTTGAGGTCACACAGATGGTACATAAGGGTTGAGGGAATCAAACATTGTAGCACGGGAGCTACAATGCATAGCCCTTTCATCCAACTGCCAGATGTGCTTAAAAAGAATATAGCCAGCACCTTGGCTTATGTGCTGCAGAAACATTTAATTATTCTGATCCAGCTTAGCAAATGCAGTTGCATAATGCAAATCATGACACAGCTCAGGAAGCCAGTTGCTGTTTGCTTAACAGGTGCAGTGCTGCTGAAACAGTCTGTGATGACCGTGCCCTGACCCAGCAATCAAGGAGCCTCAATCCGCACCACTAACAACAGGGAGGTCATCTCCTAGAAGAGGAAAGGATAAGTAATACACACAGTAAAGTACAATTTCCCTTAAGTGCAAAGAGAGATCACAGTCAGTCTGGGGCTGGTTGTTCCCTTGCTCTCCAGGTCCCCAATAAGACTCTCCACTGGCACAGCTATAGGGTCCAGATCTCAGCCTAGCTGGCAAGCTAACCTCCAGTACCCTCTCTGTCCAACCAGTGCTTCGTGTCCCTGCCCAGGTAGCTGACACACCACACACACACTTGGAGAAGAGGTTATACAACCACACAGACCCTCCTGGGAAAAAAGGTTGGCCTTTACCCAGGCTATACGGTAGTAATTACTGCCACCACCAGCTAATAATATCAGCTACTCAAAGGCCCTTAAAGGGCTGTCCAATTATTACTGTGCAAAATTATTATCCAATGGTAGTATGACTAACAGTCAAGGCTTACTTTAGAGTGGCCTATTACAACAACCTCTATAATATGCAATGTACTCTAGAGCTTATCTCTACACAAATCAGCCACAGGTAAAAGGTTTTAAAAATATTTAATAATAAATAATTAAAACACAAGATGAAAATACAATACCACAGAGATATCTAAGAGTTCACAGATCACAAAGAAACTTAAAATAATACAGTAGGACAGGTATGATTTCAAAGAAAAATACCTAATTAATCTTTACTAGCTTGAACTATTCCTACAAGAAATCACAGTGCTAAAACTTACATGTGAGCACAAGGCAGAGTGCTGATAAATCGGATGACCAAAGTCAAAATGTTTTGAGTCTCTTGTGAGATATAGTATTTAAACATTACTAACAAACATGTCCCTCCCCAAATTACATCATTTTTGACACTAAGGTTTTCTCAGGCAAACAAACTGCATTATTTAGCAATCTAACACCTGCACAGAAACTTACAACAACAGAAGACATTTCACATGTATATGCTAACAGAAACTAGAGCAATAAAGCACCTTCCACATCTAAATTCTGGTCATAAACTTTAACCTTAAAACAATGGGCATGAAACCTTCATCCAGCCGCAGTGGAGCTGAATTCTAACATGAAAGGGTCACAACATGCTTCACTGGGCCAGTAGAGTGCAATGTTGTCACATATTTTGCAGTTCCACATTTCACAGTTTTCTTTACACTCAAGAAACATGCCTGTATTTTACATTTATTATCAAGAAAACATGCCTGTATTTTACATTTATTTACAAATGCCAGAATTATATATCAAATTCTATTTGACTAGGCTGGCAGCCTTCACCCATCTCTCCCCAGTCGTCACACAGTCATTGAGCAGAAACAAGGGGCTGATTAGCTGTAGTAGAAGACAAGCAGTGGAGCAACTGCAGTTTCTTTCAAAAGCTGACTCCTTTCTTGATATTGGAGTACCTAAAGTCTCTGTAGTCAAGCTGGCGGTATGTCTATGGATTTTTTGTTTTATTTCTTTATTTGCATTTGATTATGATGGCAATATACACTGTTCCACACAAGACCTTTTATAGGTATAGCATGGGGTCATAAAAACAGCAACTTTAGGACAGTCACATGATTATATGCATAAGTTATAATATGTATAATATGACATTACAACAAATATGAACATGAAAAATATTTAAAACTGCAAATTTGAAACACATGCTGCAAAGAAAGCAATGTTGTACATCAAAACATTTTGAGACAGTTTCAGTTCATTTCAGGACATAACATTAATGAAGATAAAACAAAGGCTATTTCAGCAATACCCATATTTATGGTGACATAAAAAGATGAAGAATTTAGGAGTATGGAATAAAACAGCTTTTGTTCTTGCAGTTAAGGATATGTAAGAAGAGATTAAATAAAATATAATAGAAAAAACTGAGAAACTGGAAGCTCTTGGATAAGGATAGTAAGATACCAGCAGTGAAAATGTATTTAGTCCCTTTAGTTTTATATACAGATCAGACATATTTTTATCAACCAGTGGAAACGGTGTGGACAATAATTAATAAAGAGTTGAAAGAATTTATCTGGGAGCGAGAGAGGGCAAAAGTTAAATGGGATAAGCTGATACTCCGAATACAGTAAGGTGGTTTGGGATTAGGTTCACAGATTCATAGATAAATACTTGGCTCACTGCAGGGTGGCGCAGTGATGCAGCAGTTGACATTGTCACTTCACAGCAAGAGGTTCTCTGGTTCAGTTCTCAGCTGGGGTGCCTTCTACGTGGAGTCTGCATGTCCTCCCTGTGTTTGTGTGGGTTTCCTCTGGGTACTCTACATTCCGCAGACATGTGTCTGGAGTGTTTATTCCCGGGCCTCCACTGGAAATAGCCTCTGTCCTAGTCAGACTTTCCCAGGCAACAAATGTTAAATAAATTGTGGGTCATTTTAAACCTAGCCAATTTCCTTCAAAGGGATATTTTACAGCTACACAGTTTAAGGCTCCTATACATAACACAAGCAGAAGATTATAATTCAAAGTGAAAAGGGATTATGATGAAGAAGGGTGAGTCAAAAAATAAGGAAAGAGTGGGATTTTTGATGCAGATCCTCAAGAGAATAAAAACAACCATAAAGAATATGTATGCTTAAAGTTGCAGAAAGTATTCTAAGAATTAAGCCAAAGCATGAATAGAGAAGTGAGATTTTGCCTACAGGAATGGCTGCAAGTAGGGCAGAGAAAATAGGCAAGAGGGGTTGCAATTTAATGGACAAACAGCAAAGGAACTAAGGTATTAGAAGCAAATAAATAAAAATGTAAAGGTAATAGAGTGGGATGAGGCCAAGAATACATTTAGACTGCAAGCTACAGACTACCTTCCCTAACAGGGACTGATATCGGAGTACAGGCAAAAAGAAAGGGATAGGGAAGTCCTAAGTAAAAGGCCTGCTCTGGTAGAGTTTTTAGTTGAATCTAGAACATAAATTGGTGTTAAAAAGTGGATAATTTTTAGGTCATATAAAAATATTGCATAACTGTAAGAATCAATCAGAGGAGGTTAGAAAAGATTGGAGAGAGAGAAAGAGAATGGAAAGCAATTTACAAGGGAACAAATTTAGATAAATGTATGGCTCCCAAGTATGCAACACAGGTCAGAAGGTTTAGGATTTTTGCTTGTAAGTATCAGCATAGTCTCATAGGTTCATAGGTGTGTACTAGGCTAATGGCCCTGGAGCCTTTACAAGCCTAGCCCATATGATTATCCTGGCATAGTGCCACCCAACCTTAGTTCCCAGTGCCACTGTTGAGTAGAGCCACTGGAGTGATCCCTGGGGTGAATTTTCGATTTCCCATCCACTCATCAAGATTTCTCTTGAAGAGGGCCAATGAGGTGCTCTGTTTGACATGTATGGGAAGTCTATTCCATAGCATGGGCAGTCTCTGGGTTATGAACCTGTCCCTCCAGCTTGTTCTGTTGATTGTGGTAATGAGGTTGAGGTCTCTGGAGTGTGTGGTGTGAAGGGATTGGGATTTCTTTAGATGTAGCATTTCTAACAGAGCTGGGTCAGACATGGCTTTGTAAGTCAAGCAGAGATCGCCTCTAAGTAGGCGATATGAGACAGAGAATAGTTGGAGTTTAAGAAAACACACGAACAGCCAGTAATTCACCAGTATCTTACTTCCTTTATTTCCAGCGATCTGGTACCTCGGCAATTCGCCTTCAAGGATCACAATTAATTGAGTACAAACATCACATTTATATACATACTCATTTAAACAATTAAATCTCCTAATTAATTAATTAAACAGTGAAAAAACTTTTAAAGTGACCATAAACTGATTATGAATTTATTATAAATATAGATATAAATATAAGATATAAGATATGAAATAAATAAATAAATAAATATATGAACGTATGCTGAGTATAAATAATTCATTAAATGCCTAATTCCTGATTCATACCATTAGGCTTTAGAGTATGAAACTTAAAAATCATTCTAGTTTCAAGCTCCAGTAATTTTACTACAATGTCATCTCCTCTCTGAAGGAAGGGCTTTCCCAAAATACTGAATATTAAACTATTAGAAGAGCCACTATGTTTCTCTTGGAAATGCTTAGCAACAGGGCTAACCAAATTTTGGTTCCTGATATCTTTTAAATGCTCTAAAATCCGTACCCTTACCATTCTTTTTGTTTGTCCTATATACCACATATTTTTACATGAACAGCCCAAAATATAAACCACCCCTGTTGATTTACAACTGAAATGATGTTTGGAAATAAAATTTACATCATTAATAACACTCAGGTTCCTAACCTTATCACAAATATTGCAAAAACCACAGGGATAGGTGCCTAACTTTGAAATTATAATATTCTCTTTCCTTTCTATTAAATTATTATTTAACAATTCCTTGAGATTTTTCTCTCTTTTGTATGAAAATGTGATATGTTTAGGGAATAAATGACCAATAGATTTATCATCACTGACAAGATACCAATATTTTCTAACCAATGACACTAGTTTATCAGAAAAAGCAGTAAACTTGGTTACATAAAAAAGCTTTTCAACATCTTTATTCTGTTCCATAGTGAAATCTTCACGTCTAGATTCAAAATTTATCACATCTACTTTTTTTCCAAGTAATTTATCTCTACATGCTAATAACTGTGTTTTATTATAACCTCTTTCACCCAACCTCAGCACAACTTTGTTCAATTCATTAGCTTTTTCACTAGTATTACTAGTGTGGTCAGAAATTCTCTTAAATTCACCATGAGGTAATGCCTTTAATAGATGATCAGGATGCATGCTTGTCACATGCAAAAACATATTAACTGAAGTAGATTTTCTAAAAGGCCTGAATCCTATATTTTCCCCATTTACAAATAGTGACAGATCCAGAAAATTAATCTGTGTTCTATTTAACTCATAAGAAAAAGAAAGATTATGCCCATTACTATTTAATACCTCAAAAAATTCAAAGAATTCAATTATATCTCCCTTACAGATAAAAATAAGATCATCTATAAAGCGCTGATACAATATTACGTTGTTCCTAAAAAAGTCAGTGGGATAAATGAATGTTTTTTCAAAAAAACCCATGTATATAACAGCGTATGAGGGCACAAAAGCTGCCCCCATCGCTGTACCTTTCACCTGCAAAAAATAACTATTATTGAAGAAAAAATAGTTATGAGTCAAACAAAACTCTAATAAGCTTACCAAAAAATTAGTTCTTGGCCCTTCACCCAACATATCAAAAATAGAGTCCAGCCCCCATCTAATGTTTATGTTAGTATATAGTGATTTAACATCTATGGTTACCCAATAATAATCATGATGCCATTTGATTTTAGATATACTATTAATGAGATCCTGAGTATTGGAAATATGAGCTACTACCTTATGTAAATGTGCTTTCAGATGAAAATCTAAAAAAGTATTTACATTGTCCAAAAAGGAACCTATCCCTGAAACTATAGGCCTGCCAGGTGGTTTTTGTAAATTTTTATGTACTTTAGGCAGAGTGTATAGAATGGGTGTAGCAGGTTTTTTGATATACATTCTACAAACATCTTTATGTTCAAAAAAATCCAAGCGTTCTCCCTTTTCTAATAAAAATAATAACTCATCATTGAACATCTTGGTTGGCTCATAATCCAATTTCTTATATTCCTCAGCATTAGAAAGTAGAATATTAACCATCTCACAATAATCAAATTTGTTCATGACAACCCAATTACCACCTTTATCAGCACATTTCAATATAAAGTTGGATTTAAACTTTTTCAATTCCTTTAAAGCTTGCCATTCATTTTCACTTAAATTATGACAACTTTTTTCCTTACAAAATATTTTATATGCTGTTTCAATTTCTTTAAAAAGAACTTTAAAGAAAATTGAAATGGCAGGTACATTAATATTAGGTGTAAATTTATTAACATTTCTTAGATGTGGCACAATGAATTTACCATAACCAGTGTTGTAAATACTTTCATGGTTTACTTGTGCATCATTTTCATACAAATCATACAACTCATAGAGGTCTAACCCATCATAATCATATATAGACAAATTCAAAAGGCTGTCATCTAAATCAGTGCAACAGACATTAAAGTCAACATTTCCAGAAACTGACTCATCTTCTCTTTTGAAATAAACCTTTAACAACAGCTTTCTAATGAAATCTTTGATTTCAAAATATATGTCAGCAAGAGAAGGAAAAAAAGTCGGTATGAATTTACTACCTTTAAACAAAACATTTTTCATATCATAAGTCAATTCCAAGTTAGATACATTTATACACATTAAAGTCTCTATATCAGAATTTACTGGGATAAAACCTGCTTCACATACCAATATATTATTTGAAGTGGTTTCTTCCCTTCCTTCCATTTCTTCCCTTATTCGAACTGTTCGTCTGAAAGGAATCTCCTGTGTTTGATGAAGCTAAGGCACCATCGAGAACCTCAGCTACGCTAACAGTCGCTGAAGTATTGGCGAAAGTTACATTTTTAGGAACATTCCTTTCCATTGACGACGCTGAAGACGCTGAAATGCCCCATTGTCTCTGACTTCCATAGTTGGAGTTTTTTTAGTCTGTCCATATAGGACAAGTGTTTATGGCCTAGGATCCTCTTTGTGAGGTACTTTTGCAGCATCTCCAGTTGTTGCAGGTGTCTAGTGAGGTACATGCCAAATGGGGAATTGTACTCAATGAATGGGTTAATGAGAGAAGAGTAGAGGGAGACAATGACCTCTTTCTTCCTGGATGCAAAACCCTTAGCAATGAGATATGCCACATAGAAGGGCTTTCTGACCACAGTGGCAATGTGGTGGTCAAAATACAGGTTGCTGTCAACCTGTGTTCCCAGATCTCTTATAGCGCCTTCTATGTTCAGAGGACTACCATCAATGTGGTAATTCATGGGAACTGTTTTTTCCCAAAGGGGATGACAATACATTTTTTGGCATTGAGCTTAATGCCATGGTTCCAACACCAGTCGTTGATCTCATTGAGGCCTTTCTGTAGGATGTCAACATCACTTGGGGAGTTAATAATAGCTCCCAACTTGCAATCATCTGCAAACATTGTCAGCCAGAGTCCCTTTGTGTTGGCTTGAACCTCAGAGAAGTAGATACCAAGCAGGAGAGGACCCAGGACCGAACTCTGTGGGACTCCACTCGTGACTGGTCAGCAGTCTGACTTGGAGTCAGCTACTTTCACACCGTGGGTTCTATATGTGAACCAGTTTGCAACCCACCCAGTGATATAGTGGTTGATGCCTAGCTTAGTGAGTTTTTCTATGATTCCTGAGTGGGGAATGGTATCAAAGTCCTTGGTCAGATCAAGGTAGGCTGTATGAACCACCTTGCCTTCATTCACAAAGAAGTCAACCATGTTGAGCAGGCATGATCTACCCTTCACAAAACCAAACTGCAGGATCCAGAGTTTGGAGATTCCCTATATCCTTGTTTATTAGGTCCATGATGATGCATTCCATAGCTTTGCATATCAGACTCGTCAGGCTAATGGGGCAATAGTTCCCAGGGTCTGTAGTGACTCCTCCTTTGTGGAGAGGGATGACTGTAGCAGTGTGCCATTCTAAAGGGACAAAGCCTGAGGTGAGGCTGTGATTGAACAGGGCACACAGGTGAGGTGCCAGTTCACTCTGTAGTTCATGTAGAACACAGGCAGAGATATTGTCAGGTCCCATAGAAGCTGTATTCTTGGCCTTGGACAGTGCTGTTATAACCCGTGCAGCAGTAATACTGGGTGCCTGGCAATCTACTACTATTGTGATTGGTCCTTTGGTGGGGGAGAGTGGGGTAAAGTTGGCACTGAATCTGTCGGCCAGTATATTGGCAATATCTGGCTCAGTATAGGTGGTACCATTGTGCACTAGCTAAGAGCAAATCTGGGTATTGCCATGGAGATTCTTTACATAACTATAGAAGGCCTCGTGGTTGTCTTTACTGTCTGCTATAATTCAATTTTCATAGCTAGCTTTAGAGGATTTGATGAGGGATCTCAACTTTTTGTTGAGGCTGATAAGGGAGTTTTTCCAGTCTTGGGACTTCACCTTATTCCACATTACTTTCCTTCTTCTGTTGTAGAGTTTGTTTATGGCAGGCGACCACCAGATTGGCTTCCTGTTTTTGGAGGACAGCATCTTGGCTCTATTGGGTATAGCGAGATCCATGCATTTGTGTACGTGTTCCTACAGTGCATTGGTGTGTGATTCGGTGGTCATGCAGCTATTCTCCATTTGCATGGGTGCTGTGAAGTTAGCCAACTCTGTTTTTAGGAGCCCAAAGTTAGCTTTGGAGAAGTTTTTCATAGTAGTTACCACTGTAGGGGGGGATGTGGAATTCCAAGGTGATTAGTTTGTGGTCGGATCTAACCAGGGAGGAGTTAACTATTGGTGTAGAGCAATGTTCACCCATGTTAGTAATGACCAGGTCAAGGATGTGGCTACCTCTAGTGGGGGTAAGAATGAGCTGGTCCAGGGCATTGGAATTAATGAATTCCAGGAAACGTTAGGCAAGTGTATTGATACACGAGTAGTTTTCCCAGTTAATGGAGGGGTAGTTGAAGTTGCCCAGTATGAGTGTGTTAGGCTGGACCCTAATATTCATCCATAGTCAATCAATATTCTCCAGTGTGCTTAGGAATGTGGAGTGTGAGTTTTGAGACATGGTTGGGGACCTACAGCAGGCTACAACCTGAATCGCTGTCTTACCCAATGTTAACTACACCTGAAGTATCTCTGATGCATTATGTTGGGCTACCAGTCTGGAGGTGTGCATGTCCTTTATGAATATGGAAACACCACCGCCTTTGGAGCTTCAGTCCAAGTTCTGGGGCCGAAAGGTGTGGAATGAGTTATAGCCTGGTAGTACAGGGGTGCTCCAAGCACACTTCAAAGAATTTTTTCTCAGGTAGATAGCAAATGTTGGAGGTGTGATGTGGAATAAAGAGGTAACAGGGAATATTATTTGAGAGTGTAGTGAGTTGTTAGATTTTAAAAATTCCCTATAGAGTACTCTGTCAGAAATATTGGGGAAGTAAATGGCTGTAAATAAAGAAATGATTATTTTGAGCTGGGACACAGGATTTGAATTGCCTAAACATAGTAAGGCCTTATTAGGTTTAATTCTATTGGCTGCCAAAAGAGAAATTACTAGAAAATGATAATCAAAATTTAAATCAACTGCATCTGAAGTAATGAATATTGTAAAAGAGATAAAAGAAATGGAAAATGAATCTTTAGAAAAGGGAAGGAGCAAACTACATAGAAATAAATAGAATTTGTGGGAACAATGCTTGCAAAAAATGTTCAAGAGGAGTGAGGAGTGAGGTTTGAGGGGAGGCAGGAATTCATTGATTTATATAATGGACTGAAAAATAGTTCTTAGAAAGAAAGAGAACATGTAATATGTAATGTCTGTAACTGGAAAAAAATTTAGAAAGGTTTGTTTTCTTTTTTTTTTTTTTATGTATGTATGCCGATACCTTATGCTGTATTTTAATAAAGGTGTTTTAAAAAGATAGTTTCATGAAAGGAAGGTAAAGCCTTGATAAGAATATGGAGTAAGGTGGGAGTGTAGATAACTTACATAGTTGCAACTATTGTATTATTACTGGTTTTAATATTACTTTGTATCATTTTTCAGTCATGGGATTTTTATACTACTTTTGCAATTCAAAATAAAATGTATATGGCAAAACAAGTGATTTCTGCATATACACATTAATCTACAAATGTTAATATTCTATGACTTAGGTTTCACAAAGACAATAAACAAGAAAAGTGGTTGGCTGTATTTTATTTAACACACGTATATTAACCCAAGAGTAGCAGTAGCAGCTCCTCCTTAATGAAGCTCACACGTCTCATGTGATTCTTTTCTCTCATTGCTTTGCAGCTTTGTTATAAACTTGGGCAAGGACAACAGTGACCTGGCACTGCACTTTAACCCTCGTTTTGAGGATCCCAATGATGGGTCCGTGATTGTGTGCAACTCCAAGTGTAGTGGCTGCTGGGAGTCAGAGCAACGAGAAAAAAAGCTGACATTTTCAAAGGGATCAACTGTTAAGGTGAGGTTTGAGGCATCACAATGCAACAACACCTTGGTTCCAAACACAAGGATCCAGCAATTCACTGCTCACCTGTGCAGAGGTGATAAAATGACATTTTCACTGCTCATACTAGAAGACAATGTAGCTGTTTTAATAATCAAAACGCAAATTATGTTAGAAATTATTATCTTAGATGGCTTAATCAAAAAAATAAGAAACCTACAGAACTGCTGGAATAGTGAGCTATATTAAATTACATATCTCATTGCAGCTCTCTTCCTTAGGTGTGATTGTAGGTAAAAGTTCTGCTGTGGCCCTGTACTAGTTCTGCATTTAATCAGCTGCCTAGTGACTGACACATATACTAACAAGCGGTTATAATTCTTCCTGACATTAGGCATACTAGAACTAGTGATGATTTCCTAATTTGTTAAGAGCTTTTGCTGCAAAATCAACTTGCATACATATGATACCTCTGAACTGTACAGACTTTCGTAGAATGTCTAGACTTTTGCCTCATATTTTTGGTCTGTTTTTCATAAAATTGTGGTTTTCTGTCAAATCAGTGGCAAATCATTGAGGGTTGAAATCGGAAAATAATGACAGTTATTTAAGTTTCAGATTTCCTATCCTTCAAAAAAATTCATGCTAATGCAAAACCTGTTATTCTGTCAACTTTCTACATTTCTAAGAGCAATATTTAAAAATGTGTCCCTATTTTGGGCCTTTGTCCCATCATTATTTGTAGCTTTGCCCAGATTTCTTGCTCTAAGAGGTTGAGAGATATGTTTCACACTACATATATGCACATGAGTTTGCATGCATATATGTGTGCTTCTGCTTTCAATAGTGAGTGGCCTGTTGAGGTGGGGCAATTAGGTGCATATGCATTCTGTTTGTTAACTAGGTCAAAATGTGGAAGTCTTGTATTGTCACTCGATTGGATGACACCGATGCATGTGATTGATTTGTTGATATCCCTAAATTTTAGCATGTCAACTATAAATGAGTGACATATCGCCTTGCATGAAACATCGAGTTCACAGAAAAGATATTTCTGGTAATTAGTGTAAACATGTTTCTGTAGATCTTTTGTATGCTGAAGGCTTAAAGGTAGCTGTAGAAAAATAATAATATGAAAAGAGTACAATCCCTTAAAGTCCAAAAAGTGGCTTCAGAAAAAAGAAATTAGTAAGTATTATCATACATTCATCATTGTAAAAGGAAGTCTAACTACATTAAGACCCTGGACATGACTTCAGAAGCCCCATTTTGAGTGTGCAAAACATTGTACCCTCATCTGTCAGGTACACACCCAATCTTGCACAAAAACAGAGTTGTAGTCCTACCTGGGCAAGCTGCAATGTCTGATGATATAATACTCCAGCCTAGAGTTTGTGAACTAGAGGGCTACAGGAGGAAAACATTCATATCCTTCATGTGCATGACACATGAGACCCATCAGTCACCATCATGATACCTTCATATCCTTCATGTGCATGAAACATGAGACCCATCAGTCACCATCATGATACCTTCATATCCTTCATGTGCATGACACGAGACCCATCAGTCACCATCATGATACCTTCATATCCTTCATGTGCATGACACATGAGACCCATCAGTCACCATCATGATACCTTCATATCCTTCATGTGCATGACACATGAGACCCATCAGTCACCATCATGATACCTTCATATACTTCATGTGCATGACACATGAGACCCATCAGTCACCATCATGATACCTCTTAGCTGACCCCCCACTAGACTTTTCTGGCCTGGTTCTTTGGAATCAAGACTCAGACCCAGGGACAACAAGTCCATTCTTATCTGCTCCAGCCCTTTTTCAATTACTGAAAATTTGCTGAGGAGTACATTGTTTGTGGAATAGGATGAATGTCTCCCTCCTCAGCAAATGGGCAAATATGTCTGGCCCTCACTTTCTAGGAAAAAGGAAGAGAGCCCTCTTACTTCAGTTGTATGATGAGCTAGCTTATGTTTTATTTTTATTTATTTTTTGTTGACCACTTTATTAGCCTCTTTTCAGGTAAGACCCAAGCTGGTATTAATTATATTAGGGGAAATATGGCAAGGGCATTGCAGAACTTTCTCTACTCTTTTCAGTTGGTGCCATGGGGTCTTTTACATCCACCTGAGCTACCACCAAATCAGGCAGATGGGACCTCAGTTTAACATCTCATCCAAAGGATGACACATTCAGGAGTGCAGCACTTCTCCCTTTTGAATGCACAGCAGTGTCAGCAATAGAACCCACAGCCTTCTGCACCAAAGGTGAATGTACTACTGTATACTCCCAAATTTCACAGTCATATGCTGGTCTGGGATATTGATATGATATGGATGAGGATGACTCCCTTTCATCTGGCTCCTCTTCCAAGGACACCTCCTATGGGGAAACACTTAAGTTTTGTAAGACAACACCGCCAGTTAGGTCCAAAGAACATTCAGTCTTCCACAACAAAGTGCATGGATTTTACCAGGCTGTGATACTACTATTCCTCTAAGTGTTCTGGATGTTTAACAAAACCTTTGAAAATTCATCCCTAGACTCAACTTTCAGCCCCCTTCACCTAAAAGAATGGCTGCTTATTTAGACGGAAAGAAAAGGCTAAACACTTATGCAAAAACCTAATCGTAGACACAGTGGTTGTCTCACAGAGGTTCAGGACCAGTGCCTAGCAATAACATACTGCCAAACAACATGAAAAGTAGGATTATAAGCATTCTCATCTCATCTTCTAGCTTTTACCTAATGTCGCACCTTTTTGTGCACAACTAAATCATTTGTACCTCTCTCAGGGTGGAACATTCCAGCCCCTGTGAGAGACCTATGGCCCATATGTTGCACAGCTGGAGAACTTAATCAGCTCATTCATTCACTGCAAAGGCAAGAGTAAAGTGGTAGGGTGTGGGTCAGTCTGCCAGACACAGAGGACAACCATCCTAACTTCAGGAACAGCTGACCTCCATGGCACCTTTCCTGAGCTCCACTTTGTGATGCTTGAGGTGTAATGCTGGGCAGTGCATGTTCTTCTACTAAGCTGTCTCTGCAGATGTCAGCAAAGCACTGAGCCAGAAATGCCTCCTTACCCCAGCATGGATGAGAAGGCAACAGCCAGTCACTCCTATCCTCCTTGACCCATTCTACACCTGTGATAAAAACACTAACTGAACATACGTCATTTGAACTGCAGACAGGATTGCATCCTTCTGCACCACCCTAGAGCATTTTGTGGAAATGTATATCCATGTACAACTCTGGGTAGCAGTACTGTTAATTCTCTGACCCACATTTTACAGTACAATGCCTCAACACTGGCCCAGTTATCTTGGAGCCTCAGTCCTCACCACTGGCAACAGTGGGGGGGATGTACACACTGGGAGGATGACAAGTCCACACACAGTAAAGTGCAATTTCTCTTAAAAGCACACAGAGACCACATTCAGTCTGTGGCTATTTTTCCCCTCTTTCTCCAGATCCACAGTAAGATTCTTCACTGGCACAGCTATAGAGTTGAGATCTCAGCTGAGTGGCCAAGCAAAGACCTCCAGCACCCTCTCTGTCACAACCAGTGCTTCATGTCCCTGCTTAATTAGCTGACACACACACTCTTTGACATTTGATTTATATGCAAACACACACACACCTGGGAAAGGCTGGCACAGGTTTACTATCTATGCCCCCTTTTGCCCAGCCTATAAGATAGTTATCACTGCTATCATCCAACTCTTATCAGCTACTTTAAGGACTTAGCAAAGGGTGTCCAGTCCTACTGTGTAATGTTACTATTAATCCAAACTATAGTTTGACCAAGAACAAGGCTATTAGGAGTGGCCCGCAGTGTCACCAAATACATATGCAGGTATTCTCAGAGCTTAAATATGTCTCACAGATATCAGTCAGGATGATAAGCCTAAATATATTTTAATAAAAAATAATAAAAGAACAAGAAAATACTCAGTAAATCACCACAGTAACTTCAGAGTTCAAAATCACAGGAAATATCTAAAACAACATTACAGGACAGTCTCAAATAAATAAAGAAAACATCTAAGCTAAACTTCACTATATTCCTAACTGCATCTAAGAGAAATTACCATACCCTATTTAACTTACTTACAGAACAACAAGCAGGCAGAAGTGGTGAGTGGATGTTCTTATCAGGTCAAAGACAAAATGCCCTCTCTCTCTCTCTCTCTCTCTCTTTCTGCCTCTTAGCTTGGATGACGTCGCTTTTTGTCACCTGACTTTAATTCCCAAGCTAAACCCCCATTGTCAGAAACTACCAGCATTTAGCATCTACTTGTGAAAAATACATAAATACAGGCTTTTCCTCAGATATTTGAAGGTCCTGGAAGTCCTAAAACAATAAAAACTTCTACATCTCAAGCCTAGTCATTATTTTTCTTTCAATGCAACACAGGGAGTCTCGTAGTATAGACATTATGTCTCCTGTTGATTGAAACTAAAATATAACATCACTTTTGTTTATGGCCCAGCAATAAAGTAGCTCAATCTCAACTATTCTTAAGTTTTGCAAGTTAATCTCCTGAGTTCTAGTAGGGTACACTGCAGATACATCTTTTAAGCTCAGTACTTTGCACACACTTCTGTGCTAGCAGTTTGATATACAGACAACATACAGTTCTAATACACTTGTAACACAAGCATATGAATCATGCTGATATTCACAAATGACATACAATTATTTACAAAATTCCAGATAGCCGGGCTGGCAGTATTTCCTTTTGTTACATTTCTCTCCCCTCCCCGAAGACTCAAGCTAGTTTTTCAAGTGACCCTTGAGAAACATTGCTTGAGAAAGTTGCCTATCTGGGAATGCCTTACCCCCATTCCCTGTCTTGAGAGCCCATCTGCGTTGGCATTGCTAACCCAACTGCGGTGCTGCACTGTCATATCATATGTCTCCAACCCTAGGCTCCACCTTAGTAATTTGGCATTTTGCTGGCTAGCTCGATGTAGCCATGTTAAGGGATTGTAGTCTGTAACTACGGTGAACTTTCTTCCATACAGATAAGGCTGAAGTTTCTGCCACACTATGGCTAGACATTCCTTTTCTACAGCTGCATATCATTCCTCCCTGGGTTAGAGCCTATGACTGAGATATACCACACAGTGTTCTCCCCACCCCCAGAGAAAACCTGGTGGAGTACAGCCTCCACCACATGGTTTGAAGCGTCCATCTGCACAACAAGTTATTTTCTGTAATCTGGACTGGCTAACACAGGGGGTCCTCCCAAATCTCCTTTAAGCCTCTGGAATGCCTGCTCACATGCTGAGGTCCACACTACTTTTTCTGGCTAGTTTTTCCTTGTCGGGTCTATGAGGGGAGCAGCTATTGTACTACAATTGGGGACAAACTTTCTATATTACCCTGCTGTCCCTAAGAATGCCCTCACCTGCTTTTTGGTAACCAGGACAGGCCATGCCTGAATGGCTTAAACTTTGGCAGGTTCTGGCATGATCTTACCACTCCTCCCTCTATGTCCCAGGTAGGAGACCTCTGCCATACCCACCTGAAACTTATTGGACGTAATGATCAACCCTGCCCTTCTGTAGTCTGCTCAGCACCTCCCTGACATGCTGAAGGTTCTCTTGCCAGGAATGGCTGTAGATGGCAATATCATCCAGGTAAGCAAGGGCAAACCCTTCTGCTCCTGCTAGGATATGATCTACCAACCTCTGGAAAGTCACTGGGGCATTTTTCATCCCAAAGGGCATTTTTGTGAACTTATACAAGCTGAAATGAGTCACAAAAACTGACCTCTCTCTATCGCTGGGAGTCAAGGGCACCTGCCAGTAACCCTTGATAAGAGCAACAGTGATAAGATACTTATCCCCACCCAGCTGCTCTAGGGTTTCATCTGTCCTAGGTATGGGGTAAGCGTCTGACTCTGTGTAACTGTTTAATTTCCTGTAGTCCACACAGAATCTGGTGCTGCCATCCCTCTTTGGTACCAGCACCACTGGGGAGGCCCAGGGACTGCTGGACTCCTGGATTAACCCTAGTTCCAACATTTCCTGTATCTCCTCTCTCGGAGTCTGTTTGACTCTCTCAGGCACCCTATAAGGGGCCTGCTTAATAGGCTTTTGGGGTTCTGTATCCACATGGTGCTGCACCAGGTGGGTGCACCTAGGTTTCCCAGTGAACATGTCCCCAAACTCCTGTAACACTGCTTGGATTTCTCAAACCTGGGTAGGGGATAGGTGCTGAGACATTGCTACCCCTTCAACTGAGGTGTCAGTCCAAGCCTCACTGAGGAGATCAGTCACCAGATCCCCTTCAGACTCCTCCTGTAATCCACTGCAAATACTCAGCACAAGGGCCTCCCTATCATGGTAATGTTTCATCATGTTAACATGGTACAATCTGTGCCCCTGCCTCCTGCCTAGCTGTTCTACCATGTAGTTAACATCACTGACCTTCCTTACTACTTTGAAAGATTCCTCCCAAGCTGCCTGCAGCTTGTTGTGTCTGACAGGAATAAGAACCATTGTCTGCTGCCACTCAGCATACTCTCTAGCTCAACCATTCCTGTCATACCAGACCTTTCTTTGTTGTTGGGCTTCTTCTTGATTCTCCTGGGCAAAGCCCATGAGCTCCCTGAGCCTTGTCCTGAGGTTTAGGGCATATGCCACAACAGACTCCTTGTGGGATTCACACTCACCCTCCCACTCATTTTGAATCAAATCTAGAGGTCCTCCCACCCTATGCCCATACAGCAACTCAAAGAGTGAAAACCTGTGTATTCCTGGGGAACATCTCTGCAAGCAAACAGATGGGGCAAATATTATTTGTCCCGCTCCCTCTTAAACTGGTCTGCAAATGCCCATAGCATGGTCTTGAGTGTAGAGTTTAACCTCTCAACAAGACCATTAGTCTGGGATGGTAGGGAGTGGTGTTTAGAAGCTTCACCCCACAGTGCTTCCACAGACAAGCCAGCAGGTATGACATGAAACTGGAACCTCTTTCAGTCAGTATTTCTTTTGGAAAACCTACTCTGCTGAAAATCTCTAACAAAGCATTTACCACCTTTTCTGCCTCAATGGAGGACAATGCCACGGCATCAGGGTATTTGGTAGCATAATCTACTACCACTAGGATATGCGTCTTCCCTGTGGAACTTGGGGTACTCAGAGGCCCCACAATATCCATAGCTGTCCTCTGAAATGGCTTTCCAATCACAGGCAAAAGCATCAAAGGAGCTTTCACCTTGTCTCCTGCCTGGCTTACCTTTTGGCACTGCTCACAGGTCCTGCAGTACCCTGTTACATCTCTGGAAATCCCAGACCAATAAAAGTTCTGCATAATTCGTGTCTTTGTATGTTTTATGCCCGTATGATCTGCAAAGGGAGTATCATGGGCTATAGCTAGAAGTACCAGATGGTAGGCTGTGGGCACTAACATCTGCTGTATTCTCTTACCCCTCCCTTAGTGGTCCACTCTCTATACAGTAACCCTTTGTCTCAGTATCCAGATTCCTCTTTTCCTTAACAATCAAGTGCCTCATTGGCTACCTCCCTCAGGCCTTTTAATGTAGTGTCTGAGACCTGAGCCTGTCTCAACTCTCTCTTTGTAACCCTTTATAGCTCCCCTTCCACAGAAAGTCTGGCATTCTCTGATATCAGTGCCTGTCAGCCTGGGTACTACTATTCATCTCTGCCCTAGCAGTCACTCTATCTAAGGGAACATCAGCACCCACAAGCAGCTGTGGCTCACCTTCAGTCTCGCTGCTACAGGGTGCCTCTCTCTGAAGTAACCACAACACCAGTCCTGGCTTCAATTCTGCAGTCTGTCTGGGTCACCCCCAGGCTATCAGACAGATATTTTTGTCTCCAAGCCTGACCACATGCCACTGCATGCACACAAGGTACTGCATTATCAAAATCATTCCCTATCAGAATATCTGCAGGGATATTCACAAACACACCTACTTGCTGGCTTCCTTTACAACCCTCCCAGTCAAGGTGAACCCTAGCCAAAGGTATTTGGAATGGGGTCCATCCTAAAACTCTGACTGGAATAGACTACCCAAGCAAATACTGCTCCTCTTTAACCATTGCAGGCTTCACAGTGGTTAAATCAGAGGCTGTATCTCTCTTAGCAGTGGCCTCTTTCCCATTTACTAAGATAGGATATAATTTCTTGTGGTAGTTTGGTACCCTTGTCTCGAGACAGCTTACTGCTGGCATTCTGTCATTCCCACTTACTGGCTCTTCCACCTTTTGTTCCTCACCTTACCTCCATGGACAGCTATATGCTACATGGCCCCACTGGTTCATAGGTTCACAGGTTGGTACTAGGCTATTGGCCCTAGGGCCAATACAAGCCTAGCCATAACAATTCCCTGGCTATTTCTTCCCACAATATTTACTTCCCTTGGTTGCATTTAAAATATTTAACCTTTGGTCGTGGACTTGTACCTTGTCTAGTGGCTTCCCCTACTAATAGCAGACTCTGTTGGGGTGGTTTAGGCTGCCCATCATGGGTCCCCTTAGACCCATGAGCATCTCTGGTTATCCCTTTCCTGTGCAGTGATGCCCTGCTTGCCAGGTATAGGTCTCCCTTCTTCCCCAATTCATCTGCAGTATTGCATTGCCTGTCTGCTAACCAGATTCTCATATCCTCAGGCAAAGTGCTAACTGCTTGTTCCCTCACCAAAAGGTCTGCCAGCACTTCAAAAGTTGTGACCTGACATCCACTCAACCATCTATGAAAATTAGTGCTTAACTCAGCAATTTATTCACACACACTTTAATCTGCCTTGCGTCTATGCTCAGGAAATTTTTTCCTATAATCTTCAGGTGTTAATTGAAAACATTCTAACAAGCAATGTTTAACAGTATTATAATTTAAGAAATCAGTATCAGACAATTTAGAAATAGCAGTTACAGCTTTACCATGGAGTAAGGTGGTCAGACACCATACCCAGCGCCTTTGATCAACATTATACTGTTGACACACCCTTTGAAACATACGAATAAGACTGTCAAAATTATCACCCTCTGTAAATCGTGGAAGAAATGTATGGACCTTTGTGGCTTCTGGGGTTCAGTTACTCCCTTCCTCATTACCTCCATGACCCTGGCAAACAGTCAGCATCTCCTTCTTACGTTGCCTCTGCTTCTCCTCCTCTTCTGCTTCCAGACATCTCAGTCTCTCTGCTGCTTCTAATTCCATGTGTTTCTCCTGCCACATTCTCTCTGCTGATTGTATTTCCAAATGTTTGACTCCAGATTCAAGTCTCTTTAACTCCAGATGGATTTTTAAGCCCTCATCAAGTTCCTAAAGAACAATTACCTATGGTAGCACCAGTGATAGACCAACTACTTTCCTGTAGAAGCACAGAACAGGCTCCTGTCACAGAGGAGTCATCAGGACTCTACTGAAGGCTCTTTCTGTGATTCTCCTTCTCCTCCTGTCACAGAGGAGGCATCAGGACTCTACTGAAGGCTCTGTCTGTGATTCTCCTTCTCCTCCTGTCACAGAGGAGGCATCAGGACTCTACTGAAGGCTCTGTCTGTGATTCTCCTTCTCCTCCTGTCACAGAAGAGGCATCAGGACGCTACTGAAGGCTCTGTCTGTGATTCTCCTTCTCCTCCTGTCACAGAGGAGGCATCAGGACTCTACTGAAGGCTCTGTCTGTGATTCTCCTTCTCCTCCTGTCACAGAGGAGGCATCAGGACTCTAATGAAGGCTCTGTCTGTGATTCTCCTTCTCCTCCTTTCACAGAGGAGGCATCAGGACTCTACTGAAGGCTCTTTCTGTGATTCTCCTTCTCCTCCTGTCACAGAGGAGGCATCAGGACTCTACTGAAGGCTCTGTCTGTGATTCTCCTTCTCATCCTGTCACAGAGGAGGCATCAGGACTCTACTGAAGGCTCTGTCTGTGATTCTCCTTCTCCTCCTGTCACAGAGGAGGCATCAGGACTCTACTGAAGGCTCTTTCTGTGATTCTCCTTCTCCTCCTGTCACAGAGGAGGCATCAGGACTCTACTGAAGGCTCTGTCTGTGATTCTCCTTCTCCTCCTGTCACAGAGGAGGCATCAGGACTCTACTGAAGGCTCTGTCTGTGATTCTCCTTCTCCTCCTGTCACAGAGGAGGCATCAGGACTCTACTGAATGCTCTGTCTGTGATTCTCCTTCTCCTCCTGTCACAGAGGAGGCATCAGGACTCTACTGAAGGCTCTGTCTGTGATTCTCCTTCTCCTCCTGTCACAGAGGAGGCATCAGGACTCTACTGAAGGCTCTGTCTGTGATTTTCCTTCTCCTCCTGTCACAGAGGAGGCATCAGGACTCTACTGAAGGCTCTGTCTGTGATTCTCCTTCTCCTCCTGTCACAGAGGAGGCATCAGGACTCTACTGAAGGCTATGTCTGTGATTCTCCTTCTCCTCCTGTCACAGAGGAGGCATCAGGACTCTACTGAAGGCTCTGTCTGTGATTCTCCTTCTCCTCCTGTCACAGAGGAGGCATCAGGACTCTAATGAAGGCTCTGTCTGTGATTCTCCTTCTCCTCCTGTCACAGAGGAGGCATCAGGACTCTACTGAAGGCTCTTTCTGTGATTCTCCTTCTCCTCCTGTCACAGAGGAGGCATCAGGACTCTACTGAAGGCTCTAGTCTGTGATTCTCCTTCTCCTCCTGTCACAGAGGAGGCATCAGGACTCTACTGAAGGCTCTGTCTGTGATTCTCCTTCTCCTCCTGTCACAGAGGAGGCATCAGGACTCTACTGAAGGCTCTTTCTGTGATTCTCCTTCTCCTCCTGTCACAGAGGAGGCATCAGGACTCTACTGAAGGCTCTGTCTGTGATTCTCCTTCTCCTCCTGTCACAGAGGAGGCATCAGGACTCTACTGAATGCTCTGTCTGTGATTCTCCTTCTCCTCCTGTCACAGAGGAGGCATCAGGACTCTACTGAAGGCTCTGTCTGTGATTCTCCTTCTCCTCCTGTCACAGAGGAGGCATCAGGACTCTACTGAAGGCTCTGTCTGTGATTCTCCTTCTCCTCCTGTCACAGAGGAGGCATCAGGACTCTACTGAAGGCTCTGTCTGTGATTCTCCTTCTCCTCCTGTCACAGAGGAGGCATCAGGACTCTACTGAAGGCTCTGTCTGTGATTCTCCTTTCCCTCCTGTCACAGAGGAGGCATCAGGACTCTACTGAATGCTCTGTCTGTGATTCTCCTTCTCCTCCTGTCACAGAGGAGGCATCAGGACTCTACTGAAGGCTCTGTCTGTGATTCTCCTTCTCCTCCTGTCACAGAGGAGGCATCAGGACTCTACTGAAGGCTCTGTCTGTGATTCTCCTTCTCTAAACAAGTTCCTTGGAGCCAAAAATGTCAAGTTGTTAACACTGCAGGCTCTCCTAACCCTGTTAATACTCCTTGGCAAACCTAGATATGAACAATGTATTTAACAACATCCCCATGTCCCAAGGACATTCCTCAGATTTCAAGTGGGATGCACAACACTTTCAATTCACATCCATGACCTATGAATTCTCCACCACTGCCTGAGTACCTACCCAGAAAAGGATGTATAAAGGAAGAATACTTTACAGTAAAAATCTCAATTCACTGAGGTAACTGAGAAATGTAGGCAATAGAAAATTATACATAAATTGAATTTTCCAGCAGTTTTAAAGATATTTTTTCTTGACTGGTATCCAACTTTTTAATGATGCAAAATCAGCAATGGCTAGCTTGCAATAAACATAACTGTGAGATCATGCTTTTGAACAGATGAAACTTAACAATCCTGGTATGCCTAGAGACATTCCAAAATAAGCATATTCAGAAGATAAGTGGGATGACCAGTAAGGCAATGGAAGAGATGGAAGAATATTTAGGTGATCTCTGGCTAATGAATGGTAGACACAAAGGCTGTATTTATCTAAATGATAGATTGGACTTTGGAGCTCTCAGTCATTCTGATGTATAACACTGTAGTTTTCAATATGCCAAATGGCACATTAGCCAGTGATACAAATGTAATCTTAAGATAAACATTACATGGTAGAAAACCCAAGAAGGGGACATTTTTCAATTTGCTGACCAGTCCCAAAGTTAAATAAAATAATATTGTTAAACTGAAACTTACCTTAAGGTTATTGTTTTACTAATTAATGTAGATACATTCAAAGTTAAAAGTTTTAAGGATATAGGTCATACAGATATATTAGCAGTACCGTAGCTAGCTCATCTATACTCTGGGCAGTTCCCCAGAACTGGCACCTCATTCTAACTTTAGGAGAAAAAAAAAACAGAAAGGACTTCCAAGACTGAGGAAAAAAATCAAAACATTTTCTATAGTGGTACCAAGATGCTGGCTAAAACTATAACAAGCGCCTTGCTACAGTTACTAGCTGGCACTGAGATTCACCACAAGCATGGATACTATATTAACATTAATTTATGAAGCCCAAATATCTTTGAGGCTTATTAAATGAAAGCCAGTACTGCAGTTCCACCCCTCAGTACCTGCCAATCATGCCTCTTGACAGCTTGTGCCTGGGGCAGAAGCCCCTCCCCCACAGTCAGTTGCCACAGCCTAATTATAGCTCTGTATATTACAATGAAACTGATAAGATGGTATTATGTCCTTAATGTGAAATGCTATGGGTATTTCTTCTCTCTCTATTTTTTATCCATTGTAAGCAGCATGTTAAGTCACTACAGCCTAGTGATGCCTCAAGGTGCTTCTGCAGTTACATCCTAATGATGCTTCTAGGCATCTAATATAGCTTGTTCATATCTGCATTAATAATTTCAAAACCATGTTGCATACAAGGTATTGGAGAATGGGCGAGCTGAACATCGGCACCCTGACTAGAGAACAAACGTTCTCAGCAGGGTAATAATGTACAAGTAATGCCCGCTGAAAAACAAGTCAGCCACTTCACAGCAGCCAATAACCTAATGGTTGCCATTATTTTATGCTCACTAAGCAGCAGTTTAGCTGTTTAGCAAGTGTAAAAAAAAAAAAATTAAAAGAAAAAAGCATGTGTGTGTGTGTGTGTGTGTGTGTGTGTGTGTGTGTGTGTGTGAATGCATATATGACAGTAAGAGAGATCAATTGAACTATTATTTTACACTTGCTAATAAGTGCTTTTGCTGTTTAACGAGAGTAAAAAAATAAATGAAACAGAAAAAAGTGTGTGTGTTTATGTTTCCGTCTGCGTGTGTCTGTGAATGCACGCATAAAAGCAGAAGACAGTGAGTGTGTGTGTGTGTGTGTGTGTGTGTGTGTGTGTGTGTGTGTGTGTGAAAGAGAGAGATTAAGCTTTCCCTTGGCAGCATCAGTTATGAGGTTTCCATACTCCATACCTGTCAACCTCTTAGCACAAGAAATCTGGACAGAGACACAAATGACAGGGGGGGAAACAACTGAAAATAGGGACAGATTTTAAGTATTGCCCTTATAAACTCAGAAAGTTGCTAGAATAACAAGAGTTTCCATTATCATGCATTTTGTGAAGCAGGGGTGTGTGGTATGAAAGAGAGCGAGTGAGATATCTCCTGGCAGCAGCAGCAGTAAAGAGGTTTGCATGCCTCTGGTCCTTTCAGCTGAAGAAATATGTAAAAAGCCTAAAATAAAGGGGAAACAAAGGCTCTAAAACAGAAACAGGCTTTAATTATTGCTCTTATAAAATTACAAAGTTGCTTGCTTAAGTGAAGGATTTTGTGTTAGCATGAATTTTCTGAAGGAAATAAAATTCTGAAACTCAAATGTATGTCATTATTTAGTAAATTCCATTTCCAAAGACTACCAATGAACCAAACGATTTAGGAGTAAGGGACCAAAAAATAAAGTAAATACCTGGTTATTTTTTAAAGTGCTATATGTTGGATGTAAAATGCTTCCTCCAACATCATTAACATATACTACAGCAAGTTTGAAACAGTAGACAGAGGAACTATTTTACATCAAAAATATATTATTATGTATAGTAATAAAAAAATAAGTAAAACACAACAATTTTACAGAGAACCCATTCTCTAAGAGCAATAATGCCCATCCAGGCTATGTGTTAATGTGTAATTAATGCCCTTCCTGGAGTGTAGAGGCCTGACACAGCTGGGCAGGCATTAATTACACATTAGTACACACCCTGCAGGCATTATTGCTTGTTTAAAATACTTCCTTTAACAGCTTACATGATGGGCAACACATTTGTGCTCATATCTGACCTCTGTCTAGAGCTGCTAAAGATATAGTAATTGTTGCTCATGTACTATTTAATTATATTCTCATAATTTGTATATTTTTTCTAAATATCTCAACAACCAAGTAACAGACATAACTGCTTAAGAATCATATGAAAACTCTCAGATGGATGAAGAAAATGCTGCTTATAGTATGTGTGTAGCCTGAGTAGTACTGAGTTGTACTGCCAATCATGAGCAGACAGGTGATCTGCTGTGGCGACCCCCTAACCGGGAAAAGCCAAAAAAAGAAGAAGATTCCATATTTAGTTTGATTACTTATGACTCATAAAATCCAGTTTAAGATGGACAATCTGATGAACACTACAAATGTAAAGATTTGTTTGTGCTAAACAGTTTGCTATTTACATTTTTGTAACCCTTATGGTTCCAGAGATATGGACATTTTGTATGAAATGTAAAGCCATAACATGATTACAAACTGAACAAGATTCATTGCATGTACCTGAAGTATTGAAACAGAAGTAAAAGAACATGAAGTGTGATCCTTAGAAAAGGGTAGAAGTAAATTATATAAAAAAATGTAAATTGTGGGAAAAATACATGCGGGAAAATTTTTTTTAGGAGGGATAAAGTTTAAGAAAAGGCAGGATTTGAATAATTTGTGCAATGTTGCCTTGATTACATGGTATAGAATAATATATGAGATGTATAATGTTTGTAAATGTGAACTAGTTAACATGGTTTGATTACGTTAATATAAAAGTAGGTTTGTTTATGTCAAAAATGGCAATTCAATAGAGGTGTTTAAAAAAAAAAGGCTCATTGTGTCTAAAAAGACCACGATGACTGAGTAAAGTATTTACAGGTGGATAACACAATAAAACGGCAAACTCACAAACAGCAAAACTAATTCAAGCAAAACTTTGTAGCCATGAACCCAAGCAAAACTCGTTTCTAAACTTTTATTACAGTAAAATCAATAAAATAGATAAGTGCTTTCATTTTTTTATTAAAAAACTTCCTCAGATAAAAAGCCACGGAACTGAACCACTATTTATAGAACAAAATGAAATCATGTGACTGCTGAGCCCCATTTACAATAAATTGGATTTAAAGTGACAAGTTCCTTAAAATATAATTCTTAAAATAAATGCAATAAATATAATATAGCAAAACAAAGCAACCATGCATTAAAAACAATGCCCTAAAAATAGGCGTGTATCAATCTTGTTCATCTGATAAGTGCCTTTAGATTTAACAGGCAGCTTACCGAAACCTGCACGTTGAGTACTGGCCAACTACTTGCATTCAGTTTTAGTTGCCAGTATAATTTCAGTCTTTCAAGATATAATGTCCATGGTCCCCCTCTCTCACTTGCTACCACTTGTTCCAAAATCACAAATTTGAAGTCATGCCCCAGGTTCTCCTGAACATGTTTAAAAAGGGCATTAGTATCCCTTTTCTTCCTTACTTCATACATGTGTTCATATATTCTATCTCGTAACATTCTTTCGGTTTTCCCAATATAGAACCTGGGACTTTCCTTGTATTGTGCACAATACACAACCTGACTGTTGCAAGTGAAATTCTTGGATATTCTTATCACAATGTCATTTAACCTTAATTTTTTACAAACAAGAATGTATTTACAGTAACCACATTGCCCACATTTTTTCATACCAATGTTGATCTTCTTTGGCTTTCTTTTAATTTCAAATATTTGTTTTAAATTAGTACCCTTCCTAAAGACTACATTAGGTTTATCACCCACATTGTTCTTCAATTCCCTATCATCCTTAAAAAGACAGCAATTCTTTTCCAGGATTGCTTTAATGATCCAACTCTCATGTGGATACGTGGTGATAAATGCATTATCAAAATTCTTATTATTGATACTATTGTTACATGTATTCAAAATATCAGGTGATACTGTTGGTTCCAATGTGCTACCTAGTATCTTGACAAAATACCTTCTTTCCCTTTTATTTACTACTTCCATCATTAGGTTATCCCCATAGTGGGAACATTTTTTTCAACACCATGCATTCATCCCAAAAGGTTTCATCCAGGGTTGTCATTCAAGCAGCCCGAACAAATTGCCCCTTGGCAACCACTTTTTTCTGGGTGAGGGGATATGCACTTGAAAAATGCTGTTGGAATAAGTTATTTTTCTATAGATTTTAGAAAGAAACCTTTTATGGGACATGTCTTTCATCAACCATATGTCCAAATATGCTATATGTGTCTCATGATATTCTTATGTAAACTTTAAAAAAAGGTAGTACTGCGGTTAATGTATTCCAAAAATCTAGGAATATTGTTTTTCTCCCTGTCCCACAAAATAAAAATATCATCCAGGTAATGCATATGAAATCTACATGAATTAAAATACTCAGAATTAAACAGGTAATTCTTCTCCCACTGTGTCATGGCAATATTACCAAACAACCACCCACATGCTGACCCCATAGCGGGTCTATATCATATATTCGAAATTCCAAAATGTCAATGTTCGAACTTGGAATTTCAAATATTGAAACCATTGAACGCTCAGAATAGCGAATTGTTATCCCACATACACCCAACACAAGCACACAAAAATAAATAAAGCACACACATACATTTAACAAAACCCAACCCCACACTAAACCACACATACATTACTAGCTATCCACTTACTTTAACCCGCACCCTAACTCTAAGGTCCGTAACTATTGAACACATACCCAACAAATCTATACATAAACAAACTAATTAATACACACACATATACAGTTAACAAAACACAACCCTACACTACACCATACATACATTACTAACTATCCACTTACCTTAACCCACACCCTAACCCTAAGGTCCGTAACTCTCACACCACAGTGGAGGAAATAGCGAAGACACTGAATGGCCCACCAAAATCTTGCCTTCGGTAAGATTTCGATGCTCCGGGGCTTCGCAATTTTCACCATTCGATATTTTGGGTTCGATGTTTTCACATTTGGCGTTGTACCTCTTCGAAATTTTGATATAAACCCCCCATAACTACCCCTCTACACTGTAAATAGAATTCCTTCTCAAATTTAATAAAATTGTTTTTTAAAACAATTTCTAAGAGGTTTTCATAGAGATTAATGAGGTCTTGGGTTAAACCATTCTCAAACAAAAATTGGTAAAGCATTCTAAACCTAGTTTGTATGGATTACAGTATATAAGTCTTTAACATTTTCTTTTGGCTTTTCCTAGTTAGGGGTCGCCATAGCAGATCACCTGTCTGCTCATGATTGGCAGTGGAGTTTTACAGTGTCGAGTTGCCAGCCCGGTGCCCAACCTTCCACAGAAGCACACACACACACACACACACACACACACACACGCACTCACTCCTAGGGCCAATTTAGAGTGTCCAATCCACCTGCAGCATGTCTTTGGGATGTGGGAGGAAACCGGAGCACCCGGAGGAAACCCACGTGACCACAGGGAGGACATGCAGACTCCGCACAGAAGGCACCCCAGCTGAGGATCAAACCAGAGAACCTCTTGCTGTGAGGCAGCAATGCTAATCACTGCACCACCATGGCCACCCATATAAGTCTTTGACATCAATGGTAATAAATATGTATGAGTCTTTATATGGTATCTTATTCATTTTCTGTAAAAATTGCCAGAAATCATGACAAATGTGACTTTTGTTAAGTACTATTTTTTAATCTTTTCATCCAAAAACTATGCATATGGGTGAGCGATTCAGCCATAAGCATCCACTGTTGGTCATAGTGGGGGATGATGGATATTTTTGGGTACACCAAAAATTGAGGGGGTTATGGGGTTGGTTACATTCATAAAATTGTATTCTTCAATATTTAGTTGTTTGTCAATGAAATGTCCTCCTAGATATTTCTGATTTTTCTATAGGCTCCATTAAGTTCATTAATAGACACTTTAGCATAGGTTTAATCTGTTAACAGTTCCTTCATCTTACCAGTGTAATTACTATGATTCATTATCACAAGCCCACCCCCCTTATCGGGCTTCATGATCCTAATCTCTGAATTATTTTTCAAATCGTACAATCTTTTAAATTCAGCATCAGACAGGTTATTACTCAGCCTAGAATTCTTGTGTAAAACATTAAGTAATGGGGGATTATATGTGCTAGAAACTCTCAAGTTATTCACTGCAGCAGATACATTCAGAAACATGCTATTAAAATGAAGTTTTCTTATTGTATTGCTTTAAATCCTTCAAAATGTGTGCAGCATCTGCATGTTGATGTGGGATGAAGATAAGTCCTCTAGAAAAAAGGTCCTTATTAGTTATATCTATATCACAAGAAGAAAAAATGTAAACATACAAATCCCCTTTGCTGTTGTCAATGATGATACATGGTGGTAATTTGAAAATGGCATTTTCATCTATATAGTTCACTACCAGTTCAGGCTCCTGTGTATCCAGTTCTGACCTCTACAGTTCCCTCCCCATGGTCCTCACCCACCCCTTTATAGAGACTTGATGGAATTCTTGGACTGCCATTAGTTCATTTGGTTCTGACTTTGTTCCTGTATTCATTCTGATCTCCTCAGAGGTGGAAATTCTTCCAGATCTAAAAAATCACTGGGTATGTTATCATAGGCATTTTCAGGTTGATCATCATTTCCATTAGGCATAGATTCAGTTTCCTGGTAACTGATACTCCTAAATCTAATGCCCCATGTCTGGGAACCAGGAGGTGTAGGGTATGCTCTATTACTTATATAACCTTTTCTATCATGCTCTAATTTCTTGATTTTCCCATTCCGGATAGTGTAAATCTGTTCAGCAATGCTTTTAAAAATGCGAATATGCTCAATCTTATGAGCTTCACATTGTAAATCAAAGACTATGAGATTATCAAGCTTATTAATATCACTAGTAAGCTCCACAATCATTCTTGCATTGTGTCTAACTAAAAGACCCATGTATTCACACACACACGTCTGTCAAAAACAATGGTTAAATCCTTATGCAACTGAGAATCCGGTATAAGTCCCGTAGGAAAACTCCACATTGGTAGTCCTTTCTGGAACCATGTTTGCTTTAATAGATTCCATGAAAAAAAAAAAAAAAGCATTGTCTAATTGTAATTTCTTAATTTTTAAGTATTTATAGTCGTATTCTGCAAGTCTTTCTACTACTGTAGAATGCCCCGTTGGGTGTCCTCCTCCCAAAGTGATGAAAGTCAGCCAGTCCTTTAATGGTGGGGATTTATTGGAATAGTTGACATTAGAACCCCATAATAAGTTAATCCCAACATTAACATTATTAGTAATTCCGTAGGAGGAATCTAACAAACGGTTTTGCCTGTTCAATTGGTCAGGAGTTGCTTCCATTCTGCTGACTTTTCTTGTAACATGCTGGTACTTCAGGTTTCCCTAATTTCACTTGGTACTGCATGGGCTGTTGTGATTTTATCCATGCATTGAGTCAATTGTTGAATAAATCTGTAAATCCATCTCCGTGTATAAACTCTGAGACACTAAGCTGGCAAGAGTTCCAGTAGCCATAACGATAAAAACAAACACTGAAAACACAATAAAACTGCAAACTCACAAATGGCTAAACTAATTCAAGCAAGACATTGTATCCACAAACCCCAAGCAAACCTAGTTTCTAAACTTTTATTACAGTAAAATCAATAAAATAGATAAGCGCTTCCATTTTTTATTTTGTTAAAAACTTCCTCAGATAAAAAGCCACTGAACTCAGCCGACATTTTTAGAACAAAATTAAATCATGTGACCGCTGAGCTGCATTCACACTAAATCAGATTTAAAGTGACAAGTTCCATAAAATTATTTTTTTTTCCGGGTGAGGGGATGTGCACTTAAATGCAAAAAGCTGTTAGAATATATTATTAAATTTACAGATAGATGCTGGAATGTTAAGCCCCTTCTTGATTTGCTGTGTGAAAAGCTGGAATTATATAAGGTGTTTAATATCTAACTAAACAATTTTATTTTAAAGTAGCTGCAGTGAAAGTTTTACTGAAAGCTAAATCAGATAGTTATAACACTGGCTATAGATTGTGTCATTATTATTTTAGAATCTAGGACTGCTGTGTGATCACATTTATGCATTTATAAATAATTACCAGTAAATTAAACTTTTTGTGATGGTAATATGTATAGATGGAAGTATACAAAGATGTGTGTCTAAGTGATAGCAAGATAACATTTGTACCTCACAGACTCAGGAAAATAGTGATGATTATTAAGGCTAGAATTCATAGACAGCCTGCATAGTATGCAAAGCTACAGAAATAGCTTTTGTATACTAAGCAAAGGAATCCCAGTTCATAGACATCTCACTGCTCAGAACACCAGATCTGCTCTATTGAGCAGCAAGGGCTTTCGCAGTCGAAGCATGTGCAATAGTCTATGGGCAAGGCCTTTACTAATAGCTTGTGTGTAATGCACCGGCCACTCTGTTGTCAAGTAGCATTTTACAGCTCATTTATCAAGCTGCCTTACCAAGATATTTATCTTTCCTTTCTTTCTAGCAAATGATGATTTCTTCCTGCATCATATTTGCTTTTGGTAGTACAGATAGGTGTGTGTGTGTGTGTGTGTGTGTGTGTGTGTGTGTGTGTGTGTGTGTGTGTGTGTGTGTGTGTGTGTGTGTGTGTGTGTGTCTATGTGTGTGTGTGTGTGTGTCTATGTGTGTGTGTGTGTGTGTCTGTGTGTGTGTGTGTGTGTGTGTGTGTGTGTGTGTGTGTGTGTGTGTGTGTGTGTGTGTGTGTCTGTGTTCTTCAGTCCTGTCCACATTGTAACTGGTCCTACATTAGGCATGGTACCATTTTGTGCCTGATGCTTCATGGCAGATTATTCTGTAGTAAAGTTTTTTTCATGATTTAATTTAAATAAGGGGCTAAGGAGTAACTTCTACTTGATTGATTGTTGCCATGTGAGTAGGCTGGTACAAAACCTTTTTTGGCCACTACCAGGGCCGAATGGCAACAATAAAAAGGCAAACACATATAGATCAAATGCAAGAACATAAAATGCAATATGCATGAAGTATACCGAGAATCTACAAGTAGTATTACATACCTTTAGCAGTATTTGCAGTTATTACAGAACATGTAATACTGAACAGTCATTCATGAATATAAAGTATAAATCAAAGAAAGCCATGTCTGTAGTATAGTAGCTTGCAATTGTTCAGTTTCTCATAATGTAAACAGTCAAAAGTAAGATAAACATATTTGTAGACAACAGTAAGTACAAGTCAAGCTCAAACAATGGAGACTAAAATAAATAAGTAAATTCACAGAAAGATTTACAGAAAAAAGTGTGGCTGCACTGAACAATGCAAACTGAGATGGAATCTTAACTCATTAACACTTGCAGCACTAATCATGATGTGTTGTTCTCTTAATCGTGCATGCAGCTCTACCTTTGTGTGCTGTCATGTCCTACTCAAGCTGATAGTGCTTGAAAGGCAAACCACACACACACTGTTTTTGTTCTGCTATAACATAAACACTACACTGAATTCTAATATTGCCACAATTAAGCATATTACTTGTGAAAAAAATAACTGAGCAAGAAATGCAAAAAGTTGCTTTTTGTTAGGCTGAAAAGATTTAATCACATTTAATTCTTTTTACTCTCAGCTCTAGGGAATTGTTATCCAGTCTACTGACAGATAGCAATTGCCTAGAGATGAGAGTAAAAATTAAAGGCACCTAATTAAATGACTGTCTACGTGCATTAATGAGTTAAAAAAAGAAGGTGAACTATAATGGTAAAAATAACCTGATGAGAAAATACTGTCTGGGTGGGATTTTGTTAGACTTAATTCTTATCACTATTTGTGTGTGAAAAGGAATTGTATAAGCAAACAAAATGTTAGGGCACATTATGACAGAGACATTTGTTCATGCTGATCACCATAACTGAAAATCAGCATAAGACTTAAAGGGGGGGATTCAGACAAAGTCCAAAAGAGTCTATGCATAATGGACTCCCTGAGCTTTGACGAGGAATTCAGCAAGTGATGGCTGTTTAGAAAAAAGATTAGAGAGAATATGATATAAACAAGTGCAAGTCAGAGGACAGAAACAATTCTATAAATGTATTTATAGACAAGATATGATTATTGTGAAATGAAATTTGTTTCCCACAAATTAAGATTTATTACAAAGACCATATAGCTTGAGACACTGCAGAGTTAACCTGAATGAACTCATGGATACATGAAACAATACAATAATATGCAAAGAAACATTTTAAGTGCTTCGTATTTTTTTATAAGGTCTTAAAACTTGATTTGAGCTGCTTGTCGCTACTGTTCCACGGTATTTTCTGATGAGCTTCTGTCTTTACCACTGCAAACTTCTCTGTCACAGTAGATATAAAGTACAACAGATAGCATCAGGAGTACTCTGAAGTGGAGAAGGGGGTTATTTCATCATGGCTGCCACACCTTCAAACTGACTAATTTAACCTATGGCCCTCCTGTGCTGTTGAGCTTTTCTTCTTTGTTTATCCATAGGAGAAGCATTCTGGGTATGTCACCACTTCCTGTTGCTGTGACAAACTTTCATCTTAACGTGGCATTAGTCTAACATTCTGCAGCTGTATAATAATGTAGAAAAGGTTACTTTTGTGGCTGGGAAATAATTGCTAAATTTGTAAGGGGATCTCTCAATTGTAACTGTAAGGGAATCACATCACTTTAACCAGAGGTAACCAGGCATGAAGAGGTGCACATGTGTGATCTCACCAAACACACGCGTGCACACACAGAGACACTCACACACACACACACTAGGGTTGCCACCTTTTCAAATGGCCAAAGTGGGACATTTTCGGAACACACATCAGATTTTATAGGTCGACACATACCCACTGTCAGTACAAAGGATAGAACTTTACTTTTTTGCCTAAATAAAAGCTTATTCTTGTAGCAGTTTAGTTGCTTTTTCTGTTTCTTGTAACATTTAGGTATTTTAGATACAGAAATAATTATTTTATGCAACTATTACATAACATATGGGACATAATTATGTCCTACAATCTCAGGACATTTGCCATTTTTTATATTTTTTGTCAGGACACAACTGCCCAAAGAGGGACTGTCCCTCGCAAAGTGGGACAGGTGGTAACCCTAACTAACACACACACACACACACACACACACACACACACACACACACACACACACACACACACACACACACACACACACACTATCTGCATTAAAATCAGTGAGTGACAACTAACTGCCATCATTATAATCGTTCTATCCAAGTCCATTAATAGTATCAGAGTTAAGTGCTAGGTATAAGCTGTCAGACACAGATCCACTGTTGTAAATGCAGTGCAGATGCTGTATCAGGCTACAGCTACATAAACCTTAAATGAAGTGCTGTTAATAGAAACACATAAAGTGGTTGTAATGACAGCTTAATAGAAGTGTTTGCTCAATCTTGTTAAGGTGTTGTCTGTTAATAACAAATAAGCCCCTTTTACATCCCTTATATATAAGATACTAGTACTACATATGCCAACTCATAGGCAATGCTGTCTTATATTTTTTGCTGTGGCAGTACATTTTAGAAAGTGTACTGCAGTATTCGGTGCTTCCCACACTTTTATGATAGCCTAGTATGTAGACTTAATATTTTATACTTTATCTACAATTCTCTACATCCCTTCCTATAGTATTACTGCTGCTATTCCTACTGCTATACTATGACTGCTGCTATTTCTTCTGTTTTAATGAACCAAATAGCACTTCTGAAAGCATTAATTTCTGTAAACTCTGATTTTTCAGAAACCACAAATCTGCCTGTCATTGAACTTTTTAAGATTTCAATAAGATCACAGTGGTCACACTGAAATGTTGACACTCATAACACTAAGTGCCAACATGCCCAAAAAATACATAGAAAATGCAGGAGAACCGCGAGTATTGAACATCATTCTTTTCCTCAAGTAGACAAGCCCCTGTATCCCAGATGTGGGAGGCAAGCCTCTCCCCGAACTTCTATATACTAATTCTGAGATTGCCATACCATGGAGAAATGGGAATATTCCAATAAATTGCTATGTTGGACTTACTATATATAAATCCACTTTTTCTGACATTCAGTCTCAGCATTATGGTATTCACCGAAGCAGGCCCCAACATTTAAAATGTGTAAGATAGATAGAATTGTATTTATTTAGTTAATTCTACTTTGTTGACTGTGTTGGTCCTGTTAGGCCAGTGGCCTCCTTTCAGGGGAGACCTGAGGTGGTGTTCAACCTTCTATGGTAAATTTGGCCAGGGAACTTAGGATTTCCCCTACATTCTTTCTCTAGGTGGCAGAAGAGGGTAGTAACTGGAGCAAAGATGGTGGGGAAAGCTTAACGCAGCATGAAGGAGAATGTTGCTGGAGAAATGGCAGATTTGAAGTGTGCAGATATATCAATGAACAACTTTGAAGTTGCAGTAATGGAGAAAGGAGATCTGCAGACTAAAACCATGGTGCAGATGATTGAGACAGATGAAACAAATTATGACTCATTGGTTTCTTGGAGTGATGTAGAAAAATGTGTGCAGGAATCTGCTGATATTTTGAAAGTGCTTTTGTGCTGGAATCTGCTGGTATTGAAACTGAAACTGCTATTGATGATAGTGGAAATTCAGAGAATGCAAAACGCTGTCAGAGTAAGGGAGAAACAGCTGAAGTATATGTGTGGATTGTAATAATGTAGTTGTTTTGGGCGTACAGAGAAGCAGCAAATGAAGAATACTGACCAGAAACATTCATATTTATTATTTATTTATGTCTTGGTGACCGGGGAAGTTCACTGGGCCAGAAGAGCCCATTTTCAGTGAAGACCCGGGGAGAAAAGCTCCAAAACAAATTACAGTTATATTTGAATTCACAACTTGCAGGTTACAAAGAAAGGGCAAAAATGTATACATTTCAAGTACATATTGCAAGTTACTAGGGCCACAAGAAGTAACTGTGCAGAACAAGTTAAAGACATTTCAAGTAACTGTGCAGAACAAGGTAAAGGCATTTCAGAGTGTGTAATACAGTATGTTAAAAGCTCAAGTAAAACATTTAAAATATATAGTAACTAGCTTATAATGGTAGGTAGAAGAGATCAGATACAGAGTGAAATTTGTGGCAGGAGAATTCTATGCGAGTTGAGATATAGCTATTATTTCTTTTAGTTTAGGTGGTCTATAATGCATGAAGAGAGTAACAGAAGGGGTTAAGGAGAATACCACGGAAGATACACAGTCCAAGGCAGCAGAGAGAATCCTAAGGAGTTGTGCAGAAAGAGAGAAGGTGGAGAGGGGATTAAGTTGGAGTGTGGCATGGGCATATCCATTCGGATGATAGATGAGATAGTAGCTGGGTTTTGAAATTGTCATGTTGGCGAAGGCTGCGAAGAGGGGGGGAGAATTCCATTTTTTGGCTGTGTAGTAGGAGGGAAGTAGCTGGCCTGGAGGATGAGATGATTTATGGATTTGAAGGAGATTTTGGTTTGTGGATCTGAGTTGGCGGTTGGGTATATAGAGTTTTAAGGATGTAGCCAGAGAAGGGCGGTTTTCAGGTTTGTAGATAAGTTTTTGGGCAGTGGTGAGTTGTAGGAAACTAAGGTAGTTGGGAAGTTCAAGCCAATTGGGGGTGAGGAGGGAGTGGCAGTGGTGGGAAGAGTATTTAGAATTGGTTGTAAATTTGCAGATTTTGTGGTAGCAGGATTCAAGTTTGTTTCATAAGCTGATGTGTATGTTTGTGAACAGGGGTGCACCATACATTATTGCGGGGAGCAAGAAAGTAGATGCCAAGGTTTGATGGGTAGAGGGGCAGAGGAAGTGGATGTGTCTGTAGAGAAAAACAAACTTTTGGTGAGTTTTTTTGATTGCAGAGTGGATGTGTGTGTCAAATTTTAGTTCTTCATCTATGATGATACCGAGAAGTTTAGTGGTGGGGGCTATATCAAGGGGAGTGTTATTCTGGCTTTGTATGATGAATGAGGTTTTATCGATAGTTGAGTTTTTGCTGGGGCAGAAGATCATTAGTTTAGTTTTATTTACATTCAGGGCTAGATGGTTGGACTGCATCCAGATTTCTATTTTGGAAAAATGCTAACTGTGTTTTTGCTAGAAGTTCGGAGGGTGAGAAAGCTGAGCAGATGATGGTCAAGTCATCTGCATACTGGATGACAGTTGAGTCTGGGACAGAGTGGTGAAAGTTGTTAATAAATAGGTTAAAAAGTAGCTGGCCAAGAACAGATCCTTGGGGAACACCTGTGGGTGTAGGAAGGAAGGAGGAGGTGGAGGTTTTCCATTGGACTGCTTGTTGGCGGTTGGATAGGTAGCTGGAAAACCAATCTAGAGGGGGGGAGAGAGGTGTAGAGAGTTGTGATATGCTCAGATTTTGAGCTCCAGCAGCCATTTCATCACTTAGCAATGAGACAACAAGAGAAAGGAAGAGACCAGTTGAAAAAATATGCTGCAAAGGAGTGGGGCTTCTATAGACAGGTTTGTTGTTTGGGACACTGTTGCTGAACCTTTAGGATTCACTGTTAAAGATATTAAGGCCGTGACACATTTAGGAAGTAATGTCTTTTGTGAAATAATAATTGAAACCTATGCATTTGAAAAATATTGAAAGACTGTGACACTAAAACTTTTTGTGATCACTGGAAAAACTATGCTTTTTCACATAAGAAAAAACATAGCTGTGCAGTTTCAAAGTGATGATATTAACACAGACTTAAAAAAAGTACTTTGGACAATGTTGTCGTGCTGTATATGAAATATGAAAATATGTATGATGATATAAATGTTTGGAATGGGGCATGGGAGGTACGGGTTACATAAACTGTGAAAGAAGGAAATAGTTCTGATATAACAAGTGTAAGTAATACTGTTAAGACAAAGAGGAAATGTTAAATATTGGGGGGCAGCCAATTTTGTGGGGAAGGCAATCATTTAGTTCAAGAATGTCCCAAAAATAGGCACATTACAGGGAAGGAAGACATTCAGTTTAAATTTGTGGGGCAACATCTAGAAAATGTAATGAAACGGGACATTTTTCATTTGACTGTTCAATGTTATTAAACTAAGAAGAAAAATTACAAAAAGAAACAGCAATAAATATTGTGGTTCAGAGTGAAAAGGGAAGGGGGTCACTCATAATGAAGAAGAGACAAAAATTGCTAAGTGACAATGAAGAAGATAAAGAAGGACAGAGTACAGAGCAAGGGGTGCAGAAAGTGAAGTGGAGGATCAGGAAGGGGAGCAAGTGTGTGACATTAGTACACAAAAAATCTGAAGTATTACCAAAGGATATAGAGGAAAACAGTCTGAATGTGCTTAGAATATCAGAAGAGAAGAAGAAATTATTAAAGTAAAATGGACCACATCAAAGAAGGGACCAAAACTATTCATTACCAACAAAGCATGAACAGCTTGTATCTGGCATACAGAGATAAGGCCCTGACTAATTTACAGTTGACTCAAGTTCAACTAGGAGCTGCAACAAATAAAGCATATTAACCTTAAATTTCATCAACTGACAGACTATAGTGTGCTGTTCTCTCATGAGTAGATTACACAACATTCTAAATATCTAGAAAAAACAACAGTTCTGAGCAGTAATTGTCCCAAGAAATGGCAGTCAGTGCAATGAACTGACAACTATTATTGACTCTGTTACTGACAAACTGTCAACTGCAGTGATGAAATGCAATTATGAGGCACTTATGGGTATGCCATCCTAATGAGAATGAACCAGTAAATGCATGTCCCTTTTCAGCAACAAACAGAGAGTGCTGTCTGGTTAAGTGACTGACTCAGTCACACAGTGGGAAAATGGAAGAAGAGGGTATCAAACTCTGGACTCCAGTGAGTAGCTTGTTAACAAAACACAGCCTTAATCTTGTGTACTAAATGACAAGGTGCACATGGCTTGGGCATTGTGGGTCTTTATAATTTTTAAACATTTACAAACTGTTTTTACAATTTATTTCCATCTGTGCATGTGTAAACTGTGAATTTGGGAGTACCTGAGTTCTGATGCTGAGACAAGTTCTTCTGGTGCAAATTAGAAGTGTCTGCATGAACTGTTTTGAAGTAGCTTACTAGTTTTAGAGAATAACAATATGGCAGGTAGTACAGCTAAATTACACTTTATTGTGTAAATTCTTAAGAGATGATTGTTTCAAATTTATGTTGTGGCATATAATAGAAAGTTATGAGATAGCACCTGCTTAGCTAAAGCACAATCACTGACTGATAATTAACAAGGAAAAGTGCATGGTGTTCATTTCTTTCACCTTCTTCTTCTTTCGGCTTTACCTGGTTAGGGGTCGCCACAGCGGAACTCTGGTCCGCTAATGATTTGCAGTAAGTTTTTACAGTGACGAGTTGCCAGCCCCAACGCCCAACCTCCAAAGAAGGCACACCCATTCATGCACGCACCTACCTGCATGTCTTTAGACATCACTTGACTGCAGGGAGGACATGGAGACTCCACACAGAATGTGCTCCAGCCAAGAATCGAACGGGAGAACTTCTTGCCGTGAGGCAACAATGCTAACCGCTGCACCCATGTTCATTTCTTTCACCTGCTAAACAGATATACGCATATTATTAAATTATTACAGCTCTGAAAATGATTGATGGGAAACCAGAGGGGAATGATCTCCTAAACAGGAAAAAAAAAACATTGTGGGCATAAATTAACTGTATTTCATAGAAATGTTGAGTGGAACAGATTCAAACAATGGGTAATGAAGTGAAAAATCAATGCAACATTTGAAAGGGCATGGGATATAAAGAGCAGAAATGGCATGATTAAGTAAATCATTAGGCTTCTTACACTGGCATTTTGATATATATATATATATATATATATATATAGATTCTGTCTACATATGTAAGAGTGTTATTGTACATCAAGTGTAAGTTGTGATCTACCTTATAACTGTAGATAAGAAAGATTTTATCTTAAAGCAAAGCAAGCCTGTGCACAGTGTTCTGACATTGTAAGACCCACAGTTATTGGCTGATGGCTAAAACTGCACATTTATTTCTTCTTTCCCAAGGTATGCTAGAACTGTCTCTGTACTACTATAGGTTCATAGGTGTTTACTAAGTGTTTACTAGGCTAATGAGCACAAGGGCCTTTTTAAGTCTAGCCATACATCCCAAATGTCTGACAAGTTTCGGTACCCTTGATAAGTGTAAGCAGGAGCATGGGGATGAAACATTTACAAGCAGAGGCCTGGGAGGTGAACCATTTACATGCCGCCTCTGTCCATTTGAGACATAGGTAACAAACTAGGGATGAATTTCCTGTTCCCCATCCAACTGTCCAAGTTACACTTGAATTAGGTTAGGGAGGAACTCTGCTTCACGTGGATGGGGAGCCTGTTCCAAAGAAGGGGTAGTCTCTAGGATGCATACCTGTCTGTCCAGCAGGTCCTATTTATAACACAGGCAAGGTTTAAGTCTTTAGAATGGGTAATTTTGGTGCTGTTTGTTTTCTGGATATGCAGGAAGTCCATCAGAGTGGGGTCTGACAATGCCCTATATGCCAAGCGTAGCTCTCCCCTCAACAGCCTGCAGAAGACAGAATACAGGGATAGGGCCTTGAGGCAGTCTACACAGGACATGTTACTTACACCCTGTATTCTTTAAGTGAGGAACATCTGTGGATGTTCCAGTTGTTGGATATCCCTGGTTAGATATATACCAAAGGGAGCATTGTACTCTATGATAGGTCTGATGAATGCCGAATAGAGTGATAAAATGATGTCCTTGGACCTATATGCCATACCTTTGTTTATAAGTTGCTTGTTATTCTTTGTTTAGCTAGGAAAAGACATATGCATTCTGTAAATGGGCTGGAAAAAGACATTTGCATACCCTGTTGTAAAGGAACCCATAGCAGTATAAAGCCATCTAAGACTGTAGCTTTTAATATTCACTTTTTCCTTATCACGTCAATAATGACACACCTAATGCATATTACCAACAGGTTTATTTTAAAAGTCTTTGCATTTTTATTTTTTATCTTTTCCTGCAGTTTACTATTGACTTCAAAGGTGACAAGTTTGTGATAAAAATGCCTGATGGAGCAGAAGTTGAATTTCCAAATCGACACGGCCATGACCTCATCAACTACTTGTCTGTAAAGGGAGGATTCAGAGTGACCTCTTTTAAATATGACTGATGGCCTGAGAATGGTGTTGAAAAGACTGAATAAACAATAAAGTGTTTGTATTTTTCTCATTTCTCTAGTTCTGGTCATGATTTATTTTAATAGATTGTTCAAGCTCATCTTTTACATATGCACGTGCCTCAGTATTTATATCAATGTGCATACAGATGTGTATGCGCATGTGCAGTTTCTGCCTGCTTGTGTAACAAAATAAATCTCACAAATATTCTTTCCCCAAGTATAGCAATCCAGACAAATCATGCATAAACATACACTATGGACAGCATCTCTGTACCAGTCTTAGCTACAACGTATGATGTGTACTCCCACTCTGCAGAGTAGGGTATCCAAGCAGTTGTAATGGTTGTGGTAGGAGTTCCTAGGGTCCTTAGTACTGTTAGACATAAAACAATTAAGGGTTTGTACAAGATGGCAGCAGCATGCAAACAACAGCCTTGTAATAATAACTTGCTTCTGTAAGTTTGCAGAGGCATCAATCTTAGGCATACAGAGCAATGTCCTTAACAAGGAGCCATTTGTTTAAGCTCAGCATGCATTAATCTCTTGCTGGCATTTTTTTGTTAATCTACATATGTGGTGAAAGTGAATGAATTAAATTACAGTTAAACTTCAGCAGTTTGACTGTAGTGTAATTCAGGAGTTTTTCTTTTTCTTGGCAGTTGTGCAACCATCGATTTGGAGTGTAGGGGTACAGCCCTCATGTTGTGGGATGTGGGGACAAAATCCCTAATGTAAAAGCAAAGTTTTGTATATCTTTGGCAATTGTAAATGTAACACATTTGGCTGCATTTGCAATCACTTGATTTAGATGTTTCTTAGTTTAAATGAAAATAATCATTATGAACTTTTTTCAAAGTATTTTGTGTAAATCAAAGTTTACCATGATTAAAAGAAATAGAATCGTGTGTGTGTGTGGATTCACTTTATAATCTCAAAATACTGACACATCGAATTTCAGTATATCGAGACTATAAAGTCGAATGGACAGGTGATCCGCTGTGGCGACCCCTAACCGGGAAAAGCCGAAAGAAGAAGAAGAAGAGACTATAGAGTCGAATCTGCAAAATTCTGAAACCCCAAAACTGCGAAAGTAAAAATCGTAAAGTTAAACACACCATACACCACACTACACATACACCATACTACCCTCATGACAAAAAACAAACAAAACACACACAAACATAAAAACACAAATTAACAAACCTACACTACAAATAAGCTGGGGGCAAGCCTCCCTGCACCCCCCACACCCCTACTACTTATATATACTAACTCTGAGATCACACCAAACAGAAAAAGACAGTAAACTCACAACCATTCTACAGTCCCTCACACACACACATCACATATATACAAACACCACCACTTTCAACACTTAAACACTCATACTTTTACCTGCCTACCCAAACCCACATGTACAACTTCCAAACACAGTCATATACACTCAAACACCTACCCAAAACCCTTGCAAAATAGTTATTTACCTTAAATTCCACCTAAATCCACACACTAAATCATACACCATCCACACAATACATTCCACATCACGTATCGTAAAGCCATAACTGCGAATTCGACATTTCCGGATTCACGGTTATGCACTTTCGCTATTTTGAACATTCAACTTTATAGTCTCGAAATACAATTAATTTGATATTTCAGTATTTCGAGATTATAAAGTGAACCAGTGTGTGTATATATATTAATTACAAATATGGTTCTTACTCCTCATCCACAAGGTAAACACACCGTGGAAGGAGTACAGACCTTTGCAATGTGTTCTGTCTTCATTCCCAGCCTCCTAACCTGTTTTTGCAACCTGTATACTGTACTAAAAGGTTAGAAGCTACCTGACTCCTTAAGCAAGAGGTTAAGGGGCATATGCACTGGCACATGTAGATGTTTTTGGGCTAATTTTTAATTAACTCCATTGCAGACTGCATTTTATATACTACATCTGCAAGACGTAATCATCAGATGCAGCATATGCAAATTAGCTATTCATCTGGTTATTGTATCTTGAACAAGTATAGTAAAAAGTGATAACTTCTGCTTGTTTTGTTGAAACAATAGACTTATAAATCAATTAATTGCTATCCCCTCACCAAGTAATACATATATCCATAACATTTAATTCCACAATAATCATACAGTTTTTGTAAGTTCTAAGTAAGTGCAACAAAACCTACAAAATTATCATGCAATATAGAGCATGGTGATTCTGGTGATTTGTGAATACAATGAAGTTAATAAAAGAATGCGTGATTATTTTTGTGAACTAGAAATAATAATTTCTCTGTAAATAGTCATCTGTGATTTTAATTTGAATGTCTATATGTCTTACAACTATGCAGTAGGGGCATTTAAAAATTCATTAAATCACTGTCACTAATTCCTTGGAATTCCTTTAGTACATTAAACAGCCATTAAATAGCCAAGTCATAAGTTATACAGATTTTAATTTAAATCTTTTGGGAATGAAGAAACTATAGTAGGGTAAGGTCTCTTAGCCATAGAATACAACACTTTGCTATCACTGCCTCATAAAGGTGAATGTGGAAATGTTCTCCTATATTCATAAATATTGTACAATTCCCTATGTTACTGAAAAGTCTCTGACTGATTAAATTTAGGATTCTTGTAATCAATAACTCTTGACACATTTCAAAGAATGATGAAACAAACCTGAGAAGAAATAATTTAAGGAAAGATTTACTAGGTATCTCTATGCCCTATGCCAATATTTTCTTAAACTGTTGCCTTCCTTCAGTAGGTTTACTTGAATATATTAATGCTTTAATAGTGTTATGTGTGCCTTTGTGATTCCAAAGAATTTTAGCGATTTGGCATTTGCCCACAAAGTTGACTCTATGGAGGTCATATGATGCCTATCTCTAAAAAGGCTAATTTAAAGTTCAGCTCTAGCTCTGTGGTGTTTTCTAGAGCACTGGGCACCCAGGGGGCAAATGTAGCTCGCTGGTCACTTTTGTGTGGCCCTTTAGCCTGAACATCACAAATATAAAGCATTCAGATAAATAAATACCTGGATAATGGTGTGGGTTTGCCATGTGATGGTTTTGCAGTAAAATCAATATGAAACACTTACGGATGAATATATGTTTAGTGTTAGTGAACGGAAATGGAGTTTTCTGTATTAAAGCGTGCACAAAGTACACTTTCATGGTTTGGCAAAATCACTTAGAGTAAGGGCTTGTATCCAGTATCACCCATGCAGGGCACTACTTTGCCTCATTAAACAATGTGTAATGAAACACTGTTTAAGTGCTGCATGTTTTCATTTCATTCTGACAACTTAGGTGGTGAGTTATGTTCTTCCACTTCTTCCATGTACTATCCGTCTAAGCAGCACAGTTAACTCATCTTTTACCTTTTCTCACTATACATATACTTTTTCTCTTCATGTGGGAGAAAATTAAAATATTTCTTGATGGTTTTCAACTACTCAGATTCATTCTCCATGCTGTGAAATCCTCCTTAAGCCATCTGCCAAATCCAAACTCTGATGGATATCACCAAACTCCCCTAATTTGCCTGTTCTTTTTTTTACCTAGCTGATCAGTGCCAGTGGTTCATCTACCTCATTGCATAGGCCCATTTGTTCCTCCAGTCTGAGAGCCAGGCCTATTCATTCCCAGGCTTAGGCAAGTTCTCTATGGACCATTCATTCCCAATGCAAGGTGAGAGCTCAATCTAATCATTTTCTTAGTTACACTCACTTGCTGACCCTTTATTTCTGACAGAGTGCTCTGTACAGAATTGTTAAAGTATGCCTACACATTACACTCCTAAAACATATGTTCCAGTTATATCTTTCTTCTCCATTGCCATCTACCTGAGGAAACATTCTTCAGAGTCTGCTTGGGGTGTAAAATGCCTATGCAAACACTTCCAAGCAAAAATCCCAAATATTCTTATAGTTACTGTGTAATATTTTATGTGCCCTACTAATCCCTTTTTTAACAACAGCTTCAATACCAGATTCACCTGAAAACTTTACCAGAACAGGGCTTTCACTTGTGATTTCCCTATTCCCATCTCTTTGCCTATACTCTGATATCAGTCCCTGATAGGGAAAGCAGTGTCTAGCCTGCAGTCCAAATGTCTTCTTGGCCTCTTCTTATTCTATTACCTTTCCCTCTAGTTATTTGCCAACAATACCTTGGTTTCTTTGCCAGTTTTCTCCAGTACATTCCAGCCCCATCTTGCTATTATCTGCACCCCTAATTGCAGTCATCCCTATTGGCAAAAATCTCCTTTCTCCATTCTTGTGTTGGCATAATTCTAAGAATACTTTCTACAACTTTATGCATATAATATTCTGTATGGCTGTTATTATTTCTTAAGAATCTGCATCCAAAATCCCACCATCTCTCCTTATTTCTTTAATTTCCCTCCTGCTTCATCATCATCCCTTTCCACTTTGAATTATAGCTTTCTGCTTGTGTTATGTACAGGAGCCTTAACTGTGCAGCTTTTAAATATCCCTTCAAATCGGGTCTACCTCACGTTATTGGATTTTGAAAATGTTGAACGGCAATATTATCGTAAATGCCGTATCAAAAGTGGTGTTGCGGGATTGTGGTACAGTGAGGATCAGGTAATTTGCCCTTTCTTCACTGTAGTGCGATCTCGGAGTTGGTATATATAATTAGTGGGGGGGTGGGGGGGCACAGCCCCCCTCAAGAACAATTTAGATGTCCTGCATTTACGATCATATTGTCGTTTGACATTTTAGTCTTTCGACAAGATGATATAGATGCTTCAAATCAAGTAATCCTAAACTACCTTGTGCTATTGGAAGGATCAGCTTATCCCACTTGACCCATGCTTCCATTGCCTTTCAAATAAAATCCCAGCTTACACTATCGAATGCTTTCTCTGCCTAACGACCCACCAACAGCAGTGCTATTTTCTTACATTCTGCTTCTCTCTGGATCATCATTGTTTTATTAATGTTGTCAAATATTTGCCTGCCCTCCAGAAAACCACACTGATCCATATCTATCAATCTGGGTACACCTTTTCCATTCTTTTACCCATTATGAACATAAACACAATCGTAGTTTAAAACCGAAATGTGCCTATATGAAGCTGGATCTGATGAGTCTTTACCATCTTTATGTATTACAACCACCACAGCTTTCTTCCAGGCTGGTGTTGCTTCCCCTCATTTTAAAATACTGTTAAAACAAAACCTTCCTGATCTTTAGTACTTTATTCATGCCGAGCTTCCAAACTTCCATAGTAATGCCATCTATTCCTGGAGACTTTCCTGTAGGTTTTTTTATACATCACCTTTTTTATCTCATTTATCCTATCCTGTCAATAATTAAGCCTCGCCTACCTCTAACTGAATCATATTTAATTATTCAATAAACATTTCCATTTGTACTTTTTCTTGAGTTCCACATTTTTCTGCTTTATACAAATTTTCATAAAATTTCCAAAATATCTAAAATACCTTTACAGGATCTCTGGTTATTTTCCTTGTTACAGGCTCATAAAGTTTGGCAACAACCCTTTCTATTTTCTGTTGCCTAAGACATTGTGCTAAAAGTTCTTATGCTCTGGAGTTATTATCAAAGCACAGTTGCTTAAAAACAATCTTTCTAAACTCATGCATATTATCTAGATACTCCCTTATTTTCACTTTAGCACTCAGAGCTGCTCCTTTTCTTCTTTTTCTGTGAAATTAACCTTATTCTGCAATACTTTTAACCATTTACAGCCCCTCTAAATAATTCTTGTTTTGCATTCAGAAGACATTAATGTTTAGCCTTAAGAAAAAGTACACTGGCTATCTTGTAATGTAACTAAATTATACACTGTTCTAGTAAATGCACTGAGGTATTTGGGTACCAGGAAAACCTGTATGTCTTATTCACTTCCAGTAATTTCAAACTTTATTTTTTACTAAGCTGCTTGTCCTTGTACCTTTTTAATTTTACAATTTTCTCAGCAAACAATGTCCAAAGCTCTCAAGATTTATTGCTTGGACCAAATGTCTTTATTGAATTTTTATTGCCTGGACCAAACGCCTTTATTGAATTATCATTTGTGACACAGGCAAATTTACATTCATATAAAAAAAATATTGCCTGGACCTGTAGTCAACTTATCTCCATGGAAATATAAAAATACAGTGGATAGCTTCCCCCAGCTGTAGATTTATATACATATATTATAATCAGTGCACTTTTACACACCATTCCCCATGTCAGCAGCCCAAGATCACTGCATATTAAATTGAACATTCTTTTGCCTAGCATTTATTCTCTTTTGACATTGTAATGTCTACATTTCTTAAAATTAAAAAAGAAAAAAAGCACTTTACCTCAGTATCTTTATCCCATACAGCAATCACTGAAAATGCCTTGCTATATAGCACATACTTTAAATCATGAAATGCTTTATAGAAACACTAAGAACAAAAATTGTTTTACTTACAATTGCTCTTTTTTCCTTTCTTTTTCCCTTTTAGTGTCCTTCAAAACACTAATGACATGAAGTGGGATATATACTTTTCAGTCTTCCCACAAGTTTAACAAAATCAACAAAACTCCTGTCTTTCTCAGTTACTTTTACTTGTAAAGCCATATTTCACAAATGTGAGTGAAGCTATATAGTCTCACATTTATTCACTAATTTCAGTGTTGCTGATCTTCTTCCTGTTTATGTCCATCTCCCAACCCCGGACTTTGATTCAAGTCCAAGGTACTCTTGATTCTTCTATTCAACTCCTATGCATTTTTTTTATCTCTCAAGCATTTTCTTTTGCAAGACTGGAAAAGGTTTCACCGGCAAACTCTACCTATGAGCTTTATTATCACAAGAATGAGAATCAGATTCCCCTTCTGTTTGATGGCTCACTCTTTATTGGAAAAACTTTTGTGTTTCCTCCTTAACCTGTTCTGCATCAAAAAATGACTTTGATCCTCCAGGAAAAAATATTCTGAAAATAGCAGTATTCAGCAGTGTGAATCTCACACCTGCCTCTCAACATTTCATGATTATTGGGATAAATGTGCTTCTTTTCTGCCTGGTGCGCACTGAGTAATCATTTTCCACAAACACTCTATTGTCTCTAGTTTTTAATACTCTGCCCTTCTGCCACAGTTTTGTTAGGATCACCTCTTTGTGCTGGTATGATTAAACCTTTACTAATACAGGTCTTGGCTGCTTTCTCATGGGTAAGTTTGGAGCAGACATACAATGTGCACATTCAATTAACAAATTCTGCTGTGGAATACCAGTTCAGTTACTTATTTGTGCGTTCATAAAATGAATACAGTCTGTTCCTTCCAGTGTGTCTAGTAGAGGAGAAAATCTCAGGGTTTTCTCTGTGTGCTCTGTCCTCTGACTCTACTATTTTTGAATCAGCTTTTCTTGAGCAGTCTCATACTCAGCCGGCATTTTCTTCATTTTGGGCTCTGATTCTTGCAGCTTTATCAGTTCATATGAATAGCTGTTTAAAGTTTCTTCCATTTTTTAGCCTTTTGTTATTTGAGTTGATATAGTCCTTCAATGTTTCATTTATTTTAGTCATTCTGAGTACATTTAATTTATTTTTTCTTCTAAATTACTGGAAGCCATCTCTTGAACCAAAGCTGGAGACCAAACTGCTTTTTGCTGAACAGCTGTAGGATTCTTCCCAGTCTGTGTTTTCTATTCATCTTTTCTTGCTGATTTTCTTTCAAGTTCTCTAAGTTTCTTCTTTGCTGGCATCCAGGCAGTGTACTTATTAGCCAGTAACTGAATTTTACTAAAACTTTTTGAATTACTATCCCTTATTTCTTGGTTACTTTTTTTTCACACTGGGAGAGATGAAGTTAAGCTGTTTGTCAATGTACATTCATCTTGGAAGTCATTTGTTATCTGGATCAACCTTAATCAAATATATGAATGCACCCTGGCTCTGTGGTGTAGCCCTGACTGCACCCAGATGTCCTCGGTTTGATTAGCAGCTTAGACACCAAAGAAGCTGGGCATGGAGAGGTGGGAAGGAGTAGCAAACATTGGGTCACCTATTTTGTATGGGAGGATGGTGTTTCTGCTTATGAATGAGCACTCTATGCTGAATGAGGTACTGCTGTAATTGTATGGGAGATAGCCACACTGAATTCAGCATACTAGGGGTAGCAGTTAACAGACATTACATGGGGTAATATGCATGATATCAAGCAGCCTCTCCTTCTAGGGCACAACAAAATCACTGGAGAACTAAGCATATGTGATCCTGGTGAGTTGCTGCTCTCTATTTGTGCCCTTCTCATTTCCAAACCATTAACATCCACTGGGGTTCTAGCTCCAGGGAGCAGTAATCAGAACAAAGTTAGGAGTGACTGAAGCAATGATGAGCAAGTAATTGTTTATTTATTTATTTATTTATTTATTTATTAGCAGTTGTTTAACCAGGATAGTCCATTGGGCCTGAAGAACCCGTTTTCAATGGAGTCCTGGGGAGAAAAGCTCCACATACAGATTACACAAGGTTAATATACAAACATATATTACATAGATTACATGAAGATTACAGAGGTAGCCAGACTAAAATTAAAATGCACACATAAAATGCATGATGACAACAGAGGTAAAACCGACTGGTCAAAATTGTTTCAATCAAAGTAATATATATATATTTTTTTTTTCCAGAAAGGAAAGGTGTTTCTAGATACTAGTAAGGAGTTATATAAGAGAATGAAACAAGAATTTGCTACCTTTTATTATTAATTATCAGCCAGAAAGATGTATAAAGTGGTTAAAAAAGCACTGCTTGAGTCCATGAAGAGCTGCCTCTAGAGTAGTCACCCTAAAGATTATTTAATAAATCACTAGATCTGAGAAAGTCTTCACAAGCAGAAAAGATCTACTTACCTAAATAAACTAGAAAAACAGTGAAGTAACACAATATGGCAGGAAATGAAATGGATATAAAGGAGTTAAATATCAAGGTATGATTAATTAATCAAAGTTAAGAAAAAAAGTCATAAAGGAAATTGCCTAAATCCAGAGAAGGATACAATACCATAATGAGGCCTTGAAAGCCACCAAAGGCATATCAAGCAAAGCAAAGTACTAAGTTGTACCACCAAAATTTTAAGCAACCTCATGACCCCCATGGGAGAATCACTCCCACATAAGATGTTTAAAACTTGAATTAAACTGCACTCAGTCTCAACATTTTTTTGGCTTCCTCCTGCTGACCATTGGCTATAACCGGTTCCTCTCATTATTCACTGGATCTAAAGGACCTGTCATAGCTTCCCTTGCATTCTACCATCTCCCAAATCCAAGGCCAGTAAGAACATCAAGGATATTAATGTAGCATCATACTGCTGCTGGGGAGTCGCACAACCTAACCAAGATGTACTTAGAATTGTGGGAGACAACCCATTTTATATATATGAGAGTGACCCCAAGTTTAAAAGTCTTATAGTGAACAACACCTACATACAAGTACAACTTGATAAGAGGATTGGTAGCAAAAAAAATATGGATTATGCAAATTATGTCCCTACATAATGGAGAGTGATAAAGTCTATTTAGAGAATATTCTAGGATCTGTGGAGTATTTACCAAGTGGGAATTCTTCCACTAAAAGGATTGTTTACTTTGTGAAGTATAGAGAGTGACCAGCATTCTGTGTGGGGAAAAAAGGAGTAACCATTGAGAAAAAGAATGTACAAGATTGTTACGATATTCTTAAAAAGAAACCTATAGGCACTTGCTAAACATTCAGAAGTATGTTTGTCTTTTAAAAAATGTATTTTGGTATACTTGAAAAAAATGGACTTAAATCCACAGAGAGGTGAATGGAAGACAGGCTGATTATAGGGGGTTATTTTAGCAACTGAGACCGAATACTAAATCCACCCCTGAATTAAATAAATCCATCTCTATTAAACCAGTTTTGTAAATGAGGGCAGCTAAATTTTAAAGTAATTAATTGTTTTAGTTGTTTCTGTTTAATGTGTTCATATTTACAATGAAGTTGTATGATATTAATTATTTATATTGTTAGTATTGTTAGTATTTTTTACATATATAATATAAAAATGAAGTAATGTTTCTTTAAGGAGTTGAGATATTAAGCTATGTAGAAATTCATGTTTTATTGTTCTGATAATGTCCTTGCAGAAAGCACTTAACATAATAAATTATTAGAATTTAAGTAAGTTCTCTACTATTTACTTTCAATTTATTTCAACTTATTTCTTATTTTGAAGCGGTTCTTCGATTGGCACATTTCTAAAAACACACTGTTTTTATGGTTTTGTTATTATCCCCTAACCCCCCCCCCTCCATGTGTACTTCTCGGATGTCCAGTTGCAGATGTACAATGGATGGTTGTTGACAATTCTTCCCACCTCTGAGTAACTTAGCCAATATCTCACATCTACTCATGCTACATGTACATTAGCAGAAACATCACAAAATTTTGGATGTGAGAAAGTATTCCCTTATCCATGAGGTTGAATGAAGTCAGACTTGGTATATACCACAGCAAAACAAGAGTGGAAGATGCAAATGGAATTTAATTCTGTTGTCAGCAATGTAGGTGGGCACTGACAGTTTGACAATCTGTCATGTGTTCCTTCTGAGGTATGGTTACAAAAGATTTTGAAATGCAGCATTATGCATTTTGAAAAATGTGTAAGATAAAGTATTGCATTTAACCAGAGAAATACAATAATACAATCTTATAATTATATATTTAATGATTTATATATATATATATATATATATATATATATATATATATATATATATATATATATATGTATATATCTACAGTAAACTCTCAGTTAAGTGGCACCCATGGGGATTGGTAGATGCAGGATAACTGTAGTTTCTAGCTGCTTGGGAGTTCCTATTAAAAATAGGCCTGACTATCACTATACCCTATACTATTTGTTTGGTTTGACTTGTTCTTAAGTTGGGTAGAGAGGGAATTTATTCCTATCTTCCTTTTTAAAATTCTAAAACTCTAAAAATGTAAGGTATGTTTTTACGGGCGGAAAATAGAAAGTGCAACATATGAATATCGTACTGTATATCTTCGATTTTTTTTTCTGTTTGCTTGAGAGTTCTGCTTGCATGAGTTTTGGTTAACTGAGAGTTTACTATATATATATATATATATATATATATATATATATATATATATATATGTATATATATTTTGATCAAACGTCCAAATCCATAACCACCGGACACACTTTAACGAAAGCGTTTTCATCAAAAAAGTTGTTAAAGTGTGTTAATAAAAAAAAAAAAAAAAAAAAAAGCACTACATTAATGTATCTGCAGGGGGGCTTTGCCCCCCCTGCACCTCCCATGTCGGGGTCTGTGCCCCCCACACCACCCCTACTTTAATATTCTCCCTCTGAGACCGCACTACAGTGAGGAAAAGGGAATTTTCCCTTATCCACATCATAGTACAGCCTCGGCAACAGGCATACTTACGCAAAAGTGCTTCTTCTGTGAAAAGCACGTTCGCATAAGTATGCTTGCCCTTAATGGATTTGGAAATTTTGATCTTTCGATCAAATGTCCTAAATCCATAGATATATATATATATATATATATATATATATATATATATATATATATATATATATAAAGATCCACTGGGTATTATTACAATACATATATTTTTCTGTTCTAACTTTTGGAGCTGTAGAGTCATAAAACAATAGTAACAAGTCTTGTCTGTAGAACATGTAATCAATGAGGTAGGAAGCAGTTCTGGAGAAAGCAATAGCTAGCTGGTAACATGCTTTTGAAAAAAATATACAAACATATATATATATATATATATATATATATATATATATATATATATATATATATATATATATATATATATATAGAGAGAGAGAGAGAGAGGGAGCTAGCAGCTGCAAAGGACAGTAAAATCAAGATGAGTGTCTCAGAAGCTGGAAAGGTAAATTACTTGGAGGTGGAATCACTGTATTACGTAGGTGTTCTTCAACTTGAAAAGTAGTTTCACTGAATGGGCAGGATTCACGATGGCTTGCACAGAGTCTAAGAGTCGTGTAAGACTCCATGCAGCCATAGCGATCCAAGAACAGCCCGAAATGCCATGTAAGAAACCAGCTAAAATGTCTCTTACACGGGCAGGGCGTAGATATGCTAATTACCTCACTTGCAGCTGAAAGGCATGCAAATGAGGTAGATTAGCGATCCACGAAGCTGAAACCAACCCGTGTAAGAGTCGTGTTAGGTGCAGAAATGTACTCAGTTGACAACTGAGTGTGTTTCTGCAAATAACACAATGGAGCCATGTCAGCTCCAAATAAAGTGTGCATATGTGTCAGGCAGCATGCCAATGGCCAAATATGTGGCCATTGGCACAGCAACCCGATGCAAACATGAAAAAAAATATTTTTTTTTCGGCGATCAGCGATGTTTAAACGCAGCGCAGCCCCACGCAAACGGGCTGCGCTATATAAAACATAAAAATAAAGGTTTTAAACCCACAAATGTGGGTTTTATGCAATGCATGGATTTACAATGCAGGGACTAGCAGACCGAAAACAACATGGCCACCGTTTAGTGGTTGCTAAGGGGGGAAGCTGAGTGTAAGACACGTAACTAAGCATTAGTAGGCAATCCTATGTAAATGAGTGGTAGGATAGTGAATCTCACTGTCACATAGCAAATGAGCACATTCCGTGTAGTGTAAGAGTTAGATAAGGGGGAGTAACAGAGTAGGAGATAGGTGACATCACAGGGGGGAATGTCAGAAAAAAATCAAGCTCATTGGAGCAAAGTGGTATGTGAAAGATGTCAGTCACACAGCATAGAAAGAGGAGTGTCAACAGATAGGCATGGGAAAGTCAAGAAATGGAAGGTGTACACTGTGGCTAACACCAAAGTTTCTTGCTGTGTGTGCATGTGCGTGTGTGCGTACTGGGAGACGCGAGTAAGACAGAGTGCGCGCGTATAAGCGTGAGTGCGCACGTGTAAGGCAGAGTAAGCATGTAGAAGCCTGTTTAAAGATCTGTAAACCTGTTTGCGCTGGTGTGCACGCGTTTTAACCCAAATAAGCAGATTCTAGTCCGTGTGAGCATGTGTGCGCGCGTGGTAGCCACTGTGAGCGTGTTTTCGCTGGTATGCGTGCTCCTCTCCCTTGAGGAAACAGAGAGGAAAAAGGAAGCAGAAGAAATAGTAGGAAGCTAGCAGGGAATACTGGTAGCGCTAGCAGGTGAAAACAATTAGAAGCAGGCAATTACACAGGCAGAATACTAGCCCAGCCCACCACTTAAAACACTGCAAACAGCATTGCAGTATGTTTCTCTCAAGAGACACTGCAAGACAGGAGTAAGCTATTAGAAGTGAAAACTGAAAAAGCTGCACTCAGACCAAACATGCTAGGGGCTGCCATAGCTGTTATAAGGAGACATAGGAGACTTGCTGAGGGTGGTGACAATGCAACTGCTGCCAGACAACCCACAGTGAGGAGATGGAGAAGAGTGTACAGGCCCAGGGTCACCTACCAGGGGTTACATGAGCTGGAGATAGTGGAGCGCTATAGAGTGGACAGAGACCTCCTGCAGCAAATTGTTGAGCTGTGCAGGCCACGCCTCACACACAGAACCAACAGAGGGGAATCCATCCCAGTGGAAACCAAGGTATGTGTTGGCCTAAGAATACTAGCAACAGGTACCTTCCAGAGACCAACTGGTGATATGATGGGGATCTCACAGGCATCAGCATCCAGGGTACTGCACCAGTTCCTGGATGCAATGTCGGAGATCATGTATATTTCCCCAATTCCCATGAGGCATTGGCCAGCAATATGCGACTCTTCCAGCAAATAGCGGAATACCCTGAGGTAGTGGGTGCAATAGACTGCACGCATATACGCATCAAGGCACCAGCTGGTGAGCGGGGTAGGGCCTACATTAACTGCAAGGGCTTCCCCTACATCAACTGCCAGGTCGTGTGTGATGCCCAGGGCATAATAACGAATGTGTGTGCTGGCTGACCTTGAAGCTACCATGATTCCCATACCTGGCATCTGATGCAGCTGTACCAGACATTTGCCAATGGGGACATCCCACATGGTCACTTAGTGGGGGATGCTGGATATGCACTGGAGCCGTGGTTGATGACACCCATCAGAAACGCACACACACCTGAAAAAGAACGCCATAATGAGGCACACGCACAAACACGAAATGTAATAGAGTGCGTGTTTGGGCTGCTCAAGTCACGGTTCCCGTGCCTGGACACATCTGGTGGAGCCTTGCAGTACTCACCAACTACATGTACCCAAATTGTCATGGTATGTGCTATGCTGCATAATATGATTCTGCAAAAACAGCTGCAGCAGGACCAGCATAGGGGCGGGACAAACAGCCCCCCACCATTGCCAAGGCCATCACAGGCAGAGCGTGACTCAGAGGAGGAACAACCTGAGCCTGCCCCAGTAGGCAGAAGGAGGCATGCCCAGTATGCCCTGGCCTTGTCAAAGAGGCAACGCATAGCACATACACTGGCTCAGTAGGAACCCTGGGAATGATACCCCTTTCTAACTCACTCATATAGTAAAAGGGATGCCTAACATGACACAACCTGCTTTCAAACATGTACAGGGAGTGTAGTATGTGCATCCGACATAGGCAGCCCTGCAGCACCACCTGAGGCATGATTGCCATGTGTTAAGCAATGTAACACCATCTAGTATATGCAAACATGATGACCCTGCCTAACATCTCACCCTCACCAAGCATGATGCCACACTATGAAGACAACAAGATCAAGTACAATAATTGGCTGAAGTATTGCTGTTAGTCAAAGGGGAACAAATGGCTGACAGCCTGGGATGACATGCCGAGCAAGACATGATGCTCCACCTGCTAGGGATGGCACGCACCCAGCACACCTGGCTGTGTGGATACTGGCAAAGGCTGTTGTCACCCCACTGTGCCTTGAATAGGTAAGGCTGGAAACACAAACCCACCACCATAGGTAGCACAAGGGATAACAACCTGGACGTAATGCTACCCAATGCCAGAAGTCTAAACTGCAAGATGCATGCAGACCAAACCCACCTCAGCATGGAGAATGGTAATATCTGTTCTGTAACAGAAACCTGGGTCAAGGCTCAGAAGAGCACCCTAATACTACCAGGTTATGCCTTATACCATGCTTTACAGCCTCAAAACATGGAACAAACTACAATAGGAGTGTGGCTATCAATAATTGTCAAGGATAACCACACCCCCAGGTTGGTACCACAGCAAGAAGCAGCATGGACTATCCATGGGCAAGTAACAGTGGCTCAAACTGTGTCCCAGTTTGCAGCCTGCTACAGACCACCCTCCCAAACCCAGGAACCCCAGGCAGCCTTCCTGAAGACACTGCAGAGTATGAATGTCTCACCAAATACCAAACAAGGCACACACAAATTATGACATAGGTGGTAATCCATTATGTACGGAAGAAGTAATCAGGGACCTAGGGACACAAGTGGACAGTAACCCATCATGTGACACTCACATTGCCAAGGTGGCCAGGAAAACCTGCTATATTGCCCACCTTAACGTGAAAGGATGAACATGTAGATCAAGAGAGGTCACTGTGCCCCCATACTCTTCTCTTATCAGGCCCATACTTGAGAACAATGCCCCATTTTGGATGTACCTTACCTGACACCTGCAGCAGTTAGAAAGACCCCAAACATACCTCACCAAGAGGATAAAGGGTCCAAACATTTGTCATCTGCTGCCTGGCTGAAGAAACCCCAGCCCAATTCACATGCATACTGCCCAGTCAGAGGCGAGGTATGCCTGATGTACAAGGCCATGTCCAATCCAGAATGAATGGACATGCATCACTGCAGAAACTCCAAATCCAGCAGAGACACCACAGTGAGATATCTGAACCTCAACACATAGATAAATAGGATGTGCTGGAGGGACAGATTCATAACCCAGAGGCTCCTTACACTCTGGAACAGAATCCCAGTCCATGATAGGCTGAGATCCACACTCATACTCTACAAGAGAAATCCGGTCAAGTGCATGGGAGATAGTAGGTGTACACTGGGTGCCATCTTTGTGTCACATCTAGTAAAGTAAACCCTAAATGGGCATAATATGCACATTGCAAGGGGTGTCAAAAGCCTCACACAATCTGTCTAGGCTCAAACATGGCCAGGGCAGATAGCCTAGTATGAACTTTTGACGATACAAATTGTGTAGGACACAAAGGATAATCACACAGCTGTCCTAACTGATGGTAGGAACCATGGTGATAATCCACAGATATGCTCTGCATTACTCAAATATCACAAACAATACACCAAACCCACACACATTGCCAACATCCAACCTAACAGATACTTTGCAAACTCCCCACCAGCACCAAACTGCCAAATATCTATCCCAGCAGAGTGCTGGCCCCCTGACATTGCAGATGCTGAGGTAACAGCCAGCATCTACAAAGCAAACCACACAGCATCAATGGTACCAGATGGTGTCCTGGGTTGTGTCCAACAAGTACTGTAAGAAGAATGGAACACCAAATAGCCCTACTACTCACTCTCAGTCTTACCACAGGATATGTACCCAAAGAGCAGTGTGTAGCAACAGTGGTCCCTCACCACAAAGGTGGTGCCTGAATGGATACTGCAAACTATCACCCCTCAACCCTGACTATCTTGGTCGGCAAAGTAATGGAGAGGATGATCATGGACCCCAGGAATAACGAGATTGGGTACCTACAGACATTGGACCCTACCCAGTGTGGCTTTCATAGGGCAGCTCCTGCCCCTTAAACATGTCTGACTCATGTGAAACACGCACCAAGGCCATTGATGTGGGGAATGTGGATCACACAGCCTATCTGGACCTTGCTAAACCCTTCCATACAATACCCCAGTTGTTCAGTACAGATAAGCTCACCAGCCTAACTATAAACCCCTATCCAAGTAGATGGGTTGCAAACCAGCTCAAGGACAGAACTGACCTGGTCAGAAATGCTGCAGCCATGTCAGACTACAAACCAGGTACAACTGGCATCCCTCAAGGCATGGTCCTGGGACCTCTCTTGTATGGTATATATGTTACATAGGTACAGGCCAGTATGGAAGGACTGTGTCTGAACAGGTTTGCAGATGACTACAAACTGTCCACCATATCGGACCCTCCAGCTAACACAAGCATCTTACAAAAGGCACACATAGAAACAGACAAGTGGTGCCACAGCCATGTCAACAAGCAAAATGCAGAATAGTGTATAGTCATCCCCTGTGGAAACACAGTACGTGGCCACAAATTACCACATAGGTGTTAACCCATTAAGTACATCAGGAGCAATAAGAGACCTGGGGACACAAGGTGATAGATATCCTGCATGTGACAACCATGTGTCTGTAGTGGTTACAGAAACATACCATATACCCACCTAATCATGAAGGTAAGCACAGCTAGGTCAGGGGAGGTCATTGTGCCTCTCCAGTCATCCATCAGCAGCCTCACAATTGCGTACAATGGCCCTTGTGGGATGTACCTTAGCAGACACCTGCATCAACTGGAAAGACCCAAAAAATACCCCACCAGGAGGATCTCAAAGCTGTAACAGATGCCATGTGTTGCCTGATTAAACAAACTGCAGCTCCACACAGTGCCATACCACCTGGCTAGAGGTGATCTGTGCCTGATGTATAAAGCCATGACCAAGCTGGAATCAATGGACATTTGGCACCATGTAAAATCTGAATGCTGGTGACCTATGCACATGACAGACCTGAACCCCAGCACTGACATAAACAGGACATGCTGTACTGATTGGTCCATAACCCATAAGCTCACTCCACTCATGACTAAACTCCCAGTACAGGTTATCCAGGGAGTCCCTCATTGACTGTCATCCAGAGGAATCATGATGACTGGATGGGAGATGGTAGGTTTACCCTGGATATCACTTGTATGTCACGGGTAGACAGAGGCACAGCACACTAACCTTGAAATATGTCATGGCAAACACCAGTAAATATGTGTGTTGAAGGACAAACACTCTCTGACTAGCATTACAAATGGCCTAGGGCACATGGCCATTGTTTGTCACTGTCCACACAAGTTGTGGAATACATTAACAATGTTGGACAATCCTGTTCCATGTTGTCCATATCTGAACAAAAAGCAACATGGTCATATCTGCACAACTGGCCCTCAACCAATCTGGTGTGCTCACTATAAATATTACAAGCAGTGATAGGACTGAAACCGATGATACTGTCCACCACATTGAAAGCACTGAACCAGTACACTATACGACAATACACTGTTTGGTCAGTATGAAAGGATGTTGACAACTGTATGCAAACTATCCCATGGCAACCCTGCAGGCACAGCATAATGCCTGTTAGGTTCAGACACAAAGCAGTTGGGCAGTAAGAATACAACCTGATGTCCAACACTCAACTGTACATGTGAAATATAGATTAAGTCCACACACAAACACAAATGTGGTGGACCACAGATCTCAACATATGGAAAGTTCACACTGGGCATGCTCGCACACTTAGATAAATGAGACGTGTCAGTCAAGAAGCCATATAAACTGTGAACTGGGCATGCTCACACACTTAGGCCATGTCACAGTTCAGCAGTTGCACACACATATCTGGCATTTGTATGTGTTAATACAGGAACCTCCCACAATACAGAAATCTGCCCAGTGCACACAGTGAAATTACAACAGAGACATAAGTAAAGTAGTGGATCCCACTCATATGCAAACATCTGCCACAGTACACAAGTTGTTCATAGAGATAGGGAAAGCTATGGCAATAAAGACCCACAAACAGTTTATGAGCAACAGATACTTGTATCTGACAGGTAAACATATGGCTGCAGAGTTCAATACTAGGCTGTTGTTCCTAGGGAATACAGAAGGCTATCCACAGTGTATTTGGTGTCTGCCTCCGCAGTACAGTAGGCCACTGTGCCTCTGCAAAGTTAATGCATATATATGCTCTCCCCCTTACTGATGGATAGTAACAGATGTACATACCTCTTCATAAATAATGATGTCAGCACACTATACATATGTCAGGAGCACAAATGATACCCAGTAATTTGAATAGTGCGCTCAGCTACTGCGTCTCCCACAAGTGTCATAACATAGTTAGGTAGGGGTTTGAATCCTGCAAATGCTCAGTGTATGTGTGAATGGGGGGGGGGGGTAGGGTGTGTGTAATTCTATGTGTAAGAGAAATGTCCCTTTTGGAAACTAGTACAACACACCACATGCTGCATATTCCACTGTCTAAACACTGATGATATCAGCACCCTATAAGTACAGCAGAAGAAAGTAAGCCTCCCAGTAATGCAAATAGCACGCTCTGCTACTGCGTCTCTCTCACAAGTGTCATAACATAGTTAGGTAGGGGTTTGAATGCTGCAAATGCTCAGTGCGTGTGTGAATGTGGGGGGGGGGAATAGGATGTGTGCAATTCTATGTGTAAGAGAAATGTCCCTATTGGCAACTAGTACAACACACCACATGCTGCATATTCCACTGTCTAAACACTGATGATGTCAGCACCCTATAAGTACAGCAGGAGAAAGAAAGCCTCCCAGTAATGCAAATAGCACGCTCTGCTACTGCATCTCTCACAAGTGTCATAACACAGTTAGGTAGGGGTTTGAATCCTACAAATGCCATGTGTGTTTTTGTCACACAGTTTGTCCATGTGTGTGGGGTGTTGTTCCCAATATTGCACGACATAGATTATATCAGTAATGTCAATGCACACATGATGTATGTGTGTGCCACATACACATACGTACCTGTGACCTTCAATAGTTCCCATGTCTGAAGCCTGCCTCTTGTGAATACATGGAATTTGCATTAGACAACTTTATGACTGTGGTTTTCTGTGCAGGGGCTGCATGTGGTATGTGAATATACAGTGTGAGTTGTATATGGTGTCTCATCCTACCAGCGAGGGATACACGTCTGGTCTGGAGCATATAGTCCACATGTTGTTGATGAAGAGGTGCAGCATGTTTTCACCTCTTGTGGGAGTGGTAACAAGTTGTTCCATAGCAATTCAGTGAATAAATGCTAGGAACCTTTCAGCTAAGGTCTTGGAGCTAGAGTAATGCTCACACTCTATGTTTGGGTAGTTGCAGTCCACCCATATAATGGTGTTTGTAGAGACCGTCATATTCCCAGTGTTGTCAGGAAGGCCAAGTGGGTTTCCTGGGTATGGGAGGGTGGTGTGTGCCAAGCTATGAACCTGAAGGCAGTCTAACCCACTGTTAGTTGCACATGGATAGGCTCTGATGCTTTGTGCTGTGCCACCAACCTGGAGGTGTGTGTATCTGTGGTGCCTTTGGATACTTCCCCCCTGTTCTGGTTTGGTGCATGTTTAGGGGACGACAAGCATGGTATGAGGTATAACCTGGCAGTGATGGGGTGCACCTGGAAGCCTTGAACCAGGATTCTGTCACTGCACAGATATTGCTGTTCTCCATGCTAAGGACAGTTTCCAGTGCATGCATCTTGAGGTTTACACTGCTGGCGTTGAGTAGCATTACTATTAGTGTCCTATCCCGTGTGATACCTGTGGAGGTGGCTATGTAATTTGAGCCTTGCATAAAAAGGCACTATGTGTGTAGCAAGAGCCTTTGCCAATATACAATGGCCCATGGGTGACAGGTGTAAGCTGTCCCTAGCAAAGCATCATGGCTTGTCTAGCATGTAATCCCATGCTGACAGGCATTGGATCCCCTTTGAATGACACCAAAACATAAGCCAATTGTAGAAATTGATCAGCCTGTCTACATATTGTGGCAGCATTCCTGGTGAGGGTAAGATGCTACTCAAGGTCAGGGTCATACCAGCCTGTGCCACATGCTCAGAGAGCCCCTCTATGTTCCCTATCATGTAGTCCAGGGAGGTACATCACAGGTCATTCACACTGGCACGGACAATGACTGAGTCATATTTGTACATGCCTTGGAGTGACCTGTATGCTTGTGTTATGTGGTGTTTCATAGTGCCCGACGGGCATCTCACCGTGACCTTCTCCTTGTTCAGCCTGGTGAGCGGGACCTCAGTGTACCTGACGATAGAGGTACCTATTACAACTGTAGCAGGTTGGTTGTTTAGCCTTACGGGCTGTGACTGTTCGGCACACAGGCTTTGTGAACTATGTGTTGCACGTGCTCTGTTCTGGCATAACGTTTGCTTGTGTGTCTGCTTCGGAGGTGTCTGCTGCTCAGGCAGGATGCTATTCTGAGACTCCAAGAATGTTCCTGTGTGTTTATGTGTTTGGATTGCTGTCGTGGTAGGTCTATGTGAGACTGGTACTGTATTCACTGTAGTATCCCACTCCACCTGACAGGTTATGCCAGTACTGAGTTAAGAGAGCTTAGCCCCCAGTTTGGCTATGTGGTTGCATCTCTCACATGTGTTGTAAGTTTATGGGAAGGGGAGAGGGTTGTATGTGTACATGAGGCAGCTGTAACATTGCCACATGACTCACAGATTCACCAACTGGACCAGAGAGGAGATTGATAAGTGACCTTTGCACATGCTACCATAGTATTGTGAGTTCCATAATAATTAGCAACACATAGGGCCAATGGGGAACAAGTACTCAAGGTGAGTATGTGAGGGTGTAGTGCTTCTGATTTGTTAGTGCTGGCATATATAAATGCTTTTGTGAGCAAATGCCAGGTAAGTCATATGCAATGTGTTACAGGCAACTTACATGCAAACAGGACAAACAGTGACGTTCTGTCAAGTGAGACATGGACATCAGTACAGTAAGCAATACAGATGTCACTAGGGATCCACAGAGGTGCTGTAAATCTGCATTGCAGGTGGAATCAGTGTTTCAGGGAAATAACAAGCAAACATGCATACAAACAAAGCTACAGTCAGCAGGCCTGGATCTAGTCTATGCTACAACAAACAAGGTGTACCACTTCCAGTAGGTGACAGTGCCAATATGCAGGCACTGTAAGCCTGTACCCAGAAATTCACAGGTCAGACGGGCAGGGTCCAGCCTCACCTCCCACAAGTGTACAGACCATGCACCTTTGTAATGTAGAATAACTGGCCTGAAACCCAAGTGCTCATACCTGAACTAATACACATTTTGAATAACAGACACTGAGCCATCACTCAGCAGTTCCAAACTTAGTAGGATGTATGCTACCTGTCCTGGCACCACAGTATCCTTGACATTTATGGAGACTCTCCCTCCTGTCATAGTTAGTTCTGTGTTTTGGGGCTGTCAAGCATGGTATGAGGTGTGACCTTGTAGTGATAGGGTGCTCTTGTGAGTCTTGAACCTGCTGTGTATTACTGCACAGATATCAACATCCTCAAACATCCTCATTGCAGAGTCGAGTGTGGACAGCATGCAACTTGCAGTTTACATGTCCATCATTGAGTATCAATACTTACATTTTCTTATTCCATGTGCTACCTATGTAGGTGGCCTTCTGTTGACAGCCTTACCACCAGTATGCAAAGATGTGCAGACATTAGACTATGGTAATTACTATGGGTGTACAAAACAATACAATGACAATCATACTGTTACTGCATCAGGCATGCTGGGAAATACCCACAATGATATCATTACACTGTACTGTTGACAACATGATACTATTACTACACTTCTATGCAGTCACCCTGTGCATCAGCACCATGTTAACCTGTTCCTGCACCAATGTTACAGATTGCAGGAGGTGGCACAGTTTCATCATATGCACAGGGTGTGTACTTGGTATGCCTGAGTCTGCCACTGATACAACCAATTGACATGTATGTGTGTGTGTGTTAGTGAGGGACAGCAGTACAAGATGGGGCAATGTTGATGCAGTGTGTGCGTGTATGCGGTAGCCCAAGGTGTTATCAATTCACATGTGTGTATGCATGCACACAGTTCCACCTCATGGCTGCCATATACAGGTGTTTGTGGACAGCCACAGACTGTACCTGCCAGGTCATACAGATCACTGTTTCTGGCCACGGACATGGTACCTGTGCCTGGCAGGGGTGCTACGGACCGTATCAGGTACTAAGCCAGACTGGGTACTGTCATCAGAAGCAGGTGGTTGGTGACTGGAGACAGGTCCCTGTTGGGACTGTCCAGAGCCACGTGCACGTGGTCTCCTGGGGCGGTCTGATGACAGCACAGACCCAGCATTGCTGGGGCTGCTGCTGGCACTATGGGAGCGGCCACGGGCCTGTTGTCATCCGCGATGACTGCCAGCTGCTGCTGTTGCTGGCATACACCCACATCGATGCCTCAACCGTCCACCATTGCCCTGGCTCATGGACATGTAGTTGTGGAACAGATCTAATGTGTCCCCCCAACGTCTGTCAATGACCTCGGTGAAATTATGGATGGCAGCCGCAACATCACGCATACTGTCATTCATAGCTGTGCGACATGCTCTCAGCTCCCTCAGACCCTGTCTGGTGTACTGTTCCATACGTGACTGTGCCTGCATTACAGCCCGAAACATAGCTGAGGTTGAAAGACCTCTGTGGGCACATCTGACAGGGGCAGTACACCCACGTATGCTCCCACGAGAACCCCTGGACATCTGCCTGTGTGGTACCATGTCAGGACCCTGGCCATGGCTGCTGTGTGGGGATGCATGTGCCACCGATACCACATTACCCTGGTCAATGCCCACAGTATCCTGTCTATCACCTAGGGACATTGGTGACAAAGGATGTATTGGCAGGATGACTGTGCGCATTGATGGGGTCGACAGCTGTGTAGTGTCAATTGGCTGACCAATGACGGACCCTGGCACACCTACCTGTGCCATTACACAGGTACCATCATTATCACTATCCACAGCAGCTGATTCAGGTTCCCTGCTGCACGACACCAGAGCAGCATCAGAACCTGTGGGAGTAAGACAGGAAACACAGTTTACAATATGTACGCAATGTTACCACTGATACACACAGGCACACATGCACACATGCACACATGCACACATGCACACATGCACACATGCACACTCCTCAGTATATGAGATATCAACACACAGACACAAACACACCTGCAATCAAACACATAGCACTACTGTTTGAGCCTGTTATTACTATTAGTATCAAGAGTATTGAAGGTATTGTTATTACACACTCACCAGCATGGATAGGCTGCCTTGCTGTTACACCAGAGGGACCTGCAGAAATGAGACATTTATTGTCAGTGGGCACAACTGTGCCATTGATACTGTGAGTATGATACAGTTCAGTAGTACAACAGTTGACTTTCACAGGTCTACTGCTGATATTGAGAATATCACTCTTGCACAATAATTACCAAGATAACAGCTACAAACTGAGGACAGACCTCACACATGCATAAACTACCAGTGTACAGAACAGTCAACTATACATATGGCATGTTACCTGCACGCTCCGAGTCCTGCTGCTGGGTGGCTCCAGCCTCCATCATTATGCATGTATGCTGCTGCTGTTGTTGCTGGTGGGCTGGAGCCACAACACTTAGGAGTAGTCCCTCCAGTCTGGTGAGGGGGGGGATGTATAGCTGCCCCACCACCTGTGGCAAGCTATTGCCTGTGGATATCCGACGCACGCTGACGGACATTTCTAATTAAATCACTGCAGTGAAGGCGTACCTGCTCATATGTCCGGTTATGTGTGCCTATGTCATTTACCCAACAGACCAGGTCTTGCCACAGTGCAGCCCTCTCCTGCTGGTTCTGGCTGGTGCAGGAAAAGAGTATTGTGAAATCCCGCACCAGGCTCTGGTGTATCTTCTCATCCTCCGCAGCGGAGTAGGTAAGGTTTCGCTGGTGAACCATAGCCCTGAAAAGGAAAAGAAAAATATGTCAGCAATATATGTCAGCAAAATATGGCACACATAATACACATAATACTCGACTGTAGTGATATAACTTAACTCCCATATATAGCATCTGTCTGTCTATTGGGGGATACACATGTAAATGACCAGATATCAGTGCTCAGCCGACAACTGTGCAACAGTACCTGGCACACTCCATATGACAGACTAGTATACTCCAGCAGTCAGTGCACTGATTCAGGTCCAATGCACAACCTCACACTGGGGGTTTATATCAAGGTACTGTATGGGGAACATTATCAACCCATGCACTGCATGCAATGCATGTTACATATTTCATTGGTAATGCACACTACTCTTACTTGCCATAACCCTACCTACACCGCAGTCACATACAGGGTAACACAGCACAACATATAGCAATGTAGTATGTTTGGATCACAATACCTCACACATCTGTCTCTGGCCTCACACCAAGGACACACACTACCATGACAGACAGACAGTCATGGTGAGCAATCACACCATTACATAACATGCACCCAGTCACTGGCACACTCATTCCACCTTACATAGTTGGTTTGCAATGGGTTCGTGGGTGTGCATTGTGTCTTAGGTAGGTAGTATGCTATTGGCCCTGGACCTACAGCAGCATACTGTTATGCTACCCTGCCCCTTGTGACACATGTGATGTGATCGTACCTGCTCCTGTCAAACAGTTACACAGGGTGACTCATATGGCATATTACCTATTTGCATAACATTCAGCAGGGCTATGTCTGACATCTACTCATGAAGAGCCTTGCTTCTTAATGCTGTGTGGTTTACTCCAGGGTATGTCTTATCTGTGGGTAGGAACCTCTACCTCCACCATGTGCTCTTTACTGCGGTGACAAGGACGACAGACATAGGTCATTTAGGTTGTGGATGTTGTGAGGTATTACCATGGTTGTTGGACAACTGTCATGGGTGTGACCTAACTATGTATATCCAGCAGTGGTAACCTCTATATAGGTAGTATGGGTGCGCTCTGTGGTCTTGTCAGTCTCTCTGCATAGGTAATGTGTTTGAGTGCATTGTCACAGTTTCTTACATATGACTGTGTCCTTCTCCATATCTGTAGCTGTCATGGGAGGTACATACCATGTAAGACATTGTGGGGTGTAGAGGGGTACAGTGACCTACATGTCCATAGCTGACACATCATGTCTGCTGACACATACCATGTACAGGTATTACAGGACTAGTGTGCCACCGTGAAAATCAATGGGGAGCCTATTGTACACTTGTTGCCCCTGTTCCCCCCGACACATGCAGTGGTGGGCAGGCAAGCACATATGTGGTGGTTACTAGTGTAAGTGTTTTGGAATGGGGTATGGTACTCCAGTATCCACACTGGTGTTCACTCCATGCCTTTGTCACCAGGCACCTGTTGCAATACATCTGCACACATGTGCCTCACTCAGTATATATATATATATATATATATATATATATATATATATATATATATGTATATATATACATATATATATAGATATATATATATATATATATATATATATATGTGTGTGTATATATATATATATATATATATATATATATATATATAGATATATAGATATATAGATATATAGATATATATAGATATGGAGAGAGAGGGGGGAGAGAGAGAGGGGGTGGGACAGAGAGAGAGATAGTCATATACAGACATATCTGTAGACAGTCAGATCTGTCTGTATATGTATATGTATCTACATATATCTATATATGTATGTGTGTATTACATATATATGTATGTACATATTCTATCTATATATGTCTATGTATTTCTACATCCCTCTCTATCTATGTATACATATATGCATATTTTATATATATATATATATATATATATATATATATATATGTATATGGATTCACTTCATAACATTGAAATATCAAAATACTGAAACTCAAAATACTGAAAACACATATTATGCGTAACCTCAGCTTAAACAACATAAATCATAACAATTTCTACCAAATATATGCAGGGGGGCAAGCCCACCTGCACACCCCATGTGGGGGGCTGCGCCCCCCACACCCTCTGCTAATTAAATATGTCAACTCCAAGATTGCACATAGTGCCCCCCTGCATATATTTGGTAGAAATTGTTATGATTTATGTTGTTTAAGCTGAGTTTACACATAATATGTCTTTTCAGTATTTTGAGTTTCAGTATTTTGAGTATTCAGTATTTTGAGCTTTCAGTATTTTGGTCTTCAGTATTATGAAGTTTTGTCATTTTCAGTATTTTGAAGTTTCAGTGTTATGAAGTGAATCCATATATATATATATATATATATATATATATATATATATATATATATATATATACACACACATATATCGATATACATACGTATACATATGATGGATAGATATATAAACCTTTTTATTTACACATATGTATACACATACTAACGTACTGATAAACATCCATTACTGTACAACCTACATTGTACATTGCACTACAACCTACATTGAAATGTGCACATAGTTACCTTCACATACATATGGATGTACAGCCTTCAGTGACAGTTGCAGTATGTCCCCTGCCCTATGCACATCTTCATATACATAGATACAGACCAATAACACATATGGAGGGTTCACAGTATGTAGACTATTATATTATTACTTTACATTACCTGTGTTTGTTACAGCTGTTTGCATTGGCTTTGTGATGGTTGGCCTGCTGCTGCTTCACTTGCCAGCTTCAGTTTGGCTTGGCAGTGTCAGGTTGTGATGACAACTTGTTTGTTTTATTGTTTTAAATTTTCTTTCTTTCCTTTCTCTTTCTCTTTCTCTCTCTCTTTCTCTCTGTCTCTACCTCCAGAGGGTGCAATGAAAGTATTGCATGTGTGGACTGGGAGTACAGGATGTTTTTGTAGGTATCTGCCCATGTCCATGTGATGGCCTCTGCACCAATTGTTAGCCAGCATTTACTAATTGCATGCAGCCTGTTGTGTAGTGATTGCAGTTCTCACTGTGATTTCAGGACAGTGCTATAAAAAGGTATGTTAGGTAGGCATAGCCCTTTCAGATTATCAGGGTGGGGACCATGCTGGTATGCTGTGGACACTGTTCTGTGAGGGTAACGGTTGGTATGTCCCTCATATTTCAGGCTGTGTTGTAGACACTGCAATGCATGTTGTACTGTAACCTGAGTATTTCTTCCTCCAGTTTCCTCTTCTCAGTGTGTATGTAAACTGACACCTAAGACTAGTAATACTGTGTATATGGGTGTGTGTGCTTTCCTGTGGGACTTGTGGTGTTACTAGTATATAGCAGTGGCTCTTGCAATTTGTTGCTATGGCTTCAGTATTTGCCCTTTACATTCACTCCTTGCATGCCTGCTAGGTGTCTTTACTGTAATGTGTTGCTATGGCTTTCCTATTTTCCATTTACATACACACCTTGTAATGCTTGCTATATCTGTTTGAGCAGCAATTCCCTATGTGTTTGTTGTGGTAGGGTGGTACTGCATGCAGTGTGGTCTGGCCATGGTGTGGGCCTTGACACCTAGAAGGGTATTTGATTATGCTGCTGAGCAGGCCTCAGATACTCTCAGGTGCATCTTTTATCAGCCTCATGGAATGGTACATATCAGTGGGATACACCCATGAAATTTTCTGATATTCTGCAGTTGTGACTGTGGGTTATTTTGAGCATATGTATTACTACACCATTTGTGACGTGCAAGTGGTGCATACTTTCAGTAATTCATAGTTACCATTGCATGTGTTGTAAAACCTTTCTGCCTACTGTTAGTACATTTCACAGGGAGTCAGTGGGATACAGTTAACATTTGTTTTCAAATCAGGGACATCCCTGTAACTCAGTCACAGTTGCTATGTCTGGGCTCTTAACTATTCAAATATGGCAGTGTTTATCCTGCTCTGAGTATGTGTGTGGCTTGCAAGGTGCTACTGTGACATTACTGCCTACTAGCTACCAACTAGCATGGCTGTTTCTCTTCACACACTAATATTTTACAAATCCACTAGATTTGATAGTAAATATATATGACATGCTTTGTGTACTAGACTTCCTATATTCCCTTTACATTCATTCCTACTATTTCATGATATATTTCTTTCAGCACAATGTTCTTGTATAGCAGTCATGGCTTAGTGGTAAGTCATGCAGACTACTGTTTCCAAGGTCCTGGGTTCGGAACTGACAGTGGGATTTTATTTTACTTCTGACCAGACTACAGGCCTTGTCATTCAGAGTGACTAAGGCACATTTAAGCAGTTGTAAGCAGGGTAGCGTTGGTTTGCGCGGAGCTCACGCATGCGCACTGGCATTTAGCTTCATGCACACATGCGTAGCTAAGCGCACACAAGCGCATACCCACTTACAACTACTTAAAAGTGCTTACTCTTGCGCACACCTTGAAAGAAATGAAAATGGGGAGACAGGAAAGTGGTGAAAAAGGGGTCACAAAGAGGGTAGGACAGTAGGGAAACAAGCTCAGGATTTGCAGTAAGGGTGTAGGAAAGGCCCATAGCTGCACATTTCTTTATCAGCAACAGCTGTGCATACATATGTAATTTGGTGTGAAATTTGAAACCTTCCACCCCTGAGAGAGGGGTGAGGACAACAATATTTTTTGTACAGCCAATTGTAATTGCCAGTTCACATGTCCAGCAGACATGTCTGCGAAATGGGCAGCAATGTATGGGGCGTAAATTTTTTGCGGGAACAGCGTGCCCTTTTTTTTTTTTTTTCAGGTGAGAGTGGAATGTCAGGTACGGGAAGTAGGTATAGTTGGGGAGGTAGGCAGGGAAGGTTAACAGACAAGACAAACAAGACATATACAGGGGTGGTGTATGACACATGTGGGGGGGAAACACAACTGACGGGGACGGATGTTTGGATATCTTGAGCCCATCAGCCCACAGATGGCAACAGTGGAACTGAGATCCCCACCCACGGGCAGTTGCCACTGTGCCTTCACTGCCCAGGACGGGGCTGTGCTGGGGGCTGTGTAGGATGGGCAGCAGGCACGCCCGTGAGTTGTGCCACCCGTGCCTCAAGCTGGTGTAGAGGCTCAAGCACAGAATGCCTGATCTCCCTACGCACCACAGTCCGGACACTACGGAGGGTGAGTGGAGTGTCTCCTCTGGCCACGCTTGCAGTGGGGGGATGAGCCACATCCCCTGCAGTGCTTCCACCCGAAGGTGGCACAGGGCCACTGGAGGAGGGTCCGGTCTGGGCACTAGTGCCAGGTGCACTCGCCAGCTGAGGTGGGAGAGGTGGGTCTGCTGGAACCCGCCTTCCCTGTCATCCTATGTTTTGCAATATTTTATGACATTTTGGGTTAGTAACAAACAATACCATTCACAATTAGTTGTAACAGCATGCATTAGTATTCCCATTAACCAAACACCCATAAATTCAAGACATTGAACAGCAAGCATAACACATGCATAATTTGAACAACAGTACACAATCCAACAGCATGCAGGGTTGATTGATGGCAACAGGCCATCAGGTTTGGATGTATGAACAGGGCACATGCATCAACATACATGCAAATATGTATGAACCAACAGGACAAATGTCCAGGGGAATTAATTGTGAATACACATACCCATTTCATGTGGAATGGATTATTTGTGGTTATAGGGTAGGGTGAAGAAATATTTCATTAACAACTTCAAATACCTATACATATGCTGTACATTTCTACTAGCTGCAAATATATACACCCTACAGGTCTGACTACAGTTTTCTATGTGTAAACTTAGGCATGTTGGTGATGGGAATGTTACTGCTACATTAATATACATTGCATTTTTATTCATGCACGTTCATATCTGGCTCTGTTCAGCTACACCATCCTGCTACATTTGATTTATATGGCTCTAGACAACTGTGGATGTTTGGTATTTCATACAACCATACTATCTGCATATTGCAAAGGTACAGCAACATATCCAAATTGTGGGACAGACATTCCAGCTTTAGTACTTTATTGCACACATTTCACTCTTTGGTTGTGCCTGTCACATTCATTTCATTCTCTACTGACTGCAGTATACTTTATTCAGGAGTTATTACAACTTTCTTAGCAGATTCATACCTCTTTCTCACACTCTCACTTGTTTTATTTTTACAATTCAGGATGGTACTTAATTCTAGGCTTTATTGCCATGTTTTACTTGGTTACAACAATCCTTTCCAACAGTCTCACTTGTGTCATGTTTCAGATTTTAAACGGGGATATATTTCACACATGTGTTGTACTCAGCATGTGTAGCTGTAATTTACAGCCTGCTGCAGGTTATGTACTATTACATTACAGGTGGAACATCTTTATTTCAGACTTGTTTCATTTTTATTTTTGGATTACAGGCTGCATCACACTTATGTAATCACACAGTACTAGCAGAATCTCTCTTACACTGTTACTTGAACTTTTTATTAATAAGTGACTACACTGCACTCGTTTGCAAGCTGTCATACTTATATTTTTTAACAGTTACAGGGAGAGAATTACTAACCTGCCTGGTGGCGCAACCACACAAGCCTATCAGCATAGGCTTGACGATTCGCAGAACGGACACCTGCAGCTGTAATATAAATGAAGTAATATTGGAATACACATCTCCATAATATCAGCTAGGTTCATTTCTTACATAAATAATTACATGTAACTTACTCAGTAGTGGGGCATTGGGCATTTGCTGGGCCTCCTGGATCCAACGGTTCAGCTGGTCCTGCTTCCGTCTCTTCAGATTTGCATGGTGGTGATGAACCTGTTCACCAGTCCTTGGTATTCCTGTGGCACTGGTGAGATCATGTGCCAACCGGTCCCACGCCTCAGCCTTGTATGCTCCCCACAGTACCTGGCTCTGCATGAGTTGGGCCTCATGATCATGGACGAGGAGCCAAACCATATATTTGGACTCCTCAATGCCCCACCTCTGTGCTCGGAAGCAACTACCCTCTCCTACACCTGCCATCCTGACTGCAAATGGGTTCCACAATCAGTTATGCTGTGTATTCCCGCCTATGGGGCTTATACATGCCGTTTTTCCCACACTTATCTGTGATTGGCCATTTTGGAAATGTATCAGCTTCACAAAACCTGCTTTGTCATGCTTCTCTTTCCATTCATTCCTATATATATGCTAATACTGCATTTCTAAGAGCAACTGTCACGGCTTAGTGATTCAGTACTTTGACTATGGTGCATGGTATCCTGAGTTCGAGCCTGGCCATTGCTTTTTTTATTTTATGACTGTCTACACAGGCTAGGAGGTGTGTCTTTGTAAAGGCAGTTTTGATACAGCTTGCTCAACGTTGCCAGCCGGTTAGCTTGTTGGCATGGTGCGCAGCTCCGCGCAAATGGGTTACGCTGGTTTACGCGTCATTTGGCTGTCAGCACGCATATTACGCTCAGCTCAGCTATGGGCACACAGTTTCAGCGTGTTAAAATGCTGCTCAACCCCGGCCACTCATTTTACACCTGTTAAACCACTGCTCACCTACGGGCAGATATACTCAGCTTGTTAGAGCGTAGCTCAGCTATAGGCACTTCTGACATTTTTTTTTTTTATTATCTCACATTTCTTCAAAATACATGGCCCATTTCATTACATTTTACATAAAATATAATTATATATATGTACATATATGTCAGGGAATTGTTTCATGCTTATTTCACTAGAAATAAAAACTGATGTTGTTGGAGCTCGAACCGTGACTGCCTCCTCTTCAGACAATGTCTCTACCAGTATGCTATTGCTTCTTGGCTTACTTTGCATATTTAGATCTTATATGCTTTTCCACTGACTGCTAACTGTGGCTAAGCGACAGGCACGCCCGCGCAAACAAGTGCAATTATGGGCAAACATCTTTAAAACTTATAAAAAAAATTTTTACATTTTATGTTTATAGTCTGTGGGTGCATGTGTTGTGTTGTGTTTGTTGACATTTACGCGGACTCTCTTGTGGGGGTATAATTTCGGGACTGTTACTCTTCTGGGGGTGTGTCCGTTTGCAGGACTCGCCCTGCGGACACGCCCCCTACTTTCTTACATGGACCGTGTTAGCCTTGGGTGTGAGTCAGCATGCCCTCATGAATATGCATGGCATGCTGATGTCACACCATTTAACTGCGGCCTTTGTGTAAGACTTGTAACTCTTACACGGGGGCTTCGTGAATCCTGCCCAATGACTTTAATCTTTTTTTTTTCCAGATTTGTGTGCATGACCTACAAACTATTAATTTTGTTGCGACACTCATCTGCTTCTCTTCCAAGACATAATAAGAGCTTGCAAACTTCTTAATAAAATATAGAAGCAATTCAAAACCATATTTCTTTTTCTGTTGATGTAAAACACAAAAGTATAGTTAGCTTATTTGTAATATAACCTGTACACAGCATGTTAGTGGTTAATTATAGGACTGGTGTCTATCTTACTCTGACATACTACACTATGTTTTTCTTTACTATACAGTAAGTACTATAAGGGTACATATACAGGACACTGACAAGAAAACAGTAATATCCGACAGGATGGGAGTTTACTGAGAAAACAAATGATATATGATTAATTACAGTGTAAGGGTGCATATCTGTATACCTGTATATGCCAATGCACTGATATATATGTATATACACACATGCTCACTTGCATTTCTCTTATATCTATCTATCTATATATACATGTGTGTATGTATATTTTCACATATGTCTCTGTTTACTGTGTGTGTGCATGTGTGTGTGTGTGTGTGTGTGTGTGTGTGTGTGTGTGTGTGTGTGTGTGTGTGTGTGTGTGTTTTTTTTTTTTACTAACTGGTTTGTCTGTGTGACATTTGTACTCCTAGGATTGGATGTAATTTGGGAAAATTTGCAGATACCTCAGTTGTTATGGACATCAGCTGGTGTAAAGTCCCAAACAGTCCACTTAAGCTGTGCTGATGAGGGCATAAGAAGGCCGAAACATGCATGTCAACAACTAGTGGGGTATGGCTCTATTGGCCTGAATGTATCCTGTCCATAAACATTTAAAAAGAAAAAGTAAAATGTCATGGATGATGAGAAGCCATGTAAATGAAACACTTGATGTCCTTAGGGGTCATTTGCATATATCACATGGACCTATATTACAGGGGGTTTAAAGTATCACACAGTGAAAACTGTAGCTTGGCTAGTTTTTTTTTTTTTTTTTTTTTTTTGTAGTTTTTACTAACTAGTTTGCCTCTGTGACCTTTTTATTCCTTGGACTGGATGTTAGTTGGGAGGATATTTTGCAGGCACCTTAACTGTTATGGACATCACCTGGTGTAAAGACCCTGTCTTTCTCAAGTATATCCAAACACCACTCTATTTATGCTCTGCTGACAAGGTCATCAGAAGGTTAAAACATGCACATCCCCAACTAGTGGGGTTTGGCTTTGTTGGCTAGAATGTATCCATAAAGATTTAAAAAGAAAAAGTAAAAAGTCATGATCATTTAGAAGCCATATAGCTGAAACACTTGATGTGCTTAAGGGATCATCTGCATATATACCATGGATCTCTATTACATGAGGTTTAATATATCACACATTGAAAACTCTAGCTTGGCTGTATTTTTTTGTAGTTGATATATATATATATATATATATATATATATATATATATATATATATATATATATATATATATATATGAGAATATAAAGTTGGGGGGGAACAGGCCCTCACACTGGGGGGCATAGCCCCCCACATTTTTCAACTAGTTTTTACTGATTTTACATGTGTCAATGTATTTTTAATGGATACACAAGTATATAACAGTGAATAGACTGTAATTATGTGGAGGGCTGTGCCCTCCACACTCCCCCCCTAACTTTATATTCTCACTCCAGGGTCGCACTGCAGTGGGGCAAGGGCTATATTTCATTTTCGACTAAATGGAATTCGATCCAATGGGTTTTCAGTGAAATGCATTTTTGGTGAAGTGAGCTGCCTGAAATAATTTCGAACAAAAGCAGTATACTCATATAGATATATATGGGTAAGAGAGACAGAGAGAGATGCATATTTGTATTTATGTACACATAGAAAAAATATGTGGATATTTCTGTTATATGTATATGTCTGTATATGTATATGTAATGAAATTTGCATATGCTTACTGACAATGTGTTGGTCTATGTTTATATGTCTCTCTTACAATGTACAGATGTTTGCATATGTGTGTACATACACAATGGTATTCTTCTCTCTGTCTCTCTCTCTCTCTCTCTCTCTCTGTGTATAACACCCTTCTAACCTGTCAATATACTAAAACAGTAATTCCCATAATGAGTCCACATTGTTCTGATAGTATCTAAGCTAGTGCTTTCTTTAATATAATTTAGTAGTTTACTCCAGGTATCAGAGCCATTTAGTACATCTCCTATTGCTATATAGTTTCCTACATAGGTTGTGTAATGATTGTCTGCTACTCACTGCTAACCCCAAACATTCCCAGAGGTAGTTGTCTCTAAGTGCCAACCAGTGTGCTATTTCCCACTTACTCATGCTTGTTTTTTTATAAGGTTCCCATTTTATTATTACATAGCACAGCTAAGGTCTAATGTAACTTACAAACAACACCTTTTTCAAGTCATATGCATACAGACTATTGAACATCTCAGGAGATAAAGCTAGATCTGAAAGTTACAACTTAAACAAGTATAAGCCTATGGTCCTGTAGGACACCCTGACTGTAACCTAGAATTTCACCTGTCCAATTGCTGTATGATACTTTCCATGCCCTGCTTGTAAACTATGTAGCTATCCGTCTTATTAAGATCACGTCGGAACCTATTTTTTTCTAATTTACAGAAGAGTATTTTGTGTATGACCCTATCTAAGGCAGAAGTTAAGTCTATTTAAATTACATCACAGCACAATTTTTAATTGTAGCTGTTATTCTATTATTATAGAGCATTATGTTATATACAGATGGCAAGAGATCTATTTTCAACAGATGTGTGTTGCTATATGATTTCAAATTCCAACATTTCTTGTTCTGACAATAATTTATCCAACATAACTGTTTTCAATTATTTTCCACAACAAGAAAGTAAATGTATTTATTGATTTGCATTTGGTTACAGGGAAGTTATGAGTGCATCATGCAAGACCCCTTTTCAGCTGAGGCCCATAGAATAAAGCATAAAAACATATTTAGTGAGAGAAATACATACAAAGCGACTATAGCACATCCTTTGTGAGTAAAACAACATTTGAAAAATAGTGATTACAGATTCAGCATAGACTAGGTACCTAGGTGAAATGACAAGCATCAGTTATCAAAATAGGAAAAGAAATAAAAAGGGGGTCTGCACTAGAGGAAGTAGGGAACATAGTTGTAGATAAGCAAGAAGAAGAAGAGTAAAAGATCTAAATGATGAGAGAGAGACACACATATTAAAACGTGTAAAAATCTAAATAACTGAGTGCAAAAGTGGGTGAGGGAGGATTGCATTATTAATCTACATAATCAATGTTACAGAAAAGAAAAGATTAGGGAGGCATATCAACAGTTATGAAAAGGGTCAAATTCTACAGTTACTGATGAGAGGAGTAACTCTGTAGTTTGATACAAGGCCGTAGTACAGAGATTAACCAGGAAAGGGAGAGCAGGAGCAGACTTTACAGTTAAGAATATGAGTCTGGAGATATTTAGGTTCATAGGTGCATTCTAGGCTAATGGCCCTGGAGCCTTTACAAGCCTAGCCCATAGGATTACCTTGGCATCGTGCCACCCGACATTAGTTCCCAGTGCCTCTGTCGAGTAGAGCCTTTGAAGTGATCCCCGGGGTGAATTTTCTATTTCCCATCCACTCATCAAGATTTCTCTTGAAGAGGGCCAATGAGGTGCTCTGTTTGACATGTAGGGGAAGTCAATTCCAGAGCATGGGCAGTCTCTGTGTTATGAACCTGTCCCTCCAGCAAATTCTGTTGATTGTGGTAATGAGGTTGAGGTCTCTGGAGGGTGTGGTGCGGAGGGACTGGGATATCTTTAGATGTAGTATTTCTAACAGAGCTGGGACAGACATGGCTTTGTAAGTCAAGCAGAGATCGGCGATATAAGACAGAATAGTTGGAGTTTTTTGAGTCTGTCCATATAGGACAAGTGTTTAAGGCCTGTGATCCTCTTTGTGAGGTACTTTTGCGGCCTCTCCAGTTGTTGCAGGTGTCTAGTGAAGTACATGCAAAATGGGGCATTTTACTCGAGGATTGGCCTAATGAGGGAAAAGTAGAGGGAGACAATGACCTCTTTCTTCCTGGATGCAAAACCCTTGTAATGAGATGTGCTACATAGAAGGACTTTTTGACCACAGTGGCAATGTGGTGGTCAAAAGACAAGTTGCTGTCAACCTGTGTTCCCAGATCTCTCATAATGCCTTCTGTGTTCAGTGGACTACCATCAATGTGGTAATTCATGGGAACTGTTTTTTTCCCCAAAGGGGATGACAACACATTTTTTTGGCATTGAGCTTAAGGCCATGGTTCTGGCACTAGTCGTTGGTCTCAGTAAGACCTTTCTGTAGGATGTCAGCATCACTTGGGGAGTTAATAGCTCCCAAATGTAATCTTAAATTGTTTTGATTTTAAGATTGCCTGATGGCAACTGGCAAATGGTTCCAGAGTTTGGCCATATGACATGTGAACAAGGCTTCACCTTGTGCGTTTGAGGCCTTGTCCTGGTAGGCAAGAAATTTGCCTTTAGAGTGGAGTTCACTTGTGAGACAGTACAGCTTCATTAGTAAGATTAAGGGAGGACATTTGAATGGCTGGTGCAGATTACAGTGGGCAGCTCTCAGCTGGGTGTATTGAAGATAGATGGAAAATTTCATCCAGCTGTTTTTATGTAAAGCAATGCAGTTGTGAGTTCTGCTATGGAGATTAGAGGCACATTTTGCTATTTTGTTATAGCACTGCTCTAGTCTTTGTTGTTGAGTAGTGTAATGGTTAATGTAGATTGGGGTAGCACAGCAGAAGGTGGTAAGGATTAGCTGTAGTCTTATGTGATTATTCTGCAAAATGACTTTTGTTAGGTTTAAATTCTCTAAGTCTTTTGGGTTTCTCGTACTATGGTGGGAATGGACCCTATACCTAAGTCAAAATATTATTATTTATTTATTATAATTTATTTACTTAACTTGACCGGGAAAGTCCAACTAGATCAGAGTCTATTTTCAGTGGAGGCCTGGGGAGAAGTGCTCCATGCACATGTCTTTGGAATGTGGGAGGAAACCAGTGTACCTGGAGGAAACACACGTGAATGCAGGGGTATATGCCGACTCCATACAGAAGGCAACCCAGCAGAGAATTGAACTGAACCTCTCGCTGTGAGGCAACAGTGTTAACCACTGCACCACTGTGCTGCCCAAGATTCAAGTTTATGAAATTAGTATTGTTTCAATCTTTGTTCTTAACCAAAAGTCCTCTTGGCAACACCCACAATGTGCCCAGAATTGACTCCTTCTGTAATTTATATTGAGTTACGTTTATCAGTAGCATATCTAAATATGACTGTAAATTATTTTTTTATAAGACCCGTTGCTCCTCGAACTACTGGAACTGTCTGGGTATCCTTCCTCCACAGTTCCCTCATTTCTGCCTGCAACTCCTGGTATTTTATGACTTTGTGTCTCTCTGTACATAAGACACTATAATCATTAGGTGTAGCAATTTCAATGATCAGTCCTATGTTTGTTTTCTTTTCATAGACTATTATGTCTGTTTTTCTCACATCTGTTTTCTGAACTGTGGTACCTCTACCTCCTATATCCAATCTCTAATCCAAAAACTTAAACCTACCACCCCATCTGCAGACAAGCTTCCTGCAGAATTCCTGCAAATAGCAGCAAAAGCCATTGCTTACCCAGTCTCTATCCTAATAAATAGATCTATAAAAGAAGGTATTTTCCCTGCAATCTGGAAGATATCCCACATCATTCCCCTACACAAAGGAGGCAAGTCTAATGACTTCTCTAACTTTCGTCCCATAGCACTTCTATCTCCCTTAGCCAAAATTATGGAAAAATGTATACACAAACAACTACTTAACCATCTCCTCCATAATAACCTACTTGCTAACACTCAACATGGATTTAGACCTTCCCACAGTACTACCACAGCTTTACTCTCCTTTACCAACACCGTGAACTATAACCGTAACAATAATAAACTTACATCTTCTCTATTCATAGACCTATCAAAAGCCTTTGACATGGTTAATCATATACTTCTTCTGCACACACTAAAATCTCTTGCACTGGATCCCTCTTCCTTAACCTTGTTTACTTCTTATCTAGAAAACCGTCACCAGACAGTACTCAGGAAAAATTCGCTATCTGCTCTCCTTCCTATCTCTTTAGGAGTACCTCAAGGGTCTATCCTAGGCCCACTTCTATTTTCTATCTTTATTAATGACCTCCAATCAGCTATCCCTAACACTACCTGCATATAATATGCAGATGATTCCACTATAATTTGCACTGCTTCCTCTCAAACAGAACTCCAGTCTCTTACACAAAAAGCCTTTTCAACTGTTGAACAGTGGTTCTCTGACCACTGTCTACTCCTTAACCCTAAGAAAACCAAATTGTTACTATTTTCACCTACCCGTAAATCTACTTCTATAAACTTTTCTATTACTTCCACTGATAACACTCAAATTTCTCCTGATTCTTCAACAAAACTTCTAGGTGTTACTATTGACAATAATCTTAACTATGATTGTCACATCAACAACACAATAAAAGCAGTTAATAAAAAGATTGGATCCCTGTACAGAATCAAACCCTTCTTTACACCTGAAGCCCGGACCATCTTAGCCTAATCACACCTTATCTTTACCCTTCTATATGCTTCCCCTATTTTCACTAATCTCTCTAAAAGTAACCTTAAGAAACTTGCTACATCTTACCATAATATTGCTCGATTTGCCACAGGATCTCAGTTTAGAACTCACCACTGTCTAAACTTAAAACAACTACACTGGCTTGAACTTCCTAACAAGCTCATTTATCAACAACTCTTAATAGCTCACAAAATTCTATATCAACCATCTAAAACACCAGTTCTCAGTAATCTCTTGACTCCCTATAACAACCTAAAGCAACTACGTTCTTCAGACAAACTACTAGTTAATAGTACCAAAACTATTAATTCTGCAGGTAATTGCCTTTTTTCCAACTCAGTTGGCAAAATATGGAACAACCTTCCATCAAATATCTCCTCTTTGGCCACTCTTCCACTCTTTAAGAAACAACTGCAAACACATCTTAATAAATTCTGGCTTTGCTCTTGTACCAACCCTGACTAACCTACCTTCTTCATTTCCTCTACCACAATTCTTCCTTCTCTGCTATGATATCCTGAGTGACTTCCTCTGACATAATATCTTTGTAGATATAACTGATCTCATATATGTTGTATTTAAAAAAAAAAAAAAATTATATTGTCTACCATTTTTTCAAACAATGTATTGATACACTGTATGACTAAATACTATCAAATTTCGTATTGAAAGTCGTTAACCATTTACTTGAATATTTTCTTGTTTTGGATATTTTTTACTCTTAGATGTGTATTACCTATACTAAAATCTTCTTATCCTTTATGCTTACTGCTTTTGTTTTATGTGTATTTGTATTCTCTAATCTTGTTTTAACCAAAGGAGCTTTTCTCCCCGGGCCTCCACTGAAAATGGACATTGATCCAGCTGGACTAGCCCGGTCAACAAATGTAAAATAAATAAATAAAGCTGCTGGTAATGGGTGATCCCATGTGATATAAACCTTCTCATTCTCTATAATGCTTTGAGGCTCATGTTTCCAATGCTTCTCAGCTACTTCAGTATTGTAATGTTTGCACAATCCCCAGTGCAACAGTCTTGCACACTTTTATACCTTTCATTATACAGGCCCTCTGCCATTAGTGTATCACACCCAGCAACAAGATGTGTGACTGTTTCCAGTTCTATTTTACAGAACCTGCATTTGCCTGTTTCTCCTACATGTTCAATGGACTTTGTAAACCAACTTGTTTGTAATCCACTAACCTGGGCTGTCAATATTAACTTTTCAATTTTTGGTTTAAATGCTCCTCTCCTTAACCATTCCTGATTGATATGAGGTTGTTCCATAAGTTTTCTGTACTTGCTACAATATTTATGCCTTTTCACATTTCATGCCTTCTCATCTGATCCTTCTCCTTATATTCTTTCTTTTGTTTTTGGCGCATTCATTTGCTGCCTGATTTTTGTCTAATTCTGGTTTGATTTCCAGGTGTATAAGGCACTTAGCTATTGATGAATTTCTTTTATGACATTGCACATATGGAGGTCTAATTTTAATTTATTGTCTAGGATAAGTCCAAGGATGTTGGTATTTGGGACAATATCCAGGATAATATTGCTGGAATAGGTAATGGAAAAATGGTGCTGCGGTAGCATTGTCGCCTCACAGTAAGACACTGTCCGGTTCGACTTTCAGCTAGAGCGTCTTCTGCGTGGAGATATGCGTGAATGGCCGTACCTTCATTGAAGGTTGTGCATCAGGGCTGGTATCTCGGCATGTAAAAATCAACTACCAATCATTAGCGGACCGGAGTTCCGCTGTGGCGACCCCTAACCGGGAAAAGCCGAAAGACGCAACAAGGTAATGGAAAAATCAGTAGGTGTGACAAGACTGGGTGTTGGTAGGAAGAGCATGACTTTTGTCTTTTTAGCACTCAGTTATGTTGTTATAGCAATGGTTCAACTGAGAAGTATGATTCCTTGCTTTTGGCTTGCAGTTCATTAATGGGATGGGAGACAGCGAACAAGGGGGCCATCCTCTGCATACCGAATAAGTGAGGAAGGGTCAGAGGCAGTAAGTAGATCATTGACAAACATATTAAATAGCAAAGGGCCCAGTATACAGCCTAGAGGGTACATTTATGTTAATGAGAAGGAAAAGTATGCCATTTGCCACTTGGCACACTGTCTTCTGTTCCTCACATAGCTATGGAACCATTTGATAGTGTCAATGGGGATGATGAGAATGGTGACCTTATGAAGTAGTTTAGAATGAGATACTGTGTTAAATGTTTGTTAGTATGTTTAGACTAACAGTAGAAAAGATACTAAGGCAGTTGTTTTGCTGTGGTTAGATGAATACCATGTTGGGAGCTAGACAGTAGGTTTTAGTCTAAAAGATACCATAGTAACCATGACTGAACACATTTTTCCCATATCTTTGATAATGGAGATAGCATGGCATTTGACCTGACATTACTAAGATCATTAGATGTGCAACCTTTATGAGGTGGTAATACATAACTCTGGTTCCAGATTTTGGGAATTTGGAATTCAGTTATGGACCTATTGATGACTATGGAGATTGGAGTGACAGGGCATCTGTAGCTAGTCTAATGAATTTTGCTGGAAGACTGTCAACTGCTAAAGAAGGAGGAGTTTTTGATGGTTATGGTTGAGACAGTTTATAGTGAGAAAAGTACAGAGTCAGTGGGATTGAAATGGAATTGATTAAGGGATTAGTGGGGTTGTACTGTAGAAAGGAAGCAGCTGTACTGATAAAGTGGGAGTTAAAAGAACAGGCTATGTTACAGTCAGAGTCTTTGGGCATAGGCTTAGGTTAAGCTGGTTTGTCATGGTTTAGGAGAACTGATACCCAGAAGGTCTTTGGGTTTTTGTCTTTTTTTTACAAAGGTTTTGACTTGATTTTGTAGAGGTCTGTAGTATTCGAAGGCCTGAGGTCTCTGCCTCTGGTGTCACTGCATCCAGGCTCTGTTTCTTTTTATCACTAGTTGATAGGTGTTCTGAGTTAACCAAGGTGTGTGGTCAATTTGGATGTCTTTTCTTCTTAGGGGAGCTTGGGCATGTAGAATATCTCAGAAAACTGTATAAAATGTTTCTGTTGCTTCATCTCAGGTCAGTTGTTTTGGATGATTCCACTTTATTTGTTGAGTGCATCTATGAAAGTGATAATGATGAGCCTTGTTAATTTGTGAACTGTATTATAGCAGGAAACAGACAGGTTCTTACTGGGAGTGGGTTGTAAGGATCTAGTCCAGGGTTGAAAAAGAATATGAGGTTTTGTTAAAGTGGGTCGGGGCTTGAATAAATTATGTAAAGTTATACAGTCAGAGCCCATTTAATGTTGACATCACCAAGTATGATGATTTCTAGCCAGATGTTTGCTGATACCCAGGAGAGGATGTCTTCTAGCACAGAGGATCTGTTTTGTGGGAGGGATACAGTTATATATATATATATATATATATATATATATATGTATATATATATATATATATATATATATATATATATTCCCCTGTAAGACATACAGATTTATGACTATTGGTTTTTCCTATTTCCTTTTCCCTTAGAAATTGGTTCAACAAGTGCATGTCTACAATCTTGAGGAAATGCTCCATATTTAAATGACCTAGTGAATAATACATATAATGGTACTGCAAGTTTATGCAGAAGCATACTTAGGTCATTAAAACTAATTCTGCCTCCTCCCTGTGCATTGTTTAGGTTCAGTTTGTATACGTCTTTTTTCAATATAGTCTGATTTAATTTCACTATCTGAAGTTACTTGGAAGTACCTCGCACAATATATCAACCTCTTTGTGAAGCCAACTATTTTATATAAGATTTTGTAGCTATGTCTATAATCTGTTGTATATGAGAATAAATTTTAGAATCTTCACACAATTTATTAGTATCTGTAACATGGTTTTCTATTATGCTCAATATCCTTAAATAAATTTTCTTCACATTTTTCATGATCTTGTCTCACACTGTGCTTAATTTGTCTGTCCAGTTTGTTAACTCCAGTTTTCAAAGTTATAGTTCAACCTCGTTTCCATGTCTTATACTTTTTATCACCCATCTTAATTAAGTATCTTGCTATTATGGAAATGTATCCTCCTGACTGTGTGTACCTAGATCCTGACAAATATTTTTTGATGTTTTGCATTCAAGCACTTTCCCTTTCATAACATTCCACATTCCTTCTGCAGTTTTTCCACTGAATGCTTCACTCCAATTAGTTTTACTGAATAACTGTTTTGCTTCCATATCGTCTGTTATTAATCCTCTGTGCATTGGTTTAGATTTCAGTTTGGCAGAATTATCTAACAGTAATTCATAGGTTCATAGGTGTTTACTAGGCTAATGACCACAAAGGCCTTTTTAAGCCTAGCCATGCATCCCAAATCTCTGACAAGTTCTGATACCCTTGATAAGTGTAAGCATGGGCCTAAGAGATGAACAATTTACAAGTTACCACTGTCCATTAGAGTGAGAGGTGCCAAACCAGGGCCAAATTTCTGGTTTCCCATCAAATTTTCCAAGTTGTACTTTAATTGGGTTACGGGGGAACTCTGTTTCACATGGATGGGGAGCCTGTTCCATAGACATGGTAGTCTCTGGGATACATGCCTCTCTCTCCAGCAGGTCTTATTTATACCACAGGCAAGGTTTAAAGTCTTTAGAATGAGTAATTCTGATGCTGTTTGTTTTGTGGATATGCAGGAGAGGTCCATCAGAGCAGGGTCTGAATGCCTGGCATAGATCTCTCCTCAAAAGCCTGTAGAAGACAGAATACAAGGATATGGCCTTCAGATGGTCTGCATAGGACATATTACTTATGATCTGTATTCTTTCAGTGTCGAATCTCTGTGGACATTCCAATTGTTGGATATGCCTGGTTAGGTACATACCAAAGGGGGCACTGTACTCAATGACATGTCTGATGAATGCTGAATACAGTGGAACAATGACTTCCTTGGACTTAAGATGCCATACCTTTGTTTGTAAGTTGAGCAACATAGAATGATTCTCTCACCACTGCAGACACATGATGATCAAAGGGACACGCACAGTAATCTAGCCTAAATCCTTGACTACTGGGTCAACACTAAGGGGTGTGTTGTCAAAATGATAGTTACTAGGGATGGAGGACTTCCCAATGGATACTATTCTGCATTTCTTGGTGTTTAGTTTTAGTCTATGGCCCTGACACCAGTTGTTTGTCTGTGTCAGCCCCTCCTGGAGAACATCTGTACCAGTGTGAGATTCAATGACAGCTACTAATTTGTGACCATCTGCAAATTTAGTCAACCAGAGACCACCAACATTGGCCTTGACTTCTGAGAAGTAAATACCAAAAAGAAGCAGTCCAAGGACTGATCCCTGAGGGACTCCACTTGTGAAAGGCCTCTTTGAAGAGGTGGACTCCTCAATTCTAACTTACTGGGTCCTGTCTGTGAGCCAGCTTACTATCCACCAAGTGACATACAGTTTTGTACCTACCCTCTTCAGGTATGTCAACAATACCAGAGTGGAGTATTACATAAAAATGTCTTGGCCAGGTCAAGGTAGGCAGTGTGAACAACTTTGCCCTCATCCATTGCTTTGGTGACCTTCTCGAAGAAGTCCACCAAGTTGGGTAGACACGATCTGCCCTTGAAGGAACCAAACTGGGTTGGGTCCAGTGTCTGGAGGTTTACCATCTCTCGATTGCTATGATAATTATTTCCATTGCTTTGCATACAAGACTTCAGACCCTGGAAACTACAGACCCATAAGTCTCTAGATGGCCCACCTTTGTGCAGAGGGACGACCTTTATAACCCCATTATCACTGCACATCAAGGGTGGTAAACTTGACATGAAGTAACAGTTATTTCCTTAGGAACACACACACTGTCCAGTATGTTCTATTCCCTGGTAGGTTTGTGTACAGCTTTTCCTGAACAAATGTCGTAAATAATTTTCTTACTAATGTTGTTGAATCAATATTATTCTAGACCATTTCTGGTAAATTTATGTTCCCAGCTACTGTTATTTTTCCCTCCTGTGTTTCATGCAAGGTCATAGGAGGTTACTAGGCTAATGGCCCTACAGTCTTTTTAAGCCTAGCCATTCATACACCAAATTTCCCAATTAACAATGCCCGTGTACTAGAATGGCTTAGTATATGTGTATGTATGTGTCTTAGAGTATCTGCAAGCTGCCCTGTCCATAAGAGACACGGGAGACAAACCAGAGGGAATTTGTGATTTCCCATCCATTGGTTCAAATTACATTGCAACAGGCTTAGAGAAGTGCTCTGATTCATATGAATGGGGAGTCTGTTCCAGGGAAGAGGTCATCTCTGAGACACACACCTGCCCTTCCAACATGTTTTGCTTATGTCACAGATGAGGTTTATTTCCTCAGTTCGGATAATTCTATTTCTTTTCTTCAAATATGTAGCATACCAAGGTTGGATCAAAGAATGCCTTGTATGTTAGGCACAGATAGCCCACAGTAGTCTGTTGGAGACTGAGTACAGGGACAGAGCTTTAATATGCTCTGCATAGGGCATGTTATTTACACCCTGTATTCTTTTAGTGAGGAACCTCTGTGGCTGCTCCAACTGTTGTAAATCAGTAGTCATGTACATGCTGAAGTGTGCATTGTACTCAATTATTGGTCTATTGAGGGCTGGGTATAGTGGGTAGATCTGTATGCCATGCCCTTACTTATAAGTTCTGCCACATAGAAGGATTTTTTCACCACCATGGACACGTGGTGATCAAAGTTAAGGTTACTGTCAATCTGAGTTCCCAAGGCCCTTACCACTGGGTCTACTCTTAGGGGAGTGTTATCAATGTTATAATCTGCACAGGTCAACTTCTTCATAAAGGGTATAATTATGTGTCTTTTACATTGAGTTTTAGGCCATGGCTCTGGCACCAGTAATTGTCTATGTCAGCTCTTCCTGGAGGATACCTACATCTTTGAGGGATTCAGTTATTGCACCCAGCTTGCAGTCGTCAGCAAATTTAACCAAGTATATAAGAAGTATAAAACAGCGGTTTCCAGGTGCATGGCCAAAAGATAAAAAATGAGCAGAAAAAATATATATAAAAAGCTCACTTTATATAATAATATATAATGGTAAGAGCTTTCACATTTCAAACAAATGTTTCTTCAAACCAATTTAAATTCAACAACAAAGAAACATTTAAATACATTAAGCTTGATAGCATAACCCATCAGGAGTTTGCAAGCTAGTCCATTCATAAAAAGTATCACATGATCACAGTAGATCCAATCAACCACTCACATTCATCACACCTCCAAAACCAGTTCAAACTTAAAAACCTATAAATAACATATAAAAAACAAAAAATCTAAAACCTTATCTAAAAAGCCTCCGTGATTTCAACACAATTCTATTCACCAAATCACCTAGCCGTTCGATCTCAAACAACCTATTACCAAAAATGTAAAATGATGATCATGACCCACAGTAGCTACATGTTTAACAAGTGCATTACAAGAGCTACCTTTATGTATGTGATCTAAGTGTTCTCTAATCCTGAACATCAAGGACCTATTGGTCTTACCAATGTAAAACCATGCACAAAAGACACAGTAAGCAAGGTAAACCAAATCAGTCGTCCAGCAGTCTGCCCTCACTTTAAAAAAATAGACAATACCCGTATATAGGCATTTGGCTATCCATTGGGTGACATAGTGATTTATTCCTTATTTTGTGAGTTTGTCTATAATATCCAAATGAGGTATTGTGTCAAATGCCTTTGCCAGACCATGGTAGGCAGGCTACGCTGTTTTGCCCTCATCCATGGCTCTAGTGACCTTCGCAAAGACCACCAGGTTTAGTAGGTAGCTGAATCAAGATGGGTCCGGTGTTTGAACATTTCATATGTCTTTGTTTATCGGGACCATGGTAATTCATTCCATGGCCTTGCATATAACACTAGTCAAACCTATGGGTCTGTAGCTCCCTGAGTCTGTTGATGGTCCACTTTTGTGTAGAATGATGACTATTGCAGCCCTTCATTCTCTAGGGATGAAGCATGTCTGGAGGTCACAGCTAAATAGAGAGTCAAGGAGGCCTGACAGGTTGTGTCTCAAGCTATTTAGGATGCATCCTGTCATATCATCAGGACCCATACAGGGAGTGTTTTTAGCTTTGGAGATTGCAGTCAAGACCTCCTCTTTAGTGATAGCTGGAGGAAAATGGTATAGGGTATTTGCAGGGGGGTACCTGGGGGTGATAGAGGGCAAAATCTATCAGCCAGCAAATTTGCTATATCCTCAAGTTTGGTATTGGGAGTTCCATTTACTATTAGTTCAGCATCACACTGTTGGGTGTTCTCCTTAAGGTTGAATATATAACTAAAAAATGCATTATGGTCATCCTTAGCCGGGGAGGCTATTTCTTCCTCGAAATTTGCTTTAGTGGATTTGATTAGTCCCTTTAGTTGCTTGTTGAGACTGAAGAGGGAGTTTTTGTCTACTGGGCATAGCCCTTTATTTATTCATTTATTTATTTATTTATTTATTTGCAGTTGGTTTACCAGGATAGTCCATTGGGCCAAAATGAACCCGTTTTCAATGGAGTCCTGGGGAGAAAAGCTCCAAAACTAAATAGGTTACAGTAGGTTATTCATAGTAGCTATACAAATTATACTATTATACAAAAGTTAAAGATACAAGAAAAACAATTTCAAATAATACAGCAAAACTGGAATTAATACAGACTAGTGATGAAATTAATAGATAATACAGACTAAAAGGAATATTGCATGAAAGTACTGAGAAATAATAAGATATTAGGAAGCAAACACTTAGGAGGTGTGGCCTAGTGCATTCTTTCCAAATATCATAGGAATAATAATATGTATGAGTTAGGGGTAAATAATAAGAAAAAATGCAGGAGGAAACAGGAAAAAGAAGGAAGATGGAAATTGCAAGTGTTAGTTATGTGGGGTGGGAGCAAGAGCATTCCCACTGGGATACTAGATGTGAATGAAGAGATCTTTTAAAAATAAAATGGTTGGGAGTGGTGCGAATGGATGGGGGTAGGGAGTTCCAAAGGAGTGCAAGGCCATAAGACAGAAGATTTTTGCCTGGGGGACGAGTTGGTTTATATACTTCTAATAAATTTTGATTGTTGGACCTTAATACTCTATCAGGAAGGTGCATTTTACAGGCTGATGAAAGGGAGGGACAGAGGGAGGGGTTGAAAATGAGCTTGTGTGCAAGAGTTAGTTGAGTGTATGTGAGATAACTGGGTAGCTCTAGACATTTTAGTTTTTGGAGAAAAGAACAGTGGTGGGTGGAGGACTTGTGGTTGGCAGCGAACTTGGCAATTTTGTTGTAGCAAGAGGAAAGTTGTGTTTTCAGAGAGGACTGTAGATTAGTTAGGAGTAGAGCTCCATAGAGAAGGGAGGGGATAAGAAATGAGGTAGAGAGAGTGATTTTGGTAGCAGGTGTAAGGTAATGATTTTGTCGGTAGAGCATACCTAGTTTTTGATGTTTTTTTTTTTATATTTAGCTGGAGGTGAGAGTTGAATTTGAGCTGGCTATCAATTTGGACCCCAAGTAACTTGGTCTCTGACACCAGTTCCAGAGGTGAGTTATTTTGACTAGTGATAGAGAATGTGTTTTTATCGAAAGAGGTTACTTTGGAGGGGGTAAATAACATTAATTTGGTTTTGGAGGCATTGAGTGCTAGGTGATTTCTTTTCATCCATTGCTCAGTGGTTGTAAAAGCATCTTGAGTCAGTTTTAGGAGTGAGGGGATAGAAGTGGCAGAGCATATAATAGTAGAATCATCTGCGTAATGGATGATGTCTGAGAATGGGATGGGAATTTTTGGGCAGGATTTTTTTCTTTTGTTGTACATCCTATTTATACTGGGGATGCACTGAGAGGACTTGTTTCTTCCTGTTTGTTCTAAGTTTATTTCAGTTTGGTACTCCTGTTTCTATGAAATTATTTACACATTTGTTCAGAGTTTCTGTAAACACTTCTGCATAGGTCACAGTGTTCTCAAAGTTTGGGGGGCTTGGAATTTAGCTATGCCATCACTTAATAGGAGGTCGCTAGCCTTGGAAAAGTCGTTAAAGGTTCTGTGGTTTGCTGGGTATTTGAACTTTATATTTATTTCAGTGATGACCACTTTGTGATCTGATCTGACCAGTGAGGACATTAAACTGGGGGGTGCAACATTCCCTCATATTTGTGAGTAGCAGATTCAGAATATTTGTGCCCCTTGTATTTGCACAGACTAGCTATTCCAGTGTGTTTGCATTAACAAAGTCCATGAATCTTTGAGCCTGCATGTTAGTGGCTGTGTTTGTATCCCAGTTTATAGTTGAAATCACCTATGAATATGGTGTTGGGTTGAGGGTGAGTGACTCCAATATATTCAAGTACATGGTATAGTAATCCTGGGTCAGCTAGCAGAGATACTGTATTAGACTTTACCTGATGTTAGTTGCACATGGAGTAGCTCAACTTTGTCAAGTTGTTTGACCAGTCTTGAGGCCTGCTTACTTTTTATGTAAAATGATACACCTCCACCTCTTGTCCCTTCTTGTGGGCTAGATATTATCGATGTGTGGAAGACAGTATAGCCTTGCACTGCCAGGGTGCCTTCCATGACTTTAAATCATGTCTCAGTAACTGCACAAACATCAACACTCTCAAGGATGAGGAGTGCTTCCAGGGAGTGGAGCTTCTTGAGACTGCTAGCATTGAGCAGTAACACCTTTAGTTTAACTTAGGTAGAATTTACTATGTCAGAAGGGTTATCAGGTTAGCAGTGCCTGAAAAAGGCACTACATGTGGGGAATAATGTTTTGGCCAATATCCAAAAGCTTAGTGGGAACAGGTGCAGACCATCCCCACCAAAGCAGTGTGGTCTGTCATTTATGTCCTCCCAAATTGACAAATAGTGGACCCCCTTAGAATGATACCAGTAACTAATCCAAGTGTTTAAGTCAATCATTTTCAGTTTATATTGTGATATCATCCTTGGAGAAGGTAGAATGCTGCTCAGTGCTAGGTTCATACCTGCCTGGAATACGTAATCTGAAAGCTCTATCATGCCTTTTCTTCATATAGTCCAATTAGGTTCTTCTGAGGTCATTAATACCCACATGGACTATGACAGCTCTTGTAGCTGGATAGGAATGTAGGTGAGTACCTTAAATAAGAAAGCTGTTTCTTAGTTTCTTCTCACTGCTGATTAATCATTAATAGTCATTAATATTCAAGAAAAGTATGTATTCCTCTAGGTCATCGACACTTTACTTTGGTGGTCTATACATTCCAACAATTACTTGTTCCACAGTTGTCTTTATTGTTATGGTTACACTATCTACAGTATTGGTATTGTCACTGAACATGTAATAACCACAGGTCTCACAATCTTTAATCCCTGCGACAACTTCTCCAACTGATTTTTTTTGTTAGTATGTAAAGTAAAGTAAAAACATTTATAACATGACAGAACTGGTGCTTCCAGTCATTGATCTTTAACCACATTTCATAAACAATAAAAACATAAATTTTGTGCAAATATAGCAAACTTTTCAGTTAAAAAACATTATTAATGATCCTCCTAATATTAACAATTAGCACAGATCCATCAAATTTTACTGTCTGTGTACTGTTAATTTTCTGACCTGGCAAATCTGTATTGTGTTATATTACAGTATATCTGCTGCAAAACTTCTTTCTCCTTATCTTGAGAAGGAGACTTCATCCTGTCTAAATACATGTGTGCCAAAATTAGACTTGGATTTTCTACACATTTCCACTTTTTAAAATGGACCATTTTTTCATGCAGGTATTTACCCAAAAAATATTTTCATTCATGCTGACCTGACTTTTCTTTCTATATGTGATTTTTGAAAAATATATCATATCCCTGTACAAGCTATGCTATCTAAGATGATTGGAAATTCCCCTACTAACACTCAGAGAATCCTTGAAGATGAGATAATTTGTACCACTATGAATAAAAACAGCTCTGTACTTCCTTAAATTAAGGCATTCTAAGGCCTTGCTTACACCTTGTGTTTTTGCTCCTCACAAACATAATACTATTCAATGTTTATTATCCTCTCTGTAAATGTAAGTATCAGTTCTTCTAATAATTGAATCATAAGGGGGGGATCCACCTTGGATCCCAGGAACTACAGTCCCATCAGTCTGACGAGCTTGATCTACAAGGGCATGGAATGCATTATCATGGAACTTATAAACAAAGACATTGTCAACCTTCAAACACTGGACTCCACCCAGTTTGGGTTCATGAAGGGCCGATCTTGTCTCCTGAACCTGACTGACTTCTTTGAATCAGTCTCCAGAGCTGTGGACGAGGGTAAGGCCTTCAACACCGTCCCCCACTCTGGAATCATAGATAAACTTACTAAGCTGGGCATAAATCCCTACATCATTCGATGGGTTGCCAACTGGCTTACTGACAGAACCCAGACTGTAAAAGTAGCCAACTCCAAATCCAGCTCCAGACATGTGACAAGTGGAGTACCTCAGGGTTCAGTCCTGGGACCGCTCTTGTTTGGCATCTACTTTTCTGAAATACAGGCCAACACTAAGGGACTCTGGCTAACAAATTTCGCAGATGACTGCAAACTGGGAGCCATTATTGAATCCCCAAATTATATGGATATTCTACAAAAGGGCATTACAGAAACAAATGCTTGGTGCCAGAGCCATGGGCTCAAGCTTAATGCCAAGAAATGTATAGTTATCCCCTTTGGGAAAAAGCATGTACCCATGAATTACCACATAGGTGGCAGTACACTAAACACCGAAAGTGTGATGAGACACTTTGGGACACAGGTGGACAGTGGTCTCACCTTCGATATCCACATCGCCACAACAGTCAGGAAATCCTTCTATGCGGCACACCTCATCACTATGGGCTTTTCATCCAGAAAAAAGGAGGTCATTGTCCCACTGTACTCATCCCTCATTAGACCCATTATAGAGTACAATGCCCCATTTGGTATGTTCCTCACAAGACATCTGCAACAGCTGGAAAGGCCGCAGAAATACCTCACTAAAAGAATCACAGGCCTAAAGCAGATACCCTATGCTGACCATCTAAAAAAACTCCAGCTGTACTCTGTGGCATATCGTCTACTCAGAGGCGATCTCTGCTTAACATACAAGGCCATGTCAAGCCCTGAGCTGTTGGGCATGCTCCACTTAAAGAAATCCCTCTATCCCTCAGAGCCACATGCTCCAGGGATCTAAACCTTGTCATCACAATGAACAAAACATGCTGGAGGCACAGGTTCCTGACCCAGAGACTCCCCATACTCTGGAATAGATTGCCCATACATGTCAAGCAGAGCGCCTGTTTGGTCCTCTTCAAAAGGAACCTTGCCAATTGGATGGGAGATAGGAAGTTCACCCCAGGGATCACGTCAGTCGCCCTGCTAGACAGGGGTCCAGGGAAGTAAATATTGTGGGAAGAAATATCTGGGGAATTGTTTGGCTAGGCTTGTATAGGCCCTACGGCCAATAGCCTAGTACCAACCTATGAACCTATTTAATTACTGGTATAACATTTCTGACCAGCTCTGAAAACTCTCCCACTTCTAATTCACTAATGCTTTCTCTACCAGTTATTACAGAGGAGTGATCTTCATCAGCATTAGTCTTGTTAATCATAGTGATTTCACTGCTTATTTCATTTGCAAGCATAACATTCTCATCCAGCTGTCTTTGTGCTTCCACAACTTGGGGCATATACTCAACTTTGTCTTTCATTTATTCTTTTTTTCTTACAGTAATGTTCTTTAACCTTTCCAGGTTCAGTTTTGGTTTCTTCCTTTCAGTCTCCCCCTTGCCTCACTTTTGTACCTTCTCTGTTGGAAAACAGATGCCATTTTCTGTAAATGGAATTTTTGTGTTTAAACAATGCTATCATCCCCTGCAATCTGTGTGTCAGATAGCAAAACAGTGTCCCTTTTAGTATGTATTATGTGTGAATTACAAACAATCAATTTCTTTTTCTTCCTAGTTATTAGTTATGTAAATCTCTCTGCATTTCTTTTCCTGTTTTCTTCTCCATGCTCTGAATTCTCAGATTGCTGAATACTTGTATCCAGAATTCCAAAGTTGTCACTGGTAGCATCGTGTTAACTAGGGGATCAGTGATCATTCCTGGAGTGGGCACTTCTTTTCCTACATGTGTTCTATTTGCACTTTGCCTAATATTATTTATCTTGTTATCCCAATCATTAATATGTGTAGCAGCAGTTGTCCAAGCTGTGACAATTGCACAAGTGCATTTACCTTCAGTAAGTCTAGAAATGATCGGTAAATCATTCACCTAATGACATGAGAAACATGACTCTTCAACATTATCGGGTGCTACCTTCATATAATCATCAATGTTATCGGGTACTACCTTCATATATACATCAATGTTATCGGGCGCTACCTTCATATATACATCAATGTTATCGGGTGCTACCTTCATATATACATCAATGTTATCGGGTGCTACCTTCATATATACATCAATGTTATCGGGTGCTACCTTCATATACACATCAATGTTATCGGGTGCTACCTTCATATATACATCAATGTATTCAGGTGCTACCTTCATATATACATCAATGTTATCGGGTGCTACCTTCATATATACATCAATGTTATCGGGTGCTACCTTCATATATACATCAATGTTATCGGGTGCTACCTTCATATATACATCAATGTTATCGTGTGCTACCTTCATATATACATCAATGTTATCGGGTGCTACCTTCATATATACATCAATGTTATCGGGCGCTACCTTCATATATACATCAATGTTATCAGGCGCTACCTTCATATATACATCAATGTTATCAGGTGCTACCTTCATATATACATCAATGTTGTCAGGTGCTACCTTCATATATACATCAATGTTATCAGGTGCTACCTTCATATATACATCAATGTTATCGGGTGCTACCTTCATATATACATCAATGTTATCGGGTGCTACCTTCATATATACATCAATGTTATCGTGTGTTACCTTCATATATACATCAATGTTATCGGGTGCTACCTTCATATATACATCAATGTTATCGGGTGCTACCTTCATATATACATCAATGTTATCTGGTGCTACCTTCATATATACATCAATATTATCAGGTGCTACCTTCATATATACATCAATGTTATCAGGCGCTACCTTCATATATACATCAATGTTATCGGGTGCTACCTTCATATACACATCAATGTTATCGGGTGCTACCTTCATATACACATCAATGTTATCGGGTGCTACCTTCATATACACATCAATGTTATCGGGTGCTACCTTCATATATACATCAATGTTATCAGGCGCTACCTTCATATATACATCAATGTTATCGGGTGCTACCTACATATATACATCAATGTTATCTGGTGCTACCTTCATATATACATCAATGTTATCAGGTGCTACCTTCATATATACGTCAATGTTATCGGGTGCTACCTTCATATATACATCAATGTTATGGGTGCTAGCTTCATATATACATCAATGTTATCGGGTGCTACCTTCATATATACATCAATGTTATCAGGTGCTACCTTCATATATACATCAATGTTATCGGGTGCTACCTTCATATATACATCAATGTTATCAGGTGCTACCTTCATGTATACATCAATGTTATCAGGCGCTACCTTCATATATACATCAATGTTATTGGGTGCTACCTTCATATATACATCAATGTTATCAGGCGCTACCTTCATATATACATCAATGTTATCAGGTGCTACCTTCATATATACATCAATGTTATCGGGTGCTACCTTCATATATACATCAATGTTATCGGGTGCTACCTTCATATACACATCAATGTTATCGGGTGCTACCTTCATATATACATCAATGTTATCGGGTGCTACTTTCATATATACATCAATGTTATCGGGTGCTACCTTCATATACACATCAATGTTATCGGGTGCTACCTTCATATATACATCAATGTTATCAGGTGCTACCTTCATATATACATCAATGTTATCGGGTGCTACCTTCACATATACATCAATGTTATCGGGTGCTACCTTCATATATACATCAATGTTATTGTGTGCTACCTTCATATATACATCAATATTATCGGGTGCTACCTTCATATATACATCAATGTTATCGGGTGCTACCTTCATATATACATCAATGTTATCGGGTGCTACCTTCATATATACATCAATGTTATTGGGTGCTACCTTCATATATACATCAATGTTATCAAGCGCTACCTTCATATATACATCAATGTTATCAGGTGCTACCTTCATATATACATCAATGTTATCGGGTGCTACCTTCATATATACATCAATGTTGTCGAGTGCTACCTTCATATATACATCAATGTTATCGAGTGCTACCTTCATATATACATCAATGTTATCTGGTGCTACCTTCATATATACATCAATGTTATCAAGCGCTACCTTCATATATACATCAATGTTATCGGGTGCTACCTTCATATATACATCAATGTTATCGGGTGCTACCTTCATATATACATCAATGTTGTCGAGTGCTACCTTCATATATACATCAATGTTGTCGAGTGCTACCTTCATATATACATCAATGTTATCGGGTGCTACCTTCATATATACATCAATGTTATCGGGTGCTACCTTCATATATACATCAATGTTATCAGGCGCTACCTTCATATATACATCAATGTTATCGGTTGCTACCTTCATATATACATCAATGTTATCGGGTGCTACCTTCATATATACATCAATGTTGTCGAGTGCTACCTTCATATATACATCAATGTTATCGGGTGCTACCTTCATATATACATCAATGTTATCGGGTGCTACCTTCATATACACATCAATGTTATCGGGTGCTACCTTCATATACACATCAATGTTATCGGGTGCTACCTTCATATACACATCAATGTTATCGGGTGCTACCTTCATATATACATCAATGTTATCGGGTGCTACCTTCATATATACATCAATGTTATCAGGAGCTACCTTCATATATACATCAATGTTATCGGGTGCTACCTTCATATACACATCAATGTTATCGGGTGCTACCTTCATATACACATCAATGTTATTGGGTGCTACCTTCATATACACATCAATGTTATTGGGTGCTACCTTCATATATACATCAATGTTATCAAGCGCTACCTTCATATATACATCAATGTTATCAGGTGCTACCTTCATATATACATCAATGTTATCGGGTGCTACCTTCATATATACATCAATGTTGTCGAGTGCTACCTTCATATATACATCAATGTTATCGGGTGCTACCTTCATATATACATCAATGTTATCGGGTGCTACCTTCATATATACATCAATGTTATTGTGTGCTACCTTCATATATACATCAATGTTATCGGGTGCTACCTTCATATATACATCAATGTTATCGGGTGCTACCTTCATATATACATCAATGTTATCTGGTGCTACCTTCATATATACATCAATGTTATCAGGTGCTACCTTCATATATACATCAATGATATCAGGCGCTACCTTCATATATACATCAATGTTATCGGGTGCTACCTTCATATACACATCAATGTTATCAGGTGCTACCTTCATATACACATCAATGTTATCGGGTGCTACCTTCATATACACATCAATGTTATCGGGTGCTACCTTCATATATACATCAATGTTATCGGGTGCTACCTTCATATATACATCAATGGTATCAGGAGCTACCTTCATATATACATCAATGTTATCAGGTGCTACCTTCATATGCACATCAATGTTATCAAGCGCTACCTTCATATATACATCAATGTTATCGGGTGCTACCTTCATATATACATCAATGTTATCGGGTGCTACCTTCATATATACATCAATGTTATCGGGTGCTACCTTCATATATACATCAATGTTATCAGGCGCTACCTTCATATATACATCAATGTTATCGGCTGCTACCTTCATATATACATCAATGTTATCGGGTGCTACCTTCATATATACATCAATGTTGTCGAGTGCTACCTTCATATATACATCAATGTTATCGGGTGCTACCTTCATATATACATCAATGTTATCGGGTGCTACCTTCATATACACATCAATGTTATCGGGTGCTACCTTCATATACACATCAATGTTATCGGGTGCTACCTTCATATACACATCAATGTTATCGGGTGCTACCTTCATATATACATCACTGTTATCGGGTGCTACCTTCATATATACATCAATGTTATCGGGTGCTACCTTCATATATACATCAATGTTATCAGGAGCTACCTTCATATATACATCAATGTTATCAGGTGCTACCTTCATATGCACATCAATGTTATCGGGTGCTACCTTCATATATACATCAATGTTATCGGGTGCTACCTTCATATATACATCAATGTTATCAGGCGCTACCTTCATATATACATCAATGTTATCGGTTGCTACCTTCATATATACATCAATGTTATCGGGTGCTACCTTCATATATACATCAATGTTGTCGAGTGCTACCTTCATATATACATCAATGTTATCGGGTGCTACCTTCATATATACATCAATGTTATCGGGTGCTACCTTCATATATACATCAATGTTATCGGGTGCTACCTTCATATATACATCAATGTTATCGGGTGCTACCTTCATATATACATTAATGTTATCGGGTGCTACCTTCATATATACATCAATGTTATCAGGTGCTACCTTCATATATACATCAATGTTATCGGGTGCTACCTTCATATATACATCAATGTTATCGGGTGCTACCTTCATATATACATCAATGTTATCGGGTGCTACCTTCATATATACATCAATATTATCGGGTGCTACCTTCATATATACATCAATGTTATCAGGCGCTACCTTCATATATACATCAATGTTATCGGGTGCTACCTTCATATACACATCAATGTTATCGGGTGCTACCTTCATATACACATCAATGTTATCGGGTGCTACCTTCATATATACATCAATGTTATCGGGTGCTACCTTCATATATACATCAATGTTATCGGGTGCTACCTTCATATATACATCAATGTTATCGGGTGCTACCTTCATATATACATCAATGTTATCAGGCGCTACCTTCATATATACATCAGTGTTATCGGGTGCTACCTTCATATATACATCAATGTTATCGGGTGCTACCTTCATATATACATCAATGTTATCGGGTGCTACCTTCATATATACATCAATGTTATCAGGAGCTACCTTCATATATACGTCAATGTTATCGGGTGCTACCTTCATATATACATCAATGTTATCAGGTGCTACCTTCATATATACATCAATGTTATCAGGCGCTACCTTCATATATACATCAATGTTATCGGGTGCTACCTTCATATATACATCAATGTTAACAGGCGCTACCTTCATATATACATCAATGTTATCAGGTGCTACCTTCATATATACATCAATGTTATCGGGTGCTACCTTCATATATACATCAATGTTATCGGGTGCTACCTTCATATATACATCAATGTTATCGGGTGCTACCTTCATATATACATCAATGTCATCGGGTGCTACATTCATATATACATCAATGTTATCGGGTGCTACCTTCATATACACATCAATGTTATTGGGTGCTACCTTCATATATACATCAATGTTATCGGGTGCTACCTTCATATATACATCAATGTTATCGGGTGCTACCTTCATATATACATGGCATTTAGTACTCTGGGCATATTCATTTAAGAAATCCATTCTGAGCTACAAGCAATTAAACAATTTTAAAAGAAAAACGAAAATCAAAATCAGTGATCACAGAATTCAACAAAATTAAAACAAAACAAATACTAATTTAAGTCAAATTATATGAGGAAATGACACAAGCAATGTGCAAATAAATATTAAATTAAGTACTCTGAGCTAACTTTGCACAAGAGGAAATAATTCAGAAAGCAGGCACTCGGCCTACTGAACCAATTGTGTTGGTCACACTAAAATGCTGGATACCCTTCTCATTGTGCTCAGTAGCTTATAATCACTATCAGTTGCAGTCACAACTCATTATAACTGGGATGGCTAGAGTGTGGATGTCAACAGTTTATCCATTTCTTCCAACAAACAGAGAAAATAAATACAAATCAAAACAAATTTTCTTTTACCAAGTAGTTCCACAACAAATCACAAACCAACGGTGAATGGTTACAAGTAAACTACACACACACACACACACACACACACACACACACACACACACACACACGTATAAATGCTTAAACACATGCATATTTTACAACAGTTACGTCCTCACCTGCATAGTCTGTAGATGTGTGTGTGTGTGTATATATATATATATATATCAGAAGCCTGAAACACTATAAGCCTGAAAATCAAAATCCTAAAAACTATAGACTGAAAATTCAAAATCCTGAAAGCCCAAAATCCTGATAACACAAATAATGCTAATATGTCACTATAAAGACACTAATATCTACCAACTGACCCCTGACCCTAACCCTAACCCTAAGGTCCGTCACTATCGCACACTCACCTGACCCACGCCCTAACCCTAACTCACTTAAACTGCCCCTAACCCCAATATTTGTCACTATTGCATACATGCCTAACCTGCGCCCTAACCCTAACTCACTTAAACCGCCCCTAACCCTAACATAAAACCAACCGCACACTTACCTGAACCCAACGCATGACCCAACACCACAGGGCTAACAATAGCAAAGCCACAATGACGTCAGTATGTCCATTTTGTGTTTTCAGGATTTTGAGTTTCAGGATTTTGGGCTTTCAGGATTTTGAGTTTTCAGTCTATAGTTTTCAGGATTTTGATTTTCAGGCTTATAGTGTTTCAGGCTTCTGATAGGGAACCATATATATATATATATATGGGTTCACTACTAAATCTCGAATTACGGAATCCCGAGACTCTGAAGCCCAAAGACCAGAATCTCGAGATTCTGTAATATCGAAATTAAAATAAAAAAATTTTAAAGCATATGCAGGGGGGCAAGCCCTCCTGCACCCCCCACACCCCCTGCAACTTAAATATACCAACTCCAAGATCGCACCACAGTGGAGTGAACAGCAAAATAGTGCCGTGCAGAGTGGAACAGAAATTTTGCCGTTCACTCCACTGTAGTGAGATCTCGGAGTTGGTATATTAAAGTGCAGGGGGGCTTGCTCCACTGCATATACCTTCTAAATGTTTTTTTTTCTTTTTATTTATTTATTTATTTTTTTTATTTCATTATTATGGAATCTCGAGATTCTGGTGTTCGGGCTTCAGAGTCTCGAGATTCCGTAATTCGAGATTTAATAGTGAACCCATACATACATATATATATATATATATATATATATATATATATATATATATATATGTGTATATATATATATATAAGTGTGTGTGTGTGTATATATATATATATGTGTTCCCTGTGTATATGCATTTTTATAAACAGATGCACTTTTACATATATGCACACAGATATATCTGTAGGTATACATATATGTATATATATATGAATATTTTTTATATATACATATGTGTGTATCTCTGTGTGTGTGTGTGTGTGTGTGTGTGTGTGTGTGTGTGTGTGTGTGTGTGTGTGTGTGTTTGTGCATCTGTGTGTATTTAAGACTAAATACATATATGTTTAATTACAGTGTATGGGAGAATAGTTGTAACTTACATGAACATCTGCTATGTACGAATATATGTATATACACACACACACACACACACACACACACACACACACACACACACACATACACACACACACACACACACATATATACATACATACATGCATACTTAAATATACACATAGATACACACAGGTGCAACTATAGCTGCATAACCACGTGCTTATTTTACATTCCTTATGTTCCCCACTACATAGTGGTATAAACCAAGTGCCTTCCCATGTTCACAGGTTCATAGGTTCATAGGATTATACTAGGCTAATGACCACTAGGGTCTTTGCAACCTTAGCCATGCAATCCAAGCCACTTTGATCTCCGAGTTCTTTGGACACCTATATGGTGGGATATGTTAGTAAGGAAGAAGCTAAAGGTTATGCTAGTTGGTATTAAATGACTTATTGTCAACCTCTGTCCATCAGAGACATGGGTTCCAGACCAGAGGTGAATTTGTAATTTCCCATCCAGTGATTAAGATGTCATTTGAATAGGGTCAGGGATGAACTCAGCTTCATGTAGATGGGGAGCGTATTCCATAGGGCGGAGATCCTCTGATACACATATTGGTGTCTCCATCATATTCTATATATCTCACAGGCAAAGTTCAGGTCCTTGGATCTAGTGTTCCTGATGCTGTTTGTTTTGTAGATGTGCAAGGGAGCCGTCAGAGCTGGATCTGAGGATGCCTTATATGCCAAGCATAGATCACCTCTTAGTAACTTGCAGGTGTCTGAGTACAGAGCTAGGGCATTAAGGCAATCTGTGTAGGACAGGGTATTCATATCCTGGATTCTCCTGGTGATGAACCTTTGAAGGTATTCCAAGTGTTGCAAGTACCTGGTTAGGTGCATGCCAAAGGGACACTGTACGCTATGATGGGTCTGATAAGGGCTCAGTAGACTGATACTATAACTTCCTTGGATACGAACGCCATGCCCTTGCTTATGAGGTGGGAGACAGAATGATTTTTTTACTATCTTAGTTACATGTTGGCCAAAAGCCAGATTATTGTCTTCTTATGTTCCAAGATCCTTGACTACTGGGTCAACTCTTAGGGGTGTTTTATTAATTAAGTAATTAGCCTGGGTGGATGAATTCCCAAAGGGCACTATAATGTATTTTTTTATGCTGAGTGTTAGACTATGGCTTTGACACCAGTCATTTGTTTGTGTTAGACTCTCTTGTAGGATGCTCCTGTCATGGGGGGAATCTGTGATAGCTCCCAATATGCAGTCATCTGCAAACTTGGTGGGCCAGAGGCCTTTGACATTCACCTTGACTTCAGAGAAGAAGATTCCAAACAGGAGCAGCCGAAACATCAGGACCTGGGGTACTCTGCTGGTGGCCAGTCTCCTGCTGGAGGTGGTCTCATTAATCCTGACTTCTTGGGTCTTCTCTGTGAGCCAGCCAGCAATCTAGTAAGTTATGCAGAAATTTATGCCAAGTCCTGAAAGATTGTCAGCAATACCTGAGTGGAGTATAATACTGAATGCATTGGTCAGGTCAAGGTGGACAGTATACACCATTTTTCCTTCATCCAAAGCCTTGGTGACCTTCTCAAAGCAGTCCCCAGGCTGAGTAGTCAAGACTTTCCCTTAACAAAGCCAAACTAGGATGGGTCCAGTGGCAGTAGGTTGCCAATATCCATGTTGCTCATTTCCATGATAATTTGTTCCATGGCTTTGCGTATTATACTTGTCAGACTGATGGGTCTGTAGTTCCTGGGGTCAGTTGATGGTCCACCCTTAAGAAGAAGGATGATCATTGTGGCCCAGCATTCACCTGGTTCATAACCTGTTTTGAGGCTGTAGCTAAAGAGTGTCTCAGGTGGTACTGCTAGGTCATCTTTTAGGCTATTTAGAAGGTAACCAGGGATACTGTCTGAGCCCACTGAATACGTGTTTTGATCCTTAGCAAGCACCAGCAGGACCTGTTCCCTGTTGATAGTTGTGTGGATATGCTAGAAGGAGGGGATTCCACAGGGGGTACTGGGGAGTTAGTGGGGGTGAAGTTAGAGCTAAATTTATCAACCAGTAGATTTGCTTTGTCACCCTGGTCAGTAAAGGTGATGTCATTTACCACCAGTTCTGCACACCACTGAGTGTTACCTTTAAGGTTCCTGACAAGCTAAAGAAGGATTGTGATTGTCCTCAGAGGCTATCCTGACAAAACAGTTGGTCTTGTTGGACTTAATTAGACCTCTTAGTTTCTTGTTTAGTTGAATCAGAGAGCTCTTGCCCCTATGACAATTGCTCTTTCAGATTTTGGCCATGACTTTTTTTTCTTGTTATATACCCTGTTAGGTTAAGGATTCCATCAGTGGTGTTTGGTTTTGGTGTTTGATATGGGCTTACTTCTGGTAGGTTTGCCAGCTTCATATTAATAATATTTCTCAACTGTACAGATTTTTGCCTCATATTTTTGGTCTATTTTTCATAAAATTGTGGTTTTAGGCAAGTTATTCGCAAATCATTAAAGACTAAAGTTAGAAAATAATGCCAGACATTTGAGCTTCAGACTTCATACCTTTCAGAAAATTCATGCCAAAGCAAAACCTGTTATTCTATCAACTTTCTAAGTTTGTAAGAGCAATGTTTAAAAATTGTCCTTATTTTTGGGCCTCTGACCCACTTTTATTTATGGCTTTGTCCAGATTTCTTGCTGTAAGAGGTTGAGAGATATAGCTTCAAAGCAGCCATTTACATGTTTGGACAGGGTCTTTGTAAATAATTCTGCATTGGTAGCTGTGTTCTTGGGGGGGGGATTGGGGGAGCCATGAATTTTAATAAGATGTCAATTAATAGGATGTAATTTGCTTTAGAATAGTTCCTACCTGTTAAGGCATTAGTTGAGTTTTCAGGGTTCATAGGTTCATTGGTGTATACTAGGCTAATGGCCCTGGAGCCTTTACAAGCCTAGCCCATAGGATTACCCTGGCATCATGCCACCCGACCTTAGTTCCCAGTGCCTTTGTTGAGTAGAGCCACTGGAGTGATCCCTGGGGTGAATTTTACATTTCCCATCCACTCATCAAGATTTCTCTTGAAGAGGGCCAGTGAGGTGCTCTGTTTGACATGTATGGGAAGTCTGTTCCATAGCATGGGCAGTCTCTGGGTTGTGAACCTGTCCCTCCCGCATGTTCTGTTGATTGTGGTAATAAGGTAGGGGTCTCTGGAGCATGTGGTGCAGAGGGATTGGGATTTCTTTAGATGTAGCATTTCTAACAGAACTGGGTCAGACATGGCTTTGAAGGTAAGCAGAGATCGTCTGTAAGTAGGCGATATGAGACAGAGAATAGTTGGAGTTTTTTGAGTCTGTCCATATAAGACAAGTGTTTAAGGCCTATGATCCCCTTTGTGAGGTAATTTTGCGGCCTCTCCAGTTGTTGCAAATATCTAGTGAGGTACAGTGGATATAAAAAGTGTTCACACCCCTGTTAAAATGCCAGGTTTTTGTGATATAAAAAAATGAGGCCATAATAAATCAATTCAAAACTTTTTCCACCTTTAATGTGACCTATAACCTGTACAATTCAATTGAAAAACAAACAAATCTGTTAGGGGAAGAAATATAAAAAATAAAAATGTACAATAAGCTGGTTGAATAAGTGTGCACACCCTTTAATACTTTGTTGAAGCACCTTTTGATTTAATTACAACATTCAGTCTTCTTGGGTAGGGGTCCATCAGCATGGCACATCCTGACTTGGCAATATTTGCCCACTCTTCCTTGCAAAAGCACTCCATATCTGTCAGATTGCGAGGACATCTCTTGTGTACAGCCGTTTTCAGGTCACTCCACAGATTTTCCATTGGATTTAGGTCTGGCCTCTGGCTGGGCCATTCTAAAACATTAATTTTCTTCTGGTGAAGCCATTATTTTGTTGATTTGTATGTATGCTTGGGGTCACTGTTGTGTTGAAAGGTGAAATTCCTCTTCATCTTCAGCTTTCTAGCAGATGCCTGAAGGTTTTGGGCCAAAAGTGACTGGTATCTGGAACTGTTCATAATTCCCTCCACATTGACTAAAGCCCCAGTTCCAGCTGAAGAAAAGCAACCACAAAGCATAATACTGCCACCACCATGCTTCACCATAGGGATGGTGTTCTTTTGGTGATGTAAAGTGTTTTTTTTGTACCAAACATACCATTCTGAATTGAGGCCAAAAAGTTCAACCTTGGTTTCATCAGACCATAACACATTTTCCCACATGCTTTTGGGAGACTTGATTTATTGTTTTGCAAATTTTAGCTGGGCCTGGATGTTTTTCTGTGTAAGAAAAGGCTTACATCTTGCAATCCTACCCCATAGTCCAGACATATGGAGAATACGGGAGATTGTTGTCACATGTAGTACACAACCAGTTGTTGTGTCTTTCGGCTTTTCCTGGTTAGGGGTCGCCATAGCGAAACTCCGGTCTGCTAATGATTGTCAGTAAATTTTTACATGCCGAGTTGCCAGCTCTGACGCACAACCTTCAATGAAGGTACGCCCATTCACGCATATCTCCACACAGAAGATGCTCTAGCTGAGAATCGAACAGGACAACGTCTTACTGTGAGGTGACAACGCTACCGCAGCACCACCACCGCACCAGTACTTGCCAGAAATTCCTGCAGCTCCTTCAGTGTTGCTGTAGGGCTCTTGGCAGCCTCCCTGACCAATTTTCATCTTGTCTTTCCATCAATTTTGGAGGGAAGTCCAGTTCTTTGCAACATCACTGTTGTCCCCTATTTTCTCCACTTTTTGATGACTGTCTTCACTGTGTTGCATGGTATATCCAATGTTATGGAAATTTTTTTTTACCCTTCTCCTGACTGATACCTTTCAACAATGAGATCCCTTTGATGCTTTGTAAGCTCTCTGCGAACCATGGCTTTTGCTGTAGCTGACAACTGAGTAAATGTCAGGAAAATGCTACTAGGACAGCTGAACTTTATTTGGGGTTAATCAGAGTCTCTTTGATGGCAGGTGTGTACCCAAGAAGATAGAAGGCTGTAATTAAATCAAAAGGTGCTTTAACAAAGAATTAGTTTAAAAAAGTGCACAAACAACAAAGTATTAGTTTAAGGGTGTGCACACTTATGCAACCAGTGTATTGTACGTTTTTCTTATTTTTTATATTTTTCCCCTAACAGATTTGTTTGTTTTTCAATTAAATTGTACAGGTTATAGGTCACATTAAAGGTGGGAAAAGTTTTGAAATGATTTATTGTGGTCTCATTTTTTTTATATCACAAAAAACTGGCATTTTAACAGGGGTGTGTACACATTTTATATCCACTGTACATGCCAAATGGGGCATTGTACTCGATGATTGGCCTAATGAGGGAAGAGTAGAGGGAGACAATGACCTCTTTTTTTCTTGGATGCAAAACCCTTAGTAATGAGATGTGCCACATAGAAGGACTTTCTGACCACAGTGGCAATGTGGTGGTAAAAAGAGAGGTTGCTGTCAACATGTTTTCCCAGATCTCTTATATCGCCTTCTGTGCTCAATGAACTACCATCGATGTGGTAATTCATGGGAACTGGGTTTTTCCCAAAGGGGATGATGACACATTTTTTGGCATTGAGCTTAAAGCCATGGTTCTGACACCAGTCGTTGGTCTCAGTGAGGCCTTTGTGTAGGATGTCAACATCACTTGGGAAGTTAATAATAGCTCCCAACTTGCAATCATCTGTGAACTTTGTCAGCCAGAGTCCCTTCGTGTTGGCCTGGACTTCAGAGAAGTAGATAGCAAACAGGAGAGGACCCAGGACCGAACCCTGTGGGACTCCACACATGACAGATCAGCAGTCTGACTTGGAGTCAGCTACTTTCACACTGTGGGTTCTATCTGTGAGCCAATTTGCAACCCACCTAGTGATATATGGGTTGATGCCTAGCTTAGTGAGTTTTTCTTTGATTCCTGAGTGGGGAGTGGTATCAAAGGCCTTGGCCAGATCAAGGTAGGCTGTATGAACCACCTTACCTTCATCCACAGCTCTGGTGACTGACTCAAATAAGTCGACCAGGTTGAGCAGGCATGATCTACCCTTCACAAAACCAAATTGTGTGCGATCCAGATTTTAGAGATTCCCTATATCCTTGTTTATTAGATCCATGATGATGTGTTCCATAGCTTTGCATATCAGACTCATCAGGCTAATGGGGTGATAGTTCCCAGGGTCTGTAATCACTCCTCCTTTGTGGAGAGGAATGACTGTAGCAGTGAGCCATTCGGTAGGGACAAAGCCTGAGGTGAGGCTGTGATTGAACAATGCACACACAGGTGAGGTGGCAGTTCACTTTGTGGTTCATATAGAACACAACCAGGAATACTGTCAGGTCCCATAGAAGCTATAGTCTTAGCCTTGGATAATGCTGTTTTAACCTATGCAGCAGTAATACTGGGTGCCTGGCAATCTACTGGTATTGTGATTGGTCCTTTGGGGGGGCAGAGAGGGGTAAAGTTAGCACTGAATCTGTCAGCCAGTATATTGGCAATATCTGTTGGCTCTGTATAGGAGTTAACATTCTGCAGTAGCTCAGAGCAAATCTAGGTATTGCCGTGGAGATTCTTTACATAACTATAGAAGGCATTGTGGTTGTCTTTACTATCTGCTGCAATCCTGCTTTGCTTTCATAGCTAGCTTTAGAGGATTTGATGAGGGATCTTAACTTTTTGTTGAGGCTGATAAGGGAGTTTTTTCAGTCTTGGATCTTCACTTTATTCTGCATCAGTTCCTCCTTCTGTTGTAGAGTTTGTTTATGGCAGGGGACCAGCAGATTGGCTTCTGTTTTTTGGAGAACAGCGTCTTGGTTCTATTGGGTATGGTGGGATCCATGCATTTGAGTACATGTTTATACAGTGCATTGGTGTATGATTCGGTGGTCATGCAACTATTCTCCATTTGCATGGGTCCCGTGAAGTTAGCCACCTCTGTTTTAGGAGCCCAAAGTTAGCTTTGGAGAAGTTTTTCATGGTGGTTACCTTTGTGGGGGGGGGGGGTATTTCCAAGGTGATTAGTTTGTAGTCAGATCTAACCAGGGAGGAGTTGACTATTGGTGTAGAGCAATGGTCACCCATGTTAGTAATGACCAGGTCAAGGATGTTGCTACTTCTAGTGAGGGTAAGAATGAGCTGGTCCAGGGCATTGGAATTAATGAATTCCAGGAAACATTGGGCAAGTGTATTGGTACATGAGTAGTTTTCCCAGTTAATGGAGAGGTAGTTGAAGTCACCCAGTATGAGAGTGTTAGGTTGGACACTAATATTCTCCAGGGTGCTTAGGGATGTGGAGTGTGAGTCTTGGGACATGATTGGGAACCTATAGCAGGCTATAACCTGAATCGCTGTCTTACCCACTGTTAGCTGCACCTGAAGTATCTCTGATATGTTATATTGGGCTACAAGTCTGGAGGTGTGTGCATCCTTTATGAATATGGAAACACCACTGCCTTTGGAGCTTCAGTCCAAGTTCTGGGGCTGAAAGGTGTGGAATGAATTATAGCCTGGTAGTGCAGGAGTGCTTGCTGCTGCTTTAAACCAGGTCTGTGTTACAGCACAAATGTTGATGTTCTCCATTTTAAGGAGTGCTTTGGGAGAGTGCATTCTCAGATTTAGACTTCTAGCATTGAGCAGCATGACCCTCAGATTGTATCTGTTTGTAGCTGTTACAGTGGTAATTTGGTCTTTGGAACACCGCCTAAAAAAGGCACTATAGGGGTGGCAAGAGCCTTGGCCAGTATCCAGAAGCCCAGGAGTGACAGATGCAGGCCATCTCTAGCAAAGCATTGAGGTCTGCCAATCATGTCATCCCAGGCAGACAGATACTGGATCCCCTTAGAATGACACCAGAAACTTAGACAATTGTTGAAATCAATCATTTTCTGCTTGTACTGTGGTATCATTCTGGGTGATAGTAGGATGCTGCTCAGGGCTAGGGTCATACCCACCTGGGCTACATAATCCAAGAGCTCTTCCATGTCTCTCTTCATGTAGTTCAGGGAGGTACGTCTCAGGTCATTCCCACCCACATGTACAATGACAGAGTCATATTTGTACCTGTTGTTGAGGACCTGAATACGTGCGTTATGTGGCGGATCCTGGCACCTGAGAGGCAGCTGACTGTTACTTTCTCCTTATTCAACCTAGTGAGTGGGACATCAGTGTGCTTTGCTATCGAGTCATGTATGACTAGTGTGTTGGGCATGCTGTTTTGACTTAGAGGCTTTGATTGAGTGGCACACTGTTTAGGAGAGTTATGTGTCTCGTGATTAGTGTTGTGGTGGTCAAGTGCATTTCTGCCTTGGAGGTCTCTGCTACTTGGGTAGATTTTTACTGAGAGCCTCTGTGAAGGTGAGTATCTGGTTTGTGTTTTTATGTGAAGGCAGTGCTGGTGTGTGTTCTGGAGGGCTATGTTTTCCATGTGGTGTGGTGCAAGTCTTGACCTTCTCCTTTTGATCAGCTATTCCGGTCTTGGCTGGAGAGTGCGTTGGTTCTAATTTGGATACATAAGTGCATCTCTCGCAAATCTGAGTGTTGGGAGGTAAGAGAAGAGGGTTGTCAGTGTACATGAGGCAGTTGCTACATTGCCTCAGGATGCCCAAGTTCACCAGGTTAATAGGAGAAAGCACAGGGAACTGACCTTTAG